>NC_134371.1:5163500-5486750 GCF_035582795.1 Mycteria americana
TTTTGGTAGCATAAGTTAAACCGTTTCTTTCTACACTAGTAACAATATGTATAAAGCAAATTTGAGAAAAAAATACGCGAACGTTTGCAAATTGCAAAACATTTTCATTATTCTTTCAAGTTACAAGTGAACTAAAACATCACTGAATACTTTTACATTATTTCAACTTCACACAATGAGCATGTGCTTGCACATTCCCGTTATTGAGATTGTGCCCAATTATTTTGCAGGAGTCAAACTAATAGACATTTAGGAAAAATGTTTAAGAAATTGATGGAAATTATAAGTTATTTTGAAGCGAGCACTGAAAACCACAATGAAAGTGTATTTCAAATTAATTATACTTTTTAAGCAAAACAGTAGATATGGGGCATATCTAAACACAACAAAATACAACAAAATCTAAAGTAAAAACAATTAGTTTAAAGACTTCCATGGAAGTTAAACAATTTATCTTTCTGCATAAGAATTTCATTTTCTACTTTAAAAAATATGACTTGCCAAACTAACCCAGCAATAACTGGAAACAGACCAATTTCCAGAAATGAATGTTTTATATTTTCAAGTATACTTCTGTTAATTAAAAAATTAATTGGCCTTGAAAATACTGGAGAGACTATGTTTTTTTCCCCTCACAAGCAAAAGGGGGGGATATTTTTAACCAAATCCAATTCTCTGGTCTGAGAGAAAGCTGCAGGAAGTAGCATTAGTAACTTTTAAAAAAAAAAAAAAAAAAGACACCAGTCCTCTTTGCAATAGCAGCACAAAACTGCTGTTTGAGGCTCTAAGATGACCCAGTTCCCACCAAGGAAGATGGGAACACACACGTGTTGAAACTTAAGAAAAACAGCGTCAGCACGTAGTTTCTCACTCAACATTATAGGCCTTTTAGGATATTTTCCCCATGAATTTTCATCAATTCCTGACCAAAATTCCCCAAAGGAGAAAGCTGCAGTCCAAGACTAACTTTGAGCACTGTTAGTGATATTTTCCTGCACGGTTTGTCTCCACTGAAAGGTGGCCCTCCTGGAAACACTCAGCATGGGAGGGATTTTTGGACTTTATCTCAATTCTACTCTGCCCAAAGGTATATTTTCATTCCCACTTCCACTCTGCCTCACAGGAGAGAGGACTTTTCCCCCAGTTCTGGGAAAATAAACTTGTTCTAGTCCTTTCCTAATATATAGGATGCTAGGAGGTGAGAAGGAGCAGGAACGGCTTTGAGATATTTATGAACAATCTTTACAAATGAATAATTTGTGGGTTTCTTTCCAGATAGACAAATAAATATAAAGAACAATTTACCATGGCTCAACTTACCATAACCAGCTGAGGGAAATTCTGCCTTGGCAGATGGTGGCTCTGATCAGGAATTCCCACTATTCCTTGAAATGCCAAAATTAAATTGTTCTTATGCTTATATTAATAGTGATTTCTTTTTTCTCACGTCTTGTCAATTCTAATCTCAATATTATTTCTTTTTTTCTAAAAAGAAGTCATTTTTTTGCAAAAATGAAAGTCTAGAGCAGCTGTGCCCCCCAGCCACGTCCTGAAGAAAAAAAAAAAATTATTTGGTCACTAAGTCTGCCAAGCACATCACATTGGAAGGATGCTTCTCAGCCCAGCGTCGCAGTCTCCTACGTGTTACCCAACCTTTCGTTACGGAATACCAGGGCTCAGTTTAGTTGCTGACACACGCACCTTTATTGCCACATAAGATATCCTATGGTATCACAGAGGTAGGCCTCCTGCTGAAGTATCGGAAAGAAATGGTCTATCAACAGCCCCACGTCGTTATCTGTCACCCCATGCAGCGTCCCTCATTCAAATAACATGTGGCTTCCCGCTGGGCAACTGAGCTGAACCCTTAGGAACCTTTAAGGTAAAGAACTGTGAAACTTGCAGTTATAATACCAAGAAAAATAAAAATGCATGTTTCATACGGGTAGGAAACATGCATTTTCATACAGGTTTTCTATCCCTCTGTTTTTACCCAAATAGTAACTTAGACCCAGTAAATTTTAAACAGCCTGAGAAGCACGCCTGCTTAGAAAAGTGTATTTTTACATATCTATGGCTTGTTTCAGCTTTGGGGAAATTCAAACATCTTGTTATTCTGGCCAAGGTATTCAGCATCCTGCTGCCAAGTCAATGGCCTACCGTTTTCCCCCATACATCCTCCTTCTGGCTGAAAAAAAGCAGAACTACAGGTTACCCTTTTCTACTTCTTTGCGCAAGCATTGGTTTCAATGTATTCTTGCGCTATTATTAGGTTGCCCTGCTTCATACTGAACGTCCTCCTACAGTTCCCAGCAGGATGCCAGTTGCTGGCAAGCTCCGAGAGCCTGAAGGCTGTGCATCTGTTCAGAGACTGACAGGTAGCACAGCAAGTTAAAAAGCTTATAAATTTGCAGCAGGAGGCTTAGCCTAGACAAATAAAATCCCTGCTTTGCTTTGGTTTTCCAAGCACCAGGTCATGCTATGCCATCGTTTCCTTGCAGGGAGCCGCTTCCCCTTCGGGCGCAGCCCCACGGCTCCCTGGGGATGCTCAGCGCTGCGGTGCTGTGCCCTGTGGTAGGTGCTGGACTAACTCACGTTGTCCTTTCTGAGGAACACGACTGGCACAGAAGATCGCGGGTATCAAGTTTTGTCTCCCAGGCATTGATTTTTCTGGGAGTGTCTTACTATTGCCTTTACTGTCTGCAGGCCAAACCTACAGTATGGGGCTCATGCCAGTGTTTTTCCACTGCATGAATGGAATGGGCCAGGGATTCAGGTGGTATAAACTGACAGAACTCAGCTCTTGGAGTCACCGGCGCTACACCAGCTAGCAACAGGTAGGGGTCAAGCTCGTGTGTAACAACAGAAGGAAAATAATTGCAAGAAGTCCAGTAAAATGCATCAGCACAAAGTTTCAGTATCATTAAGAGAAGGAATATTTCACATATTGGCCTCTATTCTCTATGTTATGAAATTAGATGAACTTCTTATCAAGAAAAACAGCAAAAGTTGATGGAAAGGCTGGAAAAATCAAATAAAAGTATGTTTACTGACATCATTTAAAACACCAGCTCACCACTATGCCTAGATCTACAGTCTAAGTGCTTACTAGATGGGAAACAGAAGGTTCCAAATTTCTTTCTGTCCACTACATATTACAAAAGGCCAGATATAATCCTCAACAGCCAACACCGAGGTCTGGATTCTCTTCTGGAAGCAGATGGCCCCTAGGATGGGACATCCAAGCAGGTATGAAGGAAGCCCTCCAAGATTCTTCAGCATCTGGCAAGTGAGATTAATCTACTTTGCCCACTGAAGAAAGCCCGAGCTCGGCCCACAAATTCCCCATATCGCTCAAATCCCAACGGAGCACGGCCTTCTGTTAGGCAGCACAAAGCCATCTGCCTTCAGATCTTACGCCCCTGCAGAAGCTCGGACCAACAACATCTCTCCCTCCCCAGCACACGGCACCATTTCTCTGTTCCACTGTTACCCCAGACAAGGACTGAAATAAACAAAACAGAATTATTCGACTCTTTAGCCAAAGGAATCAATTTATGATTCACATTTAACTTTTCTGCATCGGACATGATAAAGAACAAAGAATTCTGGTTAAAGGAGGAAGTCGAACACAGTTTTACCACCAATTTAAATAGTCCTCCAAAGATACTACATTTTGGCTCCATGTAAACGGATGCTATTATTACAAAGACAGGACATATCAGGATACATTTTAATTAGTTCTTGTTGAGCTCAAGTGACATAAGTTTCTTTGTTGAGCAAAAAGCCTAAAAACCCATTTCAAATTCTATGGATTATAGAGCTCTCTTAATTCAGTGGTACTAGCTGAGGAAACCATGCATCCTATAGCTAAAACCGCCTGACCTAAAAATGAAATGAAACAAAGTTGTAGATAGTTTCCAAGGGCAAAATCTGAACCATTTAAAAAAAAAAAACCCAAACCCAACAAAAAAACAAAACCCAAAAACCACCACAATCAAACAAAAAACCTCAAGAAGTCAAAATGTTAGTTGAACCAACCTATGTCTCGTTGATGTTCATTTTGCATGGTACATTAAAGAAAACATAGTGCTCTGCAGAACTATGTAGTTCTCTGCTGTCTCGCCCCTGCTGCTAGGCTTTTAGGGGTAGGAGAGCAAAAGCTGCAAGTCTTTAATACTAAATACTGATCACAAGCCCAGAATAATGATCTCTAGCAAGCTTATTTTTATTACAGTTTCATTTACTTTTTGGTTTAAAAATTCATGACCATTTGCTTTTTCCAAACCATCTCTGAAAATCCTCACGTTAAACTGACAAAAAAATAGAAAAAAATTAAACGCCGTGCTTAGCCTTCAAAAATCAGCATCCCACTGAGATGAAGGACGGTAATTCATATTCCTTGTAGTGCCATTATTTCTATCACACGGAGACTGAAATTTTGTCTGTATTAAGGAAATGTTTCTAAACTCCTTGTGGGCATTTTTTTCTAGTTCAGTCTACTCTAATGTTAGCAACATTTGGACACAAACTACCTACAGACCACACCTGTTACCATCTGTGTTTAAAGCAGTGTGCCATTCTTTTCTCAAAGATGACCTAATAAGACAGCGTTGAGAACATAAGGGTTAGATCATTGTCCTGTGATTACAAGTGGAAAAACTCTTGGTCTCACAAAAGGAAAGACTAGGAATTAGTGCTTTTGAAATACACCTCTCAATTCAAACTCGTGGGGCTGTCAAAAAGCTATTGGGTATTACTGCTAACTTACTCAGTCTCTTTTCTCTCGTATGTTCAGCCTTTGATGAAATACTTTCAGACACTGTATTTCGAGGCTATTATATTCATTTTGTGGGAGAAGCTCAATACAGAGCAGTGGCAAACGTGAAGCCTTGATAGTATATGCCTAACTCACTTTTTCAGACTGGTGGACACCAGTTATTTGGTGATTTTTATAGTCTGGGATCTGTATGACTTGAGGGAAGGAAGGAGAGGGGAGGAAATGGAAACACCTAAGCAACATTTTTCTTCTGCAGTACCGTGTCCCTCCCTAAAGGCCTGGGAAAACGCAGGCAGAAACAAAGATCCAGCTTCTGTGTGTTGTATAACTAACACAGACCTAATGCTTAGCCTCAAACAGCCCCATCCATGCCAAGTCATCCTACCCTGCAACAACCTGCAAGTAGCCAATGCACTGAGGAATCTGTAATTACTCGATTACTAATGCCAATTCTGAGTAAATGGACAGGAAGACCTTCATGCAAAGCAGCTGAACTCTAGACACTGTTGTCTCAAAAAAAAAAAAAAATTGCTTAAAATAAAAATAAAATCTTAAAGAGTGCCTAACTCCCTGTCCTCTAAGGTGTATTCTATGAAACTGCTATGAGAAGTTGAATCCTCTTCTGATACTTATATTCCAAGAAGCAAAAAGAGAACACATACATTCAGAAGAGTAGATGCTGCCATTCTGGAGGTTGCCAGTTCATAAATATGACAAAAATGGGCTAAGATGTACCCAAACCTGTTCTAACTCACAGAATTTCCACACATAGCAAACCAACAAATGCAGGATGATTGCCTGGACTGTGAAGAAACGGAGCATCCAGGCAGGGATCAAAATCATTATATGGGCACTTCCCAGACAGTTTGTTCACATTCTTACACCACAAATCAATTCATAAGCTTCAAAGACAAATGGATAGTTATAGTCATCTAATTGACCGCTTGTATAATACAGGGTGAAAAATTTCAAATGAGAATTTTTGCAGTCTTGTAACTGCTCTTCAACCCATAAATCATATTTAGAAAGTTATCCAATCCGTATAAATCACAGCCAGCAAACACTTGAGAAAGTTCTGAAAAAAAAAAAAACACCACAGAAAAGGCAAATATTTCACTCTGCTTTAGTTATAAATGACTGCTTTCTTAATTCTACATACAAACCTAGAAATCCGTGTGCCAACATGACATAAGTGGCTTCAGGCCAGCGCTGCACTGACGCTTAGGGCACAAGGGGACAGCGACCCGCTTTGATTGCTGGATCTTCGGGGTGGGTTGGCTCAGGGCCACCAGACCAGGCTGGGGATGGGAGAGGCATCAGACTGGATTACAGCCTGCAGCTAACTGAGGCAGGATGGCAACGGTTGCAATTCCATACAAACTACCACACCATTTCCACTGTCGTCCCCCCCCAAACTATCGCTCTTCTATCGTGCAGCTCCTCTTAATAAACTCTTACCTATGCTCAGGAGAGATTTATTCTCAAATTGTTGCATAATTTGAAATAAACTTGATTTTTATTTTTCTTCCAGTTGCATTGAGCATGTTTTGGACCTGGCGTCTATTAAAGCAGTTTGAGCTTTTTGTTGGTTTTGTTGTTTGTTTTTTGGTTAAGACTAGCCATAAATTAATGTTTATTAATTGATAAGAAAATGCCTTTTCTTTTCTTTTTTTCTTTTTTTCTTTTTTTCTTTTTTTCTTTTTTGTCACGCTGCTGTGTGGTTGATTTCAGGTCATTCCTTTTTCACGTAGCTGTTATGCATTAACTTCATTCCTGCTTCATATAGCTATTATGCATTAACTTCGGGGTTTTTTCTCAATTCTGTAATGAAAATACTTCATTCATCATTGGCAGCATGCATCACTCAGACTGCAGATTTCAGCCAGTTGTTACTATATGGGAACTGGTGACTGCTAACACGAGACACCGTGCCTTCTGCCGCATCTTTAGAAAGTTAAATATAAGCGGTTATTTGGAGTTTATACCTGTAAACCTTAGTAATGCACTCATGCCACCTATTGGCAAATTACATACGAGTCACAGCTGAGTTCAGATTTCTGATGAGCACAGATTAAATATTTTAACTACAAAGCTGTGTGTTCATAATGGATAATAAATATGAAAAAACAATCAGAAAAAAAGCTAATAGTCTGCTTTTATTTACAGCAGTTGATTTCCATGGGCAATATGTCGAACCTCTGGCTAGATATATCATAGGCTACCAAAAAGACTTGTGTAGAAATAAGTATTTAGTAGTATCACAGAAAGCCGTAACATGTGCTTCAGTTACACTCATTCCAATATTGTTAACCAACACCTTGCAGCAAACTTAACAGAACATCATCAAACTTTTTTTCATACATTGTGGAACGATAGACAGGCAGGGATAACTTATGTGGCTGCAAGTCTCACACGAAAAGAAGCACGATGGCTTTTTCGATTTAGAAAATTTTCCAAAATTAAGCAATGCATCTTGGAATGCCTTATTTACCTTCACTTGCTCCAGTTCACAAGAGTTTAAAAAAAATTTTTAAAAAATTTAAAAAAATTTAAAATCCCACACTCACAAATTCAGAGCTCCAACACAGCCTGCAAACTTCCCCGTTCTCCACAAAAGCCAGCAAAGTCCACAGCGAGTCCTCCAGGATTTTGAAAACATGCTCCTCAGTCCAATTTCTCTTTTTTAAAATTTCTAGGGGAAAAAATTAGGGACACATCATCTATGGGTAGAAGCATAGCTTAAATGATATTCAGGTTTGTTTATTTATTTCCAAATATTTCTATTTTCACAAAAGTTTAAGAAAATATGGATTCAGAAACACATTATGATAAGCTTGTCAAATATAGCAGGGTTCTCCAATCAATAGAGTATCTCTCAGAATAGTTCCCTGTAAAACAAAACGCAGTGTCTAGTCAGCTTTGGGAGTACTGCCATTAAAATGGCAATAAAGAACACTACAGGAAATATTTCCTGCTGTCAGCAAAGCAACAGATACGCTGTCATTACCTAATGGTAGAAACTGAGAACTTTTTTTCCTTTTAGAGAAAGAAGATTTCCTAAAAGGTTGATATAAGAACGCGATACATTTACGAGCACGTGTTTTCTGGAAATACCGGGTGCGGTATCTGAGAGACCACGGATATGTAACATATATGCATTTTCTTCATTTCTTCTGAAAAATGAAGTGAAGCTGGCTTAAAACCTAGTGCTGTGTGTGGCTGGCTTCACTCTCAGTTCTTTTCATCTTTAATGGAAGCATTTCCTTCTGCATAGGATGGTGACCCATTTAATTGCATGGTAGAGAGAAAAAAGCAAAGGAAAACTCAGCTGTGGAGATAAATCTCAATAGAAATGTAATGAGTACTCCTGCCAAGAATCATTTATAAAACTTCCTATTCAATGCTAACCATCAGAAGTGGGACATCCACAATCCCATCTGTGAATCTGGAGATAAGAAGCTGCTATTCAACACCCAAAGCAGTTTGCTACTGGCCAGTAGCAAATCCACCACTTCAAATTACCAGTAGCATGATATACGATAACATTTTGAACTGCAACAATTACAGTCCCCTAAGCTAGTGAACTCACTGCCTTTGGGCCCTTAGATCTGCCCTCCTTTGTGAGCTTAATATCATTCATTAGGTTGGGAGTGAAGAAAGGCAGAAATTGGGGCACCGACTCAGCCATCCTGAGGCTATTATTCAAACCACTCCAACAGCATGAGCCCAACAGAGTTATAAAAATATTCAGTGAGATAAGCACGGTGAGGCTCTCCCTTCACAGCTGGATTTTTTACTTTTATAACCGGTGAGCTAAATGTCTGACAAATCAGACAGACAAAAAGCAGGGGAGAATCCAGACTGAGAACCACATCTTAAAACTTTTTCAGGATGAGACCACAGAAGAGAATTCTAATTATGAACTTTGGACGAAAGAACAGAAGTGCTAGCCTTTTTAAATTTCTTTTCTCCCACCTAACAGATGCTTTTCTATATGTCTCCAACTACACTTTAGACTGCAGAATACTCTAGGTATTCTGTGGTCTTTTCCAGGACTTCCAAGCTTCCCTTAGGGCTTGGGGGAAGGAGGAAAGGGAGAAGTCATTCTCTTTCCAGCAGAAGATATTTGGAGAAGACTCTTCAGCATCTGCTAAAGTTGCTGTCAGCTGTCTGGTGGGAGGATAAGTAGACCTGAAGTATCTTACTCCTAGCAAAACTTCAAGCCAACCAAAAAGCAACACTTGGGAATTCAACAGAGGTTGTACTGATATCATGCACATGTTTGGATAATGCCACTTCACCTTGTGCGGCAATGCAAATTTTTACTATTAATTGTTCATTATTCTATCATTATTATTAATGCATTCATATAAATTTCGGTTTTTTACTATCCAGTCAAAAAAAAAAAACAGTTAAAAAACTAAATGTATTAAGATGAAAGTAGAGATGCTTCAGTCCATTCTTTGACTCAGGAAAAATGCTGGATGAACAAACAAAATGTGCTAAGCCTAAAATTCTGTGTTTATGTATCAGCATTAATGTGAGGGCCTGAGAGAGCTGTACACCCCTCAACTACAAAAGAGACAAATATTTTTATAATGCTACAAATATTCAGGTAACTCAGATTCAGCATTACTGCCCTGGATTTGGTACCACCTACCCATTCCAGCAATTATTCTGGTAGTTCCTCAAAGACAAGCTCCCAATGCTTTCCCCTAGTTTCTTCCTGCTCTCTAGTCTCCAAAATCAGTCTCTGATGATTCTACCCTCCATTTTGTAAGCAAGTTTCTTTTGTACGTTGGAACAGGACACTTGCCAAATTTAAACATTTGTTTTCTGCTGCTCTGAAACAACAGAGCACTACTTTACTACCATCCAGCCAATGTCATTCTTGACTACCAGGTGACTAGCACTGAATATCCTTTCCTTCGATCTCCAAAATTCCCGGCATTATCTAGATAGTGCACCTTGGAACAACACGGAATCAAAAGCAACGGTCCGAGACCAGTCTACAAGAAGGCTGACGACAGAGTCGGGGACCGGCACCATGAAGAAATGCAGAACCATGCCTTCTCTTGGGACACAGACAGACACACATACATGTAAATATTTGTTGATACGACAAGGATTCCAGGAAGGAAAAATTAGCATCCCAATCATGAAAGATGAGAATGGTATGACCTAAGATCCATTTAAGCCGCTACCCTGTCTGCAACTGGGGGCCAAGAGGAGATGTTTAGTGAAGTACTGGCAAGCACATAGTGATACTTCCCCTCAAAATGCTTTCCCCATATTTGCTGTCTGTGGATCATGGTCCACTCTGAGCCAAACGTAGCATTTTCGTATTTAAACAACCCTCATCAGTGGAATAGAAAATTGACCTTCACTCTGCCCTGATGAGCCCAGTCAACTCCAGGCAGACATTTTTACTCTTCCATCCACTCAATGACTTTTCATCTGCTGCTATTTGTGCGATGAGAAAACAAATGGAAGCATAAACATTAAAATAACCATAAAAAGAAAATCACTCATCCAGCATGCACATAAGTGCACAGCTCAAGAGAGATCGAGCCATTCCACTCTTTTTGACCCTCAGCACAAAATCACTGCAACAGTCTTCAAACTTCTGCCCAGAGGACAGCACTGCTGCATTTAAACTGTAGGTGAAGACAGTGAAGCAACCCCTAACACTTCTCAAGAAAGCAGGCACTTCGATCAAGCCAAATGTTCGGTCTATATTACGATCTGCTAGAGGCAACGCTGCCACACATCTCAGAAACTAAAATGTGGTGCAGTAATGTTCAGAATCAGCACACAACTGTCTCCTTTCCCACCCACACATCCCTCAAATGCTCTCCTGCTCTGCAATCCATCATACAGCTCATTTCAGTCACATCTCATATTATGCCACATCCAGAATAAATCCTTCTGAAACATAAGGAGAAATCAAAAGGGATCACATATGGCTCCAGAACATAAAGGAAAGCTTATGTGCTGAGTAATGCGATAGGGATCAGCAACATGAAAGCTGCAGACAAAGTTAGATTCTGCTGCCCGATATGCAGGACTGAAGGTTACTTTGGCAAGATATTCTATGAAAGTTATGATCATGTACTGCAGGGCTGAGCTGAGGAAAAAAGGCTTGCTCCCAGTACACCGGTTTGGGTGCAACTTAATAAATAGGAGTTCTCTAATGGCAAATACAGGGTGCATCAACCTTCCCAGCAACAGTGAAATTCACCTTTCATAGGTATAAGATATGAGAATTATCATAAAACTAATCCAAACAGGCTCTCAGGAGAACAAGTAGTATTCAAATGCAATCAAGGCGTAGGAAATTGACCCTGTGGAAGCTACTGGCACATATTCATAACGTATTGCTCAAATATGATAACACATACACTGATTTTTGTCTCTGAGGCAGATTAAGACAGTTGCTCTAAAAACACAAGAGTGCCTTCAGATTAATATGACTAGTGCTTTGAAATTAATTTTTCCACTATTGGGTGAAAACATTGTGTGTGACAATGCAAAGCCATTCAGATCGCTACCTTCCAGAGTGGCATTAAGAGGTAATATTTCTAAGCAAATATATGCCCACTCAAGCAGTGCCATCCAGCGTATTCCATAAATCAAAATTAATTAAGCTGAAGCATCATCTTTGATGGGAACTGAATTTGCACCTGTAAATTTAATAATGAGTAACTGTGTAATATTTTTATCAAACATTTCTATAATTCTATTAATCTTTAATTGACTTGTGGCACCTTAATTTCACATTTCTCATACTTTTTGGAGGGGAAACTGAAAATGTAAAAAAAAAAAGCTTTTAAAAGGAATAGTAATTGAAGTTGAATATTTTTGATCATATGCAAATCAATACTGTAGAGATAACCGGTGGACTTCCTATCAATTTTCTAGGAAATCAATTCCTTTGGATTTAGTCAAGCGAAAGTAAGATCAAATATCACCAATATTCACTAGCCCTGGTATTTTACTGGCACATTCTACTGACTTCAAGGTACTTAATGGGAAAGTATAATGATACAACACAGTAGAAAAAATAGCACCTTTTAGCTAGATAATTTTATATGTGGATAGACAGATGAAATAAAATTTCACACCACTAAATGATCTGGGAAGTGACAGGAAAGGTTAAAATAAAGAAAGCAATTATTTGTTTTCTTGCCAAGAAAAGTACCGCTTTCAGAAAGAATCTGAGATTGATGCCCAGAGACGGGGAAGAAGGGAAGGCCTGAAGGAAAGCAAGAGGAGGGTGAGTTTGTGGCTGGAAATTCAGCAGCAATACCACCTGCATCAGCTGAAGAGGTCAGCATCCTCTTCCCTTTCCAACTACTTCTCACCATCCTGCACCGTGCAGGTGGAAGTATTTATGTAGCTGCACAGTCAGCTAGACCGGGAGCCTATTCAGCTATAAAATAATTAGCAAAAGAGGATATTTTATAAAGGATGGGAACAGATCATTTGGATACAAAAGGAAAAAAGAGGAAAAGAAAGGGGAAACGACAAAAGAGGCAGGGAAGATTGAAGTCTTGTATTTATAACGTTAGCTCCAATACAGAATGGATTAAAATATAGAACGCCAAATAATTCTAGAAATTAAATCCAGTTTTCCAGTAATTTCTGTGGAATTCAACTGTTTCCTCCATAGTCACCAGGGCAAGAGAGACTGAGGATGAGGGAAGCCCTCGCGCTGTGATTTACCTGTCTTCCAGCACCTCAGAGTAACACACAGAGTAACACTACAGCAAGTTTACTTTTTATCGGCATTTGTTTAAATGCAGGCAGGTGCTTTTCTTCCCTTCCACCTTTTATGAGACTGCTGACTTTTACGTGACTACTTTACCACAATTAAAAGTTGTATTTCTCACCCCAGCGTAACCTCCATCTCATTACACCCGCTCCTCCAGCAGTCTTTAGCTTAAACATCATCTCATTCACCTTATCGGGAAGAACAAAGAGAGGACGTCGTTCCTTTCTAGTTGTGTTCACAGAACCGCCTTCCGCGGGACTGCTCTGGGAGTCGCCATTGTCTTGATGGTTGCTGCATGGAGGTTACTCTGTTCACCATTTCTTTTCAAATGCCACTTCTTGTCTCCGGCGGTATTTTCAGTTTCTCTTTTACACTGCAAGCCTTGATATTTGTGAATAATACCTCTAATAATGCCTCTGGGTAGCCAAAAGATTGCCATTAATTATCTCGGTAAGAACTGAAGAAAGAAGAGCAAATGTATTATCTGAACAGAACCTCACTACCAACAAGGCCTCCCCAACACTGCAATTTCAAAAAGGTCATACAAAAAACACTAAAAAAATTAATTTTAGACAGAATTTAGAAAAGAGCTAGGCTAGATGGAAAAGCAGAGAATATCTTCTGTTACTTAGGTATTTATATAACCTTATTTTCTTTTCTTAAGAGTATTTAGACAGCCCTTGCTTTTCAATTATTTTCATTACTTTCCACTATTTTAGAGTGTAAAATTTTGAATTAAAAAATAGGGTCTTCTAAAGTTAATAAGCAATGACATTTTTCAGATAATTGAACAAATATTACTTTAATAACCGGGGATATATATTACACAAATTTCTGGCTGCAAAAGGGATTCTCCAGCACTCTTTAAGCAAGTGCTTTCTACCATCATGTGTTGGACAAGACATTCCACATTCTTTTGAAAGGAGAAGAGAATGCGTTTAGTTTGAGAGCTTAACATCTGATACCATACAAAATAAAAATGTTCCTTTTATCTTTGCAGCATTTCATTATTTTTTTCCACTAATACGATTTAGAAACAAAACAGATTTAAAAGAAAACCACTACACATCTTAAAGATTACTTTGATAATGCTAATATGCCCTTTAGAACGGAGGCCAGCTGGGAAATTGAAAGGGTGACAAGTGGAACCAACTTGGCTTCGGCTGGCATGAGAGCAGTCACTGGCATGGCCTAAATGACAGTTACAGCATCTGGAAAGGGGTTGATAAGGAAATCCTGTTACAGTGCAGTGCTAGATTATTTTTTCTTCTCCTTCTTAAATTACATCTTATATGATTTTATTTTTGTCATTTCTTCATTTTCTGACAAAACATTATTTTAATTGAAATACTGTTTTGATTAAACAAATGCCCAAATTATAGCTTCCAGCACTTTTTTTTGGTGAAAAGAAATTCTAATGTAAACTAATCTGATCACTCAAAGATTTTTGCTGGGCATCCTTCCAGTCAGAAGTTTAAAATTTATGATAGTAGTTTACAAAGTACCTTCCAACCGAGGGAAAGAGAGAGCGTAAGCTCTTTAGATCACCTTGATCTCTCCAGTTTTACTGGAAGTAATCCCAGGGGAAGGATGCTACTGTAGCAACACTGTCTGTTTGCAGATGTTTTAAACAGAAATCAAACGGGAGAGAGTTACTACATGAAAATCTCACTCTTGTGTGCAGACATGCTGTAGAACTACAAGGTGGGGAAGTGGTCAACCAAAGACTGCAAGGGTTAAGAAAAAGATAAAGGAGTAAATTCAGAGTATCTTGTCACAGCTTTCCATTCAGCTTATCCACACCTCTGATTTTCAGTTGCATCTGTCACTACTTTTTCTTCCTCTCAAATACAAATCTTCTTGGTCTTTAATTAAGCTGTCCTGTGAGTTTACAGGTTTCATGAACCTGGCATGGCTGTCACAACTTTGTCAAGAGAGGTGGAGTGTTTAAAATAGTCCTCCTGCTGCTGACATTTGAGTTTCTGATGAATAAACATGATCCCTGTCACCCATGACTTTCATGGGCTTTTTCTGATTCTGAATCATATTATGCTGCCAATAAAGCGCTCAGGATAGATTACCTGAAAATTGATTCACAGAATTTATAGTTTCTCACCATTCAACGTGCTAGCTAATGGCAACATTAAAAATCCAAGCCTGAAAGACAGCCAACAGAAAAGCAGCAGGTAAGCCACTGCAACACATCTCAAAGAGCAAATATTGGGGCTTACTTCATCATTAAGGGTGGCTGAATTAACAAGAAGCAAAAAACATACGTGAAATAATATGAGATAATAATATGGCTGAGTTTTCTCAGAAAAGAAGGTCTGTGGGTTGCATGCAGGTTCCTAAGGAATTTTTGGAACTGTTAGCCAATTTCAGTCACATCTGTCAGATTAAATATATAGGAACATAATTATCTTCTCATTTTAAAAGTGATTAAAAAGCATATAAGAACATTGCAGAATGTTAATGTAAAGACACCACGTTTGCATAAAAAGATGCAGAGTAAGTTTGCTAAAGAGGCAGAAGCATCTCAGAGTCAGAAAGATCTTCAGCCAAAGCTTTCACAGCTCCTTAGTATCCAGGCTTCAAAAAGATTCTCATCTTCTCACTATCTAATGACATTTTCCTAACTATGTTCTGGAAAAACAGTGCTCCTGCTCCTTAGCAGCCTCTTTCAAATGTTCCTCGCAATGCCTACGTATTCACATGAACTGTTGGACTTCTGGGGATTTTAAGGAGCTTCAAAAATACTAGGTAAAAGTCAAAGTAAAATTCCAAAGCTGCTTAAAAAAAAAAAAAAAAAAAGAAGGAATTCCTGTTCTGCAAAAGACCTCAGGGTTTCAATACTGCAAGATATTTTAATCTTCCTTTCTATTCTATTTTTTTCTATGCCATACTGAATTCAGGTTTCAGGAAGCTGGGGGTAAAAATAGGGTTCTTTGTTAGCTAGATTCCATTTATCACAGGACACTAGTATTTCTAAACAAGCAATCAAAAACCTGTCAAAGCCAACAGGAAAAATCTGAGGAACTTCAAACGGACTGTATGGTTCAGTACTTTGATCCACTGGTATTTGCCTGAGCACATGCCACGATAGGATGCATTTTCCATTTAAACTGGGCGATATTTCACCCAACTTCCAATCCACTTTTTATGGCCTATAACTCATGCCAGGTGCAAATGAAGGTAAAATATTACCCAGAGGCTAAACAGGCCGCATGGCTGGCTCTAACTAATTTTCTAGTATGGTTTTATGCAAATGTGCATCCTAAAGCATTGATTTAGCTAAACATTTGTACAGCCAACACTACTTCTGGTACCTCCCAATCATGAATTTAATCTTCATTTCATATTCCTGTGGATTAGAGAAGTTAGTTTACGTAACTACAGAGATTAAATGACTGACTGACAGAAATTCAGTAACTTTGTGAAAATGCCAAGAACAGAACCCAGGTTTCCTGACTAACTCCACAAAACCATTCTTCCAGGCATAGGGCACTGCAGCTGCACCTTTTAAATGCAGAAGTTAATTATTCTTATTTCTTGTCCAATACAATCTATTTAATTTTTCTTCAGAATTAAAATTAATATTTTGTCCTAATACAAGACAATTTTCTCCTTGTTCAATGCAATATTTTATTTCAAGTGGGTTTTTAAAAAAAAAAAAAAAGACACAACAGAATTCTTATTCAGAACACCACGACATACCTTATATTGACTGAATTTATGGCATACGTATGTTGATTATCATCAATAAAGTACTACCAGCTGTACCAGCTTCCCAGATATTTCTCATCCCTATCCTTACCATTTCCTGCTGTCATGAAATGACCTGACTATAAGAGACTCTGATATGTGCAATCTGGTTAGATCGTGATTTTTGACTCAGAAGTATGTTTAAGGACCACAGGTAGAAAAGTCCACAAATACCAAGCTACCCATCCCAATCCCATAAACGTGGAGTACGAGGCTGCGAAAATCAGGCACTGTATGTTCAAGGAGACTGATGTTTGGAGAGCTACACTGATCAGCGCACAGCTGGATAACAATGTCAGCATTTTCCTGTAACCGAATCGAAAACAGCACGCGTCATGGAAGATTTCTATTGCCTCTTTTCCATTTCTGCTCACCTAACAACTCAGATTTCATATACCTTTTGACTAAAAAGACCAATGGAACAACAACAACAACAAAAGAGCCCTCCTAGTACAATGAATAAATGTTATGATAGGAAAAAATGTTAAATTATAACTAATAATTTTTGCTTTCCCCAAAAGAAATAATCTAATTATTCAGAAAGCTCTAAAGAATTATCCTATACAAGTCAGGCCTTAAAACAAGGTATCTCATATCTGGTGCATGAAGTAATCTGTTAGTTTTCAAACCTTAGCATATGTCTTCTCTTCAATGTATTCCTTCAGCAGCTTAACCTTTTCTATATACATAAAAATACTTAAATCACCTCAATATATTCTTCCTGTATATGAACATTACATAGCTGCAGAAGTTACATTTGCTTTAGTTTTCAATCTGAATAAAGACAAGCCAACTGATTGTGATCTTTTCCTCCCTGTTCATTTACCAAATTATTTTAAAAGAGAGAAAGCAAACACACAAAGCTGGCAATGAATATGAAGCTTCTTTCCCCCTAAGCCTGATTAAAGGAAGTCATTCTGAAGTTAATGTCAATGGAAATATCATGGAAACATGACTGCTTGTGATATTTCCAATGGAAATACCAGACAAAGAACTATCCAAATACTACTTCTCCTGTAAATATCATAAGGATATTTGCTGCTCAGCTCAAAGGTAGGAGGATAAAATGGAAAAAAAGGAAGAACAGAGCAGAAAAAGGAAAGCAAAGTAGGAAAACCTGAGGAGCAGACTGTGGCAGAGAGCTCTTTGAGGATACAAATCTACAGATTTGTATCCCGAGATACAGATTTGTATCTACAGATTTGTATCCTGAGAACAAAAAGTTCTCAGGAACTCAAACTGAACTTTAAACGATGGATAAGATTTAGAACTACACAAGAAATGAGTGAAAAGGAGGCAAATAGAGAAGACTGAACTATTAGAGTAACAGCTGGAAAATCATGCTTCCCAAAGAGAAAATACATCGCTGGTTCTGGGATGGAAAGAACAGAAGCAGTGGGGGAAAGCAAAAGATTGGAGTATATAATCGGTTTTGAAAATGTAACTGTCACCTCAAAATTCATTCAGGTAAGAGGACTATTAAAACATAATTTGAATTAACAGAAATGTGTATTGCTAGCGTGCATTAATGAGGATAAATGGTAATGTGAGAATGTTCTTTAAAAACATTGCAACGCAGTTTCCTACTGCTTAAAATAACAACTTCAAGAACATGGTTCTTTTCCTGCTTTAATAAATACCTTCCTTCAGCAGATGACTTGAGAGGTAATCTTTAATTTACAGACCCTTGGCATAAGAATTTTAATCCAGTTCTAGTGCCAGTCACAACTATCACTAATTTTAACAAGTTGTGCCTACCTGAACCGGGGGTATACTCAATCTCCATAATGGTAAGCAGCAAAGCCACTGAACAGTAGGTAATGAAATACTGTGGAACTTAGTTATCCAGCTTATTCCTATTTTACTTCATATCCACTCTTCCAAAGAGCAGACCCATTCTAAAATAGCAGATGATAGCAACAGTGGGCAAGCCAACTACTTCAACACTTACTTCAATATCTAGCAGCGCATTTAAAATGTTTAGCTTTCAGTTTAATGCCCACTTTGTCTCTAGGATAAATATTTAGCAATCTTAAGGTGATTTGAATAATTCCCTATTTTTGCTATTATATTCATTCACCTAGAAACAGCAATAACAGCATGAAACCCTGAATTGAATACTGAGTTTATGGCCACATCTAAAGAGTGGCGCTCATAATATTTGAACTTTCAGAATGATATTACCTTTAATTTTAAATCTATTTCTGGAGCCATTTTCAAAGCCCAGTATTAATGGAGGATTAAATTTCTACAGATATTCATTGCAAAACCTTAGCAAAGATACCCCACAGTCGTGTATCGGTTTCAAAGTAGCACACATGACCGGAGGTAGGTATGCAAGCTTGTAAGAAACTGGACCCTCAGCCACACTGCATAACGCTTTCTTGTTTGATTCAAAATGAGGATTTCCAACTCCCCGTGGAACAGGAAGGCTGAAAAAATAAAAAAACCCACAATTCTCATAATTCATTAACAACCGCATTATTCAGAGAACATTTTGCTGAGACATTCGAAGAGTGCTATTTGTTGATTGCCCTCATGATCTGCACTTCCTTTCCTCTTCTCCTGAGCTTTAGAAAGTGAGGGACCAAGATCTTGGATGATCTCTGCTTCTCAAAAAATACTAGAAAATAAGACTTAATAAGTCAGACACACCAGATCATTACTAACCGTCCGTACCTGAATTAGAAACTCAGTTGGACAAGACAGAAAAATCCTCATATATCTGCTCTTGTGTACTTCATAGACCTGTTAAAAATAGCTTTTCTAATGAAAGAGTAATGAAGCAGGGACTTGCCGAGGTGAGGAATCATAATTTACATAGACACTACTTTCAAAAAATTGTTTATTCCTGGTTTCTCTTGTTGTTTCTTTTAGGCTGTTATTGCCATGAGAATTAACAACCCCAATCTCAATCTGGGAGGCTGCTGCAGGAGATAATTTTTAAAAATGTTAGGATAAAGGAAACACTGGTGTTTATGGCATTTCATTGCTCCATCTACTATTTTGCCGGAATACAGAAATCTCTGAGACACAGGAAATCAAGTTAACAGGCAAGAAACTAAGGCACTGAGATGGAAGAGGCATACTGGGAACTGAGGTAAGAACGAGAGCTAAGCAGCAGCTTTTTAAAGCTTTTGAGAAGTAATATATATTTACACAGACACACACACGCCTTATACACATACATGTATAATCCTTACATATGTCACTAATTCAAACAAGTATATACATTTTACTATTTTCATGCATATGTATTTTTTACATATATATATATAAAAGTAATTTTCTTGACAGTGTTTTCTTGTCAATGTAAATATATTGCAACACTTATCTTGATACATGCTCCGGGTAAATCATCCTAGAAGCCAAAACATATTAATGAGAGAGAGACTGTACAGCTCAAATGCTTGTTGATTTTCTCAGTCCATCCTACACATGATAAAATTAGCAATGGACATCTTTAGATGCATATTTAAAAGTTGCTGTTTTCAGCTCCTGTACAGAAACAAGAAAAAATATGAAGAACCATGGTTATCATTTCATTTCTTTTGACATTAATTCTTTCCAGATGATTAATTCTGTATTTTTTCCACTACAATTATGGTAAGTGTATAAGAAGTCTAGAAAAACTTTTTGCTATGTAAAAAAACCTGCAGAGTGAGAAGAAATCCCGTTCACAAGTGAAAATTATTTGTATTCAGCTGCTGTAAAAAATAAACTGAATACTTCACCAATTTGGTAGCATGGATTAATAGCGCATAACTGTGCACAAATTGTATGGGAAGGCTTCAGCTATTTCAAAATCCTTCTGATCAGTGAACGTACTGTAAAATGCCATGGAGAAACCATTCCAAATACTATTGATAAAGAAGGATGCTTTAGATAGTACAATGAACACCCAGTTACTGAACAATTGTTTATAACAACTCATATTTAACTGATAAATATTACAATTCCTCCTGCATGTCTCGCACACATGCAAAAAAGTCCTGCAACCAAGGCCAGAAACTCTAAAAGACCATGAAAAAAAAAAAATTGGAAGAAGAAAGCAGAGAGAAGGAACTTACCAAGAGATTTCACAAAATATGCTATAACCAGCAGAACTGAGACGAGCTACGTCTTCAGACTGCCAGTTGCAAGTCCCTTCAGAGAGTTCTGCCTCCGAGCTGCTAACACAGGTATAAAACTAAAAAAGTGTGGGATGCTTGCCTTCCTTGCTTCTTGACAAAATTAAATCCAAAGTTAATACGGAGTACAAAATAAATACACATTACAAATTTAATATATATACAAAATAAATACAACACAAATTAAATATAAATTAAATCAAATCTTATCCTCATTTCCAACTCTTCCAAAATAGTGGATAAGACCTTCTTGTCCTTTAAATGTATTCAAGTACATAATATCTTCAAAAGGATTTCATTTATCATGCTGAGATGAAAACAAATTTACTTAAATGACAGTCTTCAGGTTTTTTTCTGTATAGTTGTCTGCTCCAACTTGAGAACATAAACCAGCTAGAAAACAGCTCAGAGACACACAATCAACTTTAGGATTCATATGGCATAAGCGTTTTATTGATCCTCATGTTATGAGATACCATTTAAGACAGAAGTCATTCCATTTTCAAGTACATACTTTACGAGTTCAATAAATGTTTCTATACTTTCATGATCAGACTGCATACGTTAAAGCAGTGGTTGCTTTTCCATATACCTTGGGGACTGACATTCATAATCCGTTGATTGAACTGCCTGTTTCATTGATTCAGCCAAATTTTCTGATAAAAAAGATGCCTGTTGTCCTGATTGAACTGTGGAGTCTAATAATATAATTCACTTGGTTTGGCGTATCTTATCGATGTCTCCCTATAGCTCAAACCATGATAATGAAGCACCCAATCAGCATTTTCTAGTGCACGTTCAGCTGCTATTTTCTCAATAAGGAGTGGTTTAATGACATGCTCTAAGAGAGCCCGAGCAACTACCGGAGACTTTTCAGTTCAGCATAAGCAGCTTGGCACTAAATCCTTCCAGAGCGTGGCTCTGGCAGCCAGTTCAGAGTTCACATCTAGCATAAGGTACTGGGCTTTTCTTTTCATTACTGCTTGTAGGGCTCAGCAAAAGCTGAATTCCTTGTTTCGACTAAGTTCCACTGAGTTTTTTTCCATGTTATACCCACAACTGGGTACATCTGCTAGTACATCATGCAGTTCTCTCTCTGATCAAATAACTCACACTCCTGCCTTTATTTGCTACCTGCCCAAAGAGACTATATATACACACACAGATACATACACACATACACCAGCACTGCCCTGAGATCTCTAAACTCTTAAAGCTCACCTGCATGATAGGATGACATTTTCATATTAAGGGAACAAAAATTACCCTGTAAGCCACAATTCAGCTCTCCCTACTGCAGAAATGGACACGAATGGAGGGAATCACTTCCATTTTCCCACTTTCATCAACACTGTCAAATAAATTTAAGACATGACTAGTTAATAGAATAAGTAGTTGAGCTGACAGCATATCTAATAAATCAACCAGGTATCAGCTATTTTGCAAAAATAAACAGCTTGACCAGAATAGCAACAAAGACAAAACTTGACAAGTAGAAGTTTTAAAATGCATAACTGATTTTAAAAAAAATACACAGCAGGACAAGAAAGATCTTAACATAGTGTTGAATTCTGCAAAGCAAAAAACAAACTACCTTAGTTATGAATTATGTAATTAATCATGACTTTAAATGAAAACCATCTTCAAAATAAGCTTAATTATTTTATCCTGAGGCTTGCATGGTAAATGGGAATGGTCTGGTTGACAGTATCATAGAATCATAGAATGCTTTGGGCTGGAAGGGACCTTCACAGGTCATCTAGTCCAACCCCCCTGCAAGAGCAGGGACATCTTCCACTAGATCAGGTTGCTCAGAGCCCCGTCCAACCTGACCTTGAATGTTTCCAGGGATGGGGCATCTACCACCTCTCTGGGCAACCTGGGCCAGTGCTTCACCACCCTCATTGTAAAAAATTTCTTTCTTAAATCCAGTCTAAATCTGCCCTCCCTTAGTTTAAAACCATTACTCTTTGTCCTGTCACAACAGGCCTTGCTAAAAAGTCTGTCCCCATCTTTCCTGTGGGCCCCCTTTAACTACTGGCAGGCTGCTATAAGGTCTCCCCGCAGCCTTCTCTTCTCCAGGCTGAACAACCCCAACTCTCTCAGCCTGTCCTCGTAGGAGAGGTGCTCCGGCCCTCGGATCATCTTCGTGGCCTCCTCTGGACCCGCTCCAACAGCTCCATGTCCTTCTTGTGCTGAGGACCCCAGAGCTGGACGCAGCACTGCAGGGGGGTCTCACCAGAGCAGAGCAGAGGGGCAGAATCCCCTCCCTCGACCTGCTGGCCACGCTGCTTTTGATGCAGCCCAGGGTACGGTTGCCCTTCTGGGCTGCGAGTGCACATTGTTGGCTCATGTCCAGCTTTTCGTCCATCAGTACCACCAAGTCCTTTTCCGCAGGGCTGCTCTCGATCACATCATCCCCCAGCCTGTACTGAAACCGAGGATTGCCCTGAGCCAGGTGTAGGACCCTGCACTTGGCCTTGTTGAACCTCATGAGGTTCCCACAGGCCACTTCTCCAGCTTGTCCAGGTCCCTCTGGATGGCATCCCGTCCTTCTGGCGTGTCACCTGCAAACTTGCTGAGGGTGCACTCGATCTCGCTGTCAATGTCATTGATGAAAATACTGAACAGCACTGGTCCCAGTACGGACCCCTGAGGGACACCACTCGTCACTGATCTCCATCTGGACATTGAACCGTTGACCACTACCCTCTGGATGTGACCATCCAACCAATTCCTTATCCACTGAACAGTCCACCCATCAAATCCGTATCTCTCCAATTTAGAGAGAAGGATGTTGTGGGGGGACCGTGTCAAAGGCTTTACAGAAGTCCAGAGAGATGACATCCATTGCTTTTCCCTTGTCCACTGATGTGGTATCTCCCTCATAGAAAGACACTAGGTTGGTCAGGCAGGACTTGCCCTTGGTGAAGCCATGTTGGCTGTCTCGAATCACCTCCCTGTCCTCCATGTGCTCTAGCATAGCTTCTAGGAGGACCTGTTCCATGATCTTCCCGGGCACAGAGGTGAGGCTGACAGGTCGGTAGTTCCCAGGGTCATCCTTTCTACCCTTTTTAAAGATGGGCACAATGTTTCCCTTCTTCCAGTCACCAGGGGCTTCACCTGACTGCCATGACTTTTGAAATACCATGGAGAGTGGCTTGGCAGCTACATCAGCCAACGCCCTCAGGACTCTGGGATGCATCTCATCAGGTCCCATAGACTTGTATATGTTCAGGGTCCTCAGGTGGTCACGAACCTGATCTTCCCTTACAGTGGGAGGGGCTTTACCCCCCTGGTCCCCAACGTGTTGCTCATTGACTCGGGAGGGGTGAGGAGAGCAGTTGCCAGAGAAGACCAAAGCAAAAAAGTTGTTGAGTACCTCAGCCTTCTCCTTGTCTGTTGATACTAAGTCACCATTCTCGTTCATCAGTGGAGGTACGCTTTCTTTAACTTTCCTTTTCTGGTTGATATATGTGCAGAAGCCCTTCTTATTCTTTGCATCCCTTGCCAAGTTCAGCTCCAGCTGCACCTTGGTCTTCCTGACCCCATCCCTACACAAGCAGGCAGCATCCCTATACTCTTCCCAGGTTACCTGTCCCTGCTTCCACTGCCTGTGCAATTCCCTCTTGCTCTTTAGTTTGACCAGCAGGTCTCAACTCAGCCATGTTGGTCTCTTCCCTTCCTTGTCTGATTTCTACATCTTGGGACTGAGAGCTCTTGCGCTTTATGGAAAGCATCCTTAAAGATCTGCCAGCTCTGTTCTGCTCCCCTGTCCCTGAGGACTGTTTCCCAGGAGGTCCTACTGACTAACTCCTTGAAGAGCTGGAAGTTTGCTTTCCTAAAATGTAGGGTCCTGACTATACTCCTCGCCTGTCCCATATCCCTCAGGACTGTGAACTCGCGCGATCACAGGACTGTGAGCAATGCGCGATCACTGCAGCCTAGGCTGCCTCCAAGCTTGACATCACTGATGAGCTCACTTGCATTGGTGATCATCAGGTCCAGTATTGCACCCCCTCAGGTCTATTACCTGGGTTAAGAAGTTATGCTCAATGCACTCCAGGAGTCTCCCGGATTGCCCATAGCTTGCCGTGCTACTTTTCCAGCAGATGTCAGGGTGGTTGAAGTCCCCTAGTAGGACAAGAGCTTGTGAGTGTGAAGCCTCCTGTAGCTGGAGGAAGAAGTCTTCATCAGTAGGCTCTCCTTGATCAGGTGGCCTATAGTAGACACCAACCACAAGGTTCCCTTTGTTGCCTCGGTCTCTAATTCTTACCCATAAGCTTTTGACCTGCTCGTGGCTATTCTTCAGGGATAGCTCTTCACACTCTATCCACTTCTTGATATAGAGGGCAACACCTCCACCCCTCCTTCCCCGCCTGTCCCTTCTGAATAGCCTGTAGCCATCGATAGCCACACTCCAGTCACGGGATTTGTCCCACCGGGTGTCAGTAACGGCAATCAGATCATAGCTTTCTAGCAGCACGGTAGCTTCCAACTCCTGTTTGTTGCCCATGCTGCGTGCATTCGCGTAAAGTATCTTTAAATAACTATGATTTTTATTAAGCATTCATGATAACCAGATGGGCATACTGTTTCTAAGAAAAAGAAACTTCTAATTGAAAATAATTCAAAAATGAGAGGGGCTTACACCTACGTCATGCAAAAGTTACTACATGACATGGTCACACATACCATGCTTCGAACCAGAATGCACCTGCATTCATTCCTGATAAAGCACAGAAACAAAGCAAATGACTACAGACATTCAAGAGAAGACACAGCTGATCACAATGGAGATGCAAATCCATCATAATGATAATGGAATTCTAATTCTGAAGCTTTCCTTAAGCAGTTCCATTTTCTGGAGCAACTGAGGTTTTCAGTGAAAGGTGAGATGATTGTAAAAGTGGCTTCCAGTCAGTCTCCAAATACCTAGAATTTAAAAGTGTGAGACCTATAGTAAAAGCCTACCATTTTCTGGCAATACCTTCAAATTACAGCAGAGCTGCTTCTCCACATTGTCTTGCAGTGTAAATGTAAAAATGAATTTGTACCAGAACATACTAATCAGAGATGAGAACAATAGTCCTTTACGAGTAAAGTCTCTAGAAATGGGGATACTAGGAATTTGGGTGGTTCTTCATTAAGGGCAAAAATGAATCCTTTAGTGAAATTCATCCTGTAAGAAACCATGTAAAGAAGAAGAAGGAAAAAAAAAAAAAAAAGATAGATACCTTCTGACTCCTTTGAAACTGTTTCTATCCTAGACCAGTGGTGGTGTTTCCCAGCTGGTTATCCAGTGACACATCCAGACAGAGAGAAACCACTCAAGTCCGGGCAGAATCCACTCCTCCATCCAGCCTGACGTGCCATTCAGAAGGGAAAGGGAATCTTCCTAGTTCCTGTGTTTGTGGAAACTGGAGTTTTTCTTTATTCCATGTCTGTCATGCACCAATAAAACCTTACCAAGCAGCACTATTCTCTAGCTGAAATATGAAAATATAATCCAAGACTAGCTTTTGACTAGACAAATTGGTTTAGAGCCAAGTTATAAACTCCAGGTGAGCAAGTAGCCCAAACCTCTAATATATTTGTCTGGCTTTAAACATTGTATAAAACAAAACAGAAAAACCTTATGGCTTTGGGTCCATGACCCTTTCCAGTATTTGTAAAAGTTCACTCTCTTCTGCAATTGTATTACCTCTCTGAGGCAGCTTAGAACTAGCCACAGATTTCCAAAGAGAATTAGATTAACCAAACAGAGCCGGAAAACTGCAACAGATGTCAATTCCATCCATGATGTTCCCTTATTAACATTACAAATCTGCAAAGATTTTTAGCCAACACAGAACACTGAAAGCAAAAATTCATAAAAAGAGATCTTGGAAATGTTCTGGTCACTTAATCTCACTGAAGGGTCACGCTCACTCCCACATTATTTTCATTTTAATTCCACAGCAGTCCGGGTAAGAAGAGATGACAGGACAGGAGAGGAATCCCACACAAAAATAAATCAATTTTCCTCATAATTTTTTTTTTATCCATAGCTCTACAAAGTCTACCAGATCTAAACAATTCTCACATGAGATGGAAAAAACAAAGACAGACAATGTTCATGAGAAAATGTAAAATATATATACAGAAGACCATTATTAAGAAAGAATTACATAAGACTGTTGCAAAGTCAAGCAAGAGTAAGTTATACATGCTCTAGAATTAAATCAGTATTTAATCCTTTAGCAGCAAAACAGTGGTGGGCACTTATTGTTGTTTTTAAAAAGAAATGGTTCTTTATTAAATTCAAGGTCCCAAAATCTAAATAAGATGAGTAAAAAATTCAGTATCAAGTCAAAACTTTTGACTGGTACCAAGACCATCCTGTATTACTTGCTGCTCTACCATGTAGCCAAGGGATTTCTTGTGCCATGGCAGGGACTGGGTTAAACTACCAGAAGTTGAAATGTGCCATGAAGCACATTCTCATTTGTGTGAGGACTCCAACTCAGGTCTCACCTCGTAATCCCCGAGAGGACCACAGCCTCCAGTTGCACTGCTTCTTCATGACGTTACTTTCAGGGCTTTCTGCGTTCTGAGGTAGGGATGGTACTTTCTGGTGTTTACAGCACATTGTAGAAAAATGAAATAAAGAAGTAGAAAGAACAAACTGTTCTGGATAATCTGTCCTGCCACAGATTTCCCTATTGTGTTCAGCAGGGAGGAAAAAACAAACGAACAAACAAACAACAAACCCCAACCACTTTCTTTTTTTATCTTTTGGAGTAAGAACCACAATCCCACTTGCACTTGTCCGTGGTCTTCCCAGAATTACACCAGGTAAAGAGCAGCAATCAGTCCACAGTGACTGTAAATTTTGAATTTGCCTTTCCTCTCTCCGAAACAAATGAATGTACGTACAAAGGCAGTAAGCGCGTCACTTAAAGGCTCAGATAAGAGAGCATGGATTACAGTGCAAAGAGAACCAATCTCGCTTTCACCGCATTCAGAAGCTTGAGCTTGCGCTCCACATTTTTTTTTCTCTTACATACAAACAGAAACCATGTTAACTGTGACTCACAGGTCATAATCAGATAGTGATCACCATACTGAACACAATATATGTTTTTCTTCTTGTATGGCTAGCAATCATCATACCAAAATATACGCATTCATACAGCCTAGAGCAACTTCAAGTGCACTATCTAATCAAGTGAAATGTAAAAATCAAGAGCTCTCCATACCCAGTATATATAAGCGATTTCATATTTTGTCTACCTTAAGACATGTCCTTAATAGCTTTTAGACAAGCTAGTGCTTACTCACTCACAGACAAGCTATTGTTTTAAGACAACGGCCAGCTACGTTAAGAGAACACTTACAGGTTTTCCGAATCGGTGCCTACACGGGAGAGCACACAAAGATATCATCTGTTCTGTCTATCAGCTCAAAACACATCAAAGGTGCCACAAAAAGAATAAATAAAAATTCAAAAGCTACACACAACTGGTCAGTAAAAGACAGTTTAAGCTCAAGAAGGCCTCCTTAAAATAGTATAGGCCCCTAAAGATGTATAACACTGAAGTATATTCTCCTTGAGGAGCTGTAAACATTTGAGAGCTATTTACATTTTAAAATTAAAAGCAAGAGAAGTCAATGAAACCAAAAGCAGACAGCCAATCTGGCAGGAAACTCCCATTTCTTTAAAAAAAAAAAACAACACCTAAACCAAAGCAAAACAAAACAAAAAAAAAGGACCAAAAAACCCCCAAAATGCAACCTGTTTGGATTTCCAGCTACAATATATCCAAAGTTCATAAAAGCTCCAAAAATCAACGTAACACATCATTTTTCTTCAGGCAAGTTAAGCGCAAAAGCAACTTGACTTTCCTTTGTAATTAATGATTTAGGAATATTAAACCCACCAGACCATCCTTAGGAAACCTTTTGCTCACAGTAAGCCCCTCAGGTCACACTGACTCGTTTGGGATCCCACTTTCATCATCTCTGCTTTCTGAGCAAGGCAGCGGATCCTTGCAGATCTACTCGCTTGCTCACAAAGTGCTTTAACTCACCTCAGACAAACTCTAGATGAATTCAGAAACTGCCAGATTCAAGGGCTCCCTTTTCTAGAACCTGTCATTAACTATACAGGAAATGTTTTCACTTTTATTTTCTTAATGCTTATTTTCCCAAGACAGCTGGGAGATATAAAACGTAGATGGGGCTTACATTCATGTATTCCCAAAGTTCATGAGTTTGTGCATCGAGAACCTTGATTCGATTTCATCTTGAAATTGATGGGGGCTTCTTTTTGTATTTTAAAAAAAAATCTCTTATTCCAATACTTCAGTGTTGCTGATGACCAAATAATACTCCATCAAGGTACAAATTTAGTAAAGCCCTTCTTATATATGATAAAGATTGTTGATCTGACAAGGTGTATACTATATAAGCAGTAAGCTGTACCTTCATATACTTGTTGCCTGCACAATAAACTAAAATCCTGAGGTATCTCTTCACATATCAGCAATCCTTTCACTAGTACAAGTCAGGCCCCAACTTGCATACTGATGAATATTATGTAAATGAATTTATAGATAAAAAGGAAAAATACCTATTCTGATGCAAATCACACTCAGCACATAAGCGGTGGGAGTGACTGAAGCCTAAATGCCTCTTCTGTTTTTTCACAGCACAAAAAAAATAATTTAGGAAAAAGCTGTTCGGGTGTCCTCACTGATTTTGACATGGAACCATGAGAAATTTAAAATAAAAAACCCAACCCAAACCAAACAAAATATTTAGTATTTGCTTTAGTTCCTGCCTGTTTCATATCAATATGACACCAAGCAGCTGCCCTCATGATGATTGCTGAGGTTTGGTGCATAATACCTGCTGTAAGCGTACGACAACAATAGCTACTTTGGTCGGTTTTATTACTGCTTTTAAGAGGACAGAGCTTCAGTGATATCAGCTCGAGATATGAACAGTTACCTTCCCCATCCCCTCTCTAAATTTGCAATGAAAAGAATGAAGCTAAAATGGGTGAGGGCACGCTCGTTGGGGAGGGAATCACTGCCATAGCGTTCCCAAAGCAATTCTTTATTGCCGAGCACTGTGTGGAGCTCCGCAAGTATCGAATCAGCTACTGGAACCTCAATTATAGGCTAAAGATGCTGCCCCTTCCTCTGCCACTCTTTCTTAGTCTTTGCAGAAGTTCAGCTAAAGTAAAAGAATAATTTGAACCTAAATTAGGTGGAAGAAAAATACAGGCCCCAAAAATGCATCTTTCATACATTCTTTTCAAGTAACAAAAGAAAATTTCAGTAAATAATTCAGTAAATGTCACTGAACACACAATTTTTTTTTTTTTTTTAAGTGGCAACTCAGTAAAAGAAATCACTAGTAGTAGGGAAGCAGCTCAGTATTTCTCTGCTGATGAGAGCTGTGCCAAAGCACAGATGGTGTTATAAATTTTCCAGATATAGAGCGTAGGTTATTTTTACCATTTTGCACCTGCATATTTCTCTCCTAAAGATCCTGCAGAAGAGCAACAAAACGCAGCTCGTTCCTCATGCAAAAACACCATTCCTAATATTACTCTCCCTCTCCATCCACTCTCCCCATTATATCTGCAAATAGAGAGAGACGAACTGAGCTATGAAAAAAATCAAGCACACAAAATTTACTAGCTGAAGCAGAAAAGCAAATTATCTTTTCTTCCTGGCTCTAGGTCTCAAGCTAACGGCATGGGAAGCCAGCAGACGGGGTAGGCAGGGACAGCAGTCTGGCGAAGCGCCAGGGGGAAAAATCCAGAGGAAACTTCTGGCAAGCTGGAAACTTCTGAGTCTGTTGCCACCACCCAATGCAATGCCGCGCAATGATAACACCAGTTAGAGTTGAAAGAGCAAATGCAGGTGCAGCAGGCAGTTTACCCCGGGGAGAGAAGCGCTCTGCTTCTCAGTTAATGCGCTACCCTGCTTTTTGCAGGACTGGTGCAATCCTAACCGGCGTTAAAAGTCATTGCTGTTAAACCTACTCGGGCACATTTACAGACTACACCAAGCCTAAAGCAGTGAGGACAAAACAGCCTACAAAGATTTAGTCCTCATATACCCCATGACCCCTTGCATTGGTCAGGCAAAGTGCAAGGCCCCGTTTTCCTCGCTCTCCTTTCCCTGCATGCTGATTCTTCTGAGATACCGACGGGTCCCAGGTGATGGAATTTATTATAGTAGGTGCTTGATTTCATTTCAAATTCCTTGTGTACACATAAACTTGCTCTAGCTAATTTAAGTGAGTATATACCAGTGCAAAATCCTGTGAGGACATCTTCAATTTTAGTCTAATTTAATGGATTATTACATTTTAAGCTAACAATGTTCCTAGCTGATTTACACTAACCTGAAATAAACTTAGTTTATGCTGAAATAAGAGTGGCTGTGCAGCCTACTGGACTAGTTTAATGAAACTGATTTTAAATTACACCTTAATTTAAAGAGGTACTGTAATGCATATAAACAAGCCCTAAGTGATGCTCTGAATACGAAGAGAAAAAGAATGAATATTAAAAGCTACAGACATTGCTAGATTGTACGTCTTCTCAAAGCCCAGCTCTGAAGAGCTCAACATCGAATCTGACCCGGTAGTTAGTCAAGAAGAATAAACGTAGTATAGGAAACAAAGTAATTAATCTTAATTTCTATGTGGATTGCCTTTAAATTATGCAAATTCAAAGACTCAGCATTTCTCCAAAACTTAATAAAAAAGGGGAAGGGCACATACATGAGACTACATATATTTGCTCCAGTGTGATATAGGGCAAGTTGTCAGATTCAGCACCGTGAGCTTGATTCTAATGCTCAAGAAGTTTAACCTGAGATACCATCAATTTTGTACTGGAAAGCAATCAAAGAATGGAAGCAAGAGAGACGGGGGTCATGCATTTCCTCTGTAGTTAAAGTTATGAAATTCTGTCTTCTATCAATGGTTTGTTCTTTGGGAAAAAAAAGTGCATAACTGTAAAAGTAGAGTTGATAGTTACACACATAAAGAAAACAAAATATTAACTACTTTGGCTCAGTTTACTTAACTTATGCTGTGTTTCACACAAGAGAAGTTGGTTATTAGCCATTTCTGGAATGTTTATGTCCCCCAAGATTTAGTTCATTATGCTGAAATAGAGTGCAAATAAAATATAATAAGGAGAAAATGATGGTATAAAACATTGTGTTGTACTGGGGAGAAGTAAGACTAGCCTTATCTTTCTTCTGCAATGCATACTCCATTTTCTTCTTAGAATGGGTTCATATATAATTTTAAGAGTTTAGAAATAAAGCTTTCCATTTTACTATCTGTTTAAAGTCCGCTGCTCACTATTTCATGGTAGGCATTGTGACAGTCTAATACTGCAAGACAAGATACTCCTACTACCTTCCGAATTTAGTCAAAGGTGGTGATCACAGACCTTAAGGTTGACCTCAAACTTTGAGAGCTAATTCTTTTCTTTCTTTATACCCTTTGACTCTAAATGAATACAACTTTTTTAAACAACAATCAAAAAACCCTTACTCCTCATTTCCATGGCTACATAGCAAATGCTCATTCTTGTTCTCTGATCTCCTCCCTGTTTGGGCAAAAGTATGCAGATACAGAGTAAGGCATTCTCATCTTTCACAGCTAAGGGCAGGTCCTTTAAGACTACGAGCAATAACTAATTAAAACAGATGAAGACTTACGCCTAGCCTATGCCTCTTCAAAACAGGAAAAAAAAAAAAAAGGATCATAATTTTATTATATTCGTGACTCCTGGGACAACTGAACTGCATTAAACTATAATTGTATTAAGTTGGTCAATTAATATATGTTAGATAGGAGTCTCAGAGAAGAACAAATACCACAGCAAACTACAGTCATCCTGTTTCTTTACTGAAGTCTCCCACTGCTCCACGGCACTAATCCAGGTTTATGGCTGCTTTGCATCGCCGGAGCGGCACAAAGTAGCCAGAGCATATCAATGAATATGGCCTAGTACATTTAGTAGAATGTTCTTGGGGTTTCTTAACCTGTTTTGGTGCCTGAAGAAGGGACTGTGAAACTCAGCAGTGTATTCACCGAATATACAACAATTTGGATTAAAACCAGGTAACACAGCAGGAAGAGCTTATTAACCTAAATTCTTTAGCACTATCAACCCAGGTCTTATCACAGACAATTTCGTTCGTTCTTTATCAGGTTTTTTTCTAATTCTCTAGTTCTAACTTGGCACATGATTACAAATAATCGTTGCTGACTTCTGGCATCGTAGGACACATTGAAATCCAGACCACCTGTATTACCCATAACATCCAACATCCTATACATCAGACACCAAAAATAAATAGGACCGCCTGTTCTCCAGAGTAAGGATGGCCTCGAAGCAATAAAAACCAACTGGTTCTTTTGCAATACAGTTGTCCATTGGCACCTATGTATAGGTTCTTCTACACATTCAGAAGCCAAACACTGAAGCATCTAGTTCCCACATAAACCCTGTCCCAGTTCAGAGAGAAATGAAACTCTGATTCTCTTGGAGAAGAGAACAGAACCTTCTGATTCTCCCTGGAGGGAGTTGAAAGGCCAAGTTCAAAGAACACGTAACACACAGGTGTGTGTTATGCCCACAGTCACACCCACATTTAACTCATATGAACAGCACTGAGACCCACACAAGAGTAAAGCAGAAAGAGCCACTTACCTTTAAAAGAAAATGTGAGAAATGGAACTCCACAGTGCTCTGAGTGTCCCTTTCAGATACCTACTTTTAAACCACTCCTTCATCTAAGCTGGGCCCTTAGAAGGTCTGACCTGTAAAACCCTTAACAACTTGGAAATGTAGTTAGTACAGCAAATCGCTTTTGGAAAAAACATATTTTCACCCCGTTGCAAACTTGTTATGCCATATAAAAGCATTGTTACTATACAAATGTAGTCTAAGCCTCACTTTGACCAAGGAGAGAGGCACAAGACCTGCAGATAGGCTTCCAAAGAGCCTTTCGCAAACTGTAGTTGAAGTAAAAAGTAGGAGACCTCTGTGTGTGGCCAATAAGGCAGCCGTAATTACAAAGACACTCATTAATGAAGGCAGGCCCTCAAGGCTAAGCTATCTGGGGAGCCTTTCCAGCCCTTACAAAAATCTACTGCAGGAACCAGCCTCCTCCTGAGGAGGGAGAAGAGCCCGGCCAGCACCCATGGGAGATGTGGAGAAGAGCACAGGGGTCCAAGGCCACTCACGGGGCAGAGGACAGGGAGTCCCCAGGCAGAGGACAAAAACTGAGTTAACCTCAGACCTCCTGTCTCAGCTTTACATCCTTTCACAGGCTGTATCTCTAATGAGATAAAAGCATAGAAGTTCATGCAGAAAATGCTGTCTGACAACAGAGCGGTGGACAGAAGCCTACCTTTGTGTTTGCAAACTGGGCACAGTTCCACATTTACCTTCTTCACATTTAAACCATTATTTGTATTTGCTAAATTGTTGAGGCCAATAAAGTTCAGTCTGAGACTATCTGTTTTGACTGTTCAGCTCCAGCTATTTATATTTGGTGGCTGCTCATTTGTTATTTCTGCCATTGCTGAGATGACAAACATTTTGAGGAGGAAAATAATTAGGGCAGAAGGTATATCATCTTCCTAGCATGTTCCCTGAGTAAAACTTAAAGCCTGTTCCTGTGGAAAAGCTGACATACTCTGCAGTTTAATCTTGAAACAGATCCAGCAAGGTAAAACAGTGTCAGAAGTTCAAGGGCTTGAGCTGTAGCCAAGAAAAAGGAAAGTTAGCCAAGGTGCTATACAAGTACATACACAGTCTGTGAATAAAAGCAGGATCTATCCTTTCACCTGAGGGGAGGCGAGGAGAAGCAGACAAAAAATCCCACTAGCTATGTGACTTAGCCTAGGCATAGCAGAGCTTAAACAGCATGTGAAAAAAGTAATAAACTTCTGTCTTCCTGAAGAGGTCTGACTTGAGACATTTGAATATTTTACATACATACAACATTATCAAATGCTCAAGACACCAAAAACATAAAAAATGAGAGCAGAAACTAAAATAGCTAAGTGGTAAAAGCAGCCACAGTTCATAGAAATTGTTTATACTGGAGAATCAGTGTCGGACCCCTAGGGAGGTCTGGGATACCTAGTTCTGAGTCTTCCCAAAACTCCAGCATCTGTCAAGATGTATTTATACACAGTTCTCAATAGGATGATTTATGCCACTTTTATCAGAATGTCATCAGGAATTGCAAAAGCTGAGTCAGTTCACAGCTGCAGACAGCCAGAGAGATTAACCCCTCTCTTGTTGCTGTTGCTAGCAACAGAAGATGAAGGAAAGCCATGTAAAGTTGGACATGAAAAGTTTTGTTCTAGAGCTGTAAGACCATGTTAGCAATGAAGTAACGAGGAAGTTGCAAGCGGTATCACTTTGGGGCCAAAGTATGGTTTAAGTCATAGGCTGTAGCAGTATGAGACCACTCTACCAAATCACCTAAGTACATGGCCTCAGGAGATCCTTGGAAGGATGCGAATTACCACAACCAGTGCCTCTCTAAACTGGCTTCATTGCCTTCTTTGATAAGTTGTTCCACTTCTGTCAATGGAACACAAAAACCTCCAAAATTTTCAGTTCTGCAGTATTTGCAACCCAGGATTTCTTCTGTGTCCTCCAGCAGTGAAACAGAGAAGGATACTACCATCTTTCTTGTAAGAAATGAATGTTGTCTGAACTCTCAATTTTTCCAACTAGGTAACTCCTCCCCTATTTCCATTTTGTCCAAGAAAATTTTTGCAGCATCATAGAGCCCTGCTGGAGCCAGTCAGGTTCTGGGGTAGGAACTCTGAATTTTATTTGAACAGTGTTTTCTGGTGAACCTCTATATACTTGGTAACAATGATAGATATTTCCTTTGGTAGGAATAAAAAATAAAATGAGGCTTAGAAAAACAACAAAAGAAAATCTGGCTGACTATTCTTATACAAGACATCTATGAAAGTTTTAAAGAGCAGCACAGACGACTTAAAATTTCTAGTTCAAAAATGTGTAAATGTGTATAAAAACATCACACATTGATCAATCTGATGTCTAGCGCCTTTCATTTATCACAGCAAGTTTGGAGTAAGCCTTAAAAATATTTTACAAACACATATTTTGGAAATAAATTCCTCATACAACCACAAGAGATTACGGTGCATGGCACATCTAAAAATATAGCCCACTGTCTTCATTGAAAAAAAAAAAAATCTCAGATGTTTGGTTGGATGTAAGGCATTATCCAAAAGACATTCAATGGGGAAAAGATGAACATCAGCAACACTGTTAAAGATAAAACCAGACCGTGTTAATGGCTAAACAAATAGAGTACCTTGGGGTTTTTTGTTGTTTCTTTGGTTTTAGCTTATTTGGAATAACTGCGGAGTTGGATTTAGATTTCAATTAATTATCATGTGCTCGTAAAGAAGCTGATGATATCTTTGATCTTAAAGGAGTCTTTCTATTCCAAGTTAAAGAGACGTACAATAAGAAAACAAAGTACATAAAATCATGTTGTATCTTGTTAGTACCGCATGAAAGGTGTGAAATCAACAAGCCACGGTTTCATTGTATGCCACGAGAGAGCCAAGATTAGACAGCCGGTTTGCCTCAGCGCGCAGCTAAAACGAACCACGGTCACAATACTCACCAGAGACAGCCATAGTCCGGGGTTTGGACAACAGTTTTAACCTCCCCATCTTATGCAAAGCTGAGCTGACTGCCAGTCTCAAGGCTGAAACTTAGAGCCCTGGTAATGCATTATGCGTTGTTACACATTAAGCTTGTGCTGCTGTTTCATTTGTTTTGAAGGCACCATCTAAACGGCAAGTGTTAACGCACATTCCTTTATCTTTGAAAATAATAGGATCAAACTGGCCGTGCACAGCTAAATGTGCAAAGAATAGTTCCAGGTCAACGGTGTGTGAGCTGCTCCGCTCTTAAACAGGATTTTCCTATAATCTAAATCAACATAGTTGCAACTGTTCTTTCAGTCATCAGTATTCATCAGCTTTCTGGTCAAAAATTCAGAAGGCAAAAACCTGTCTTCATTTCAGATTACCATCTCTTCCTCACATGTATTTTTTCTCCAAACTAGTAGAAAAAATGAATGTGTAGGTTAAGAGATTAGCTCTCCAAGCAGTTATACGTTAGTGAAAAACAAAGCCACAAAGCTAGAAAAATGTTACGTCAAAGGAGTACATTTAGTTAACGCAATCACGTATAAACCATTTTACATTTTAAAGTATTTTCTTTTGCTAAGAGACATTGTGTAAATGAAACAGCTTCAGCTCTAGGGCTGGTTGTTATATTTCTGGTCTGAGATTTCCTGGGCACAAATATATGCAGAAGAGAGCACAGCTGCTCTGTACCGTGCAGTAAATCCAGCACTTTGGAGATGCATTGCATTTGCTGTATATGCACAAATTAACTGTTAGTCTCATGCTTTCTTGAACAGCCAGAACGGCTGTGGCTCTGAGAGACAGTCTGCATAAGCGTGGCAGACGCATCCAAGATTTCTACAGCTGAACAGGTCACTTACAGCTACTGCAGAGCGGCTATGAGGGATCTGATTGCTCCATGCCCAACAGCCAGACAAACACAGTGTCCTCAGAGTAGCCATCTGAACGACAAGAATGATTCCTCAGGGAATTTTCGAACAACATTCAGAAGAAAAGAATCAAAAAAAAAAAACCTTTTAAGAGTAGAGCAAAAGCAGGAACAGCAGTTGCACAAATAATCCAGTTCAAGTGATGGATAGAAGCTGAATGCAAACCTAAGCTACAATAGCAAAGATGGATGAAAGAAGAGCTGGAAGATTTCTTTTCAAAGCAGGAAGGGTCATCTTCTTTCCCCTGCATTTACTTGGATGGCAACAGAGACAAGAAAAGATACCCACATTATTTTTAAAATTAGAAATAACAGTCAAAAAAGCCAAAAGGATTAATAGTTTGGCATTACTGAAGGATGGCAGCCCTTATTAATTTGTTTCTTCACAGCATTTTATATTGCAAGTGGAAAAAAATGTGCTAAGGAGAAGTTAAAATCAAGGGGTCATATCACCAAAAATGCATTCATGGAATATTTCAAGAATTTAAAAAAAAAAAAAAAGAAAAATTAAGTCTCACCCATCAGAAAACGGTGAGATGCAAAATGAAACACTGCTTTTAGCTGCCTTAACTGTGCTCCTTCAAGGTCTTCAGGCCTTGGTCCTTCATAGAACACATCACCTTGCTTTCTTTGCTTGCAAAACCTAAGACAGTAATCAGATGATGTGCTTATTCCTGTTCCTCGCTACATCATTCTTTGTTCTTTTTCTAGAACTTTTCATAATCTGTACATGATAACTTGTCTACAGACTATCCAGGAGTTCACCCAGCTAACACTAGATGGTGGTGTGAAATGCACCGCATTTTGTGATTGCAGACTGATTCATTCTTTTGGGGAAAGCAGAATGAGCTTTCATTCCAACGGACTGCTGTTGAAATAGTTGGGATGGCTTATTTCAGAAAAAAAACAGCCATAACTCTGCTTCCCTGATTTCTTTAAATGCTAATTTGATTATATTCACTCTGTCCTAAATTGGGGATGGTAATCTTAGGTAATAGACTTAGAATTGCAAGATGGGAAATTATACACTCTTCCCCTTACATCTCCCCATCCTTTAAAAGTTTTCCATACCAAAAGAATCATCACTGACATTTTCCAAAATTTGAAGGAAAAAAAAAAAGTATGGTTAAAAAAGTTTTGTTTCCAAGTTTTTATTTTTATGAAGAAGACCTGAAAATTATTCAGAAAAAGAAACCCTTTCTATAAACAAAGAATGCCTCATGAAAATCCCCTATTTTTGTAAATTTAGATAGAAAACTTTGGGGATGGGCTTTAAGTCCCAAGATTTGCAGTACTCTGAATCCTGGGGCTTTCTGAGATACGAACCATCTATGCAAGAGCTGTCACATCTCCCCACCATTTCTTCCGGCTGTATGGCAACACGGCTCTTGCAAAAGATACACCTGGAGAAACTTGCTGCTGCCATCAGAACTACACTCTAGGGGAGAAAAAAATGAGTGCAAAGGCTCAGGGGACCACTGCAATGGAAGGCAAATCTCTTGGCCTTGAAAGAAACTGCTCTGGAGAACTACCCCCATTCTTCCTCTTAGGTCTTCATACCATCTACAGAAAGATCTCCTAAAAAGGAGCAGCATATAGCAAAACCATGTTTCTTCCCCTACGCTTCCCAGATCATATATTCAAATGTGTTTGAAGTAGAAGAAAAAAAAGTCTTTCATTACTTTGCAATCACTCACGTATCTGTCACTGGAAACTGAAGGAGTTTTCATCACTTTTTTAAACGTCAGTTTGAATTACTCATAGTGATCTGTTCATGGAAATTTAAATATCATTGTAAATATCATTGTAGTACCAACTTTAATCTGAACTATCTTACTAACATTTTTCTCTTTCTAAAGACTTAAAGGGGGAAAAAGTTTCATTTGATTAGTTTTTTAAAAGTTCATTTGCATGTGTTCTACTTTCTTCTTGAACAAGAAAAATCCTAAGTTTCCATGACTGTCAGGCCACTTTAATGAGTTGAAGAAAGTGTTTTCTCATAAATTATTCATCTCTTTCCTCTCCTATTTTTTAGTTTCTTCTCTTCTTGCTATATTATATTAATATTCTATATCCTCTATAAAACAATCCTTACTCCAGAATTACCACATTTGACTTTTCCACCAAAAAAAGTATAATAAATTAAGTGCTGTACAGAATCCTGCCTGCAATTTCAATGCATTGTATACAATTTCCTCCTTTTTCATCTCTCCTCCTTTTTTAATTTCTTTCTTTTTGTCTGGTGGGAGGATAGACTAACAAGAATGAGGGTGGGAGGAATCCGAGATTGATGAAGTAGCCCTGGGAGTGTGAAGGTTCAAGAAATGCCTAGTAGCTTTAACTTGTCTGCAGCACTGGCTAATATCACATGCTTCAAGTAAAATATCTAATATTGACAAAAAACATAAAGGATCTGGCTCATATAGGAAGAAAAATCACTGAACCTATCCAATGATCTATTTATATCCTGAAGCATGAGAACTAATAGTCTGGTAATTTTATCCCAGCTAGTGAAACAGCAGACTCTATTCTTATATTCATGATAAATGAATTTACGCCACCAGTGATTTAGAGTCTTACTGGGACAAACAGAGATGAAGTAGTCTTAGCCAACAATAAATGACTCCATTGCTTTTGGCTAAGTAGAACAGACTCTCAAAAACGTGTTTCCTTCATATACTATTTATTATAAAGACAATCGCAGATAGTGAAGCTTTAACACAAAATAAGCAGCTGAACAATTTTGGTAAATATTAATGCTACTTATTAGTCCTTCAAAAACATTCACATCTATCAAATATATATTATAAAGGTTATACTTTACAGGAAAGTGATCACACAACTCCCAGAAGGAGATGCTGAGCTGAATTACTCAGAAACTTATCTTGGTTCCTTGAAATTATCAGAAGGTGCCTAAAGCTAATAATTAGTACTTAGACTTCAACATCTTTTCTCCTCTCCCACTATGAAGATTATTGTGTCCTGTTCTTTCTGGGGATTTATACTCATTTATATTCTAGGGCTCATCTCTTAAGAGAAACAACCCCAGCATGAAGGAACAATGAGTAGAGGCTACACACTGAGAAAGGTCTTAGAATTTCACTAGTAAACTACATGGCAACTAAGATCCACAAATGCCAAAAGGCCAGATAGAAAAAAAACAGGGAATAAATCTTGGACAGGTTCCAGAAGTGAGGAAGAGAGATAATTAATAGAAGTGTCAAATCTTGTAAATCAATTTATTATGATAGTGCTTGAGGCTCAAGGATGGGGCATGGGAAGGAAACAAGCAGCTGAAGCTCCAAAGAGAGTACACACTATATATTAGACACATACAGAGCAATGGAGTGATAAAACTTGTACAAAGACTAAAAAAAGGACAAACAAAAAACCCCCACCAGAACATAATGATAGCAAACTGCACATTAAACCAACATCCTATGAGGAGTAGTTTCATTAGTGTTAGGCTACCATAGATACAGCACCCACAGAGTACCAGCATCTGGAGCAAGTCACCACGTAAGTTCCCTTAAAATAAAAAGTTCAGATTTATCACAGTATTATTACCTGGAGTGGCTTGAAGTAGTTAAAATATACGTCGTACTCTCAGCTTACCAGACAGGAACATACAAAACTGCAGAAAAGTTGTCTATAGTTTTATGAGCCTGCCTTTATCTGTGCATCTTAGCCAAATGATTACAGAAGTATTATTGTAATTCTATTTCCTTCAAGAGTAGATCATTAAAGCTACAGAAAGGCCGGGAGACAGCTCCTCTGAAAGTAGAGAGCCTTCTGTTCCCAAGAGTGACTACGTCACATCATCTTCTGAAAATATTCCATTTCAAACCAACGTAAACCAGTAGACTCAATGCATTTAGAAGACTCTGTCCTATGCAAATAAAAGCTCCACTTTTATGCCCAAACTGAGCTAGTAAATCTATTTCTATTAAACAGATTAAATTTCTTTTGATTGTTCACCGAACAGTTGTTTTTTTTTTTCCTCTCTGTTCACTGAACACTTTTTTTTCTTCTCCCCACAAGTGGACAAAGATCTTTCCTTAGATTTTGCGCAGTATATACAACCCCTGGTTCTTACCATGTAATTTTCCAGTTTGCTAATAAGTGCCCAAATGCCTACTTCAGATGATCTCCTACAGTCAGACAATCAGAGCTGTTCTAGTTTCTTCTGAGCTTCACATAGCTTCTCTATTTAATTAACTTCAAGCTCTGTATTCTCCAAGGAAGCAGAGGGAGAGTTTATTAGGAGGTGTGGTATAAATTACATAGTAATTTGAACAGAGTGGAAATCCAAGACAGTTTGTGTGCAAGAAATCTTTCTTTAACACACTTACTGCTTGAGAGGCTAAAGGCCAGAACTTGTTTCCAGCTCTTATTTAAGACCACATGGCAGTGTGATACCTCAGCATCTCCAGCAATTTGATCCATGAGGTATGCACACAAAGGCAAGCTCCCGAAGGCTTTGTACAGATTTTTAGAGCTTAAATCAAAATTACCATCCAAAAAACCACATTCTTACTCATTGCCTAGGTGAGAAACTCACAAAATCTCCCCTTTTTCCTGAAAGCTTTTAAAGTTGCATCTGAAGGATCCAACCCGTAGGAGCCAGATACATAAATCCCAAGTCTCTAATTAAGCAGAGGGCCTCTTAACACCCTTGAGACCCCAATCTATTAAGCACGTTCCAAGCACAGCTAATAGACAAGAGCAACCGTATTGGCTTTAAATGATTGCCAGAGTATCACTTCTACTTTATTAGATAATAGCTTAATAATTAGAACAGCCCTCCAGGGAAGTGAAAAACAGGTCAATACGATCTTCCTCCAGGGAGGGTTCAAGACCACATCGTTCACTGATGACGATGATACCCAAGTGAGCATCCTGTAGAGTAGGCTCCATGGAAGAATGAAGAGGAAGGCAAATCTTTCTGCGAAATCATGCCAAATTCACATGCCACAAGGAAAGAGTGTAGAATTTACAATGATGCTGCAAGCCTTGTGATTATGACACCCTGCCAGAAGGTGGAATGGTGACCCTAGGTCTGCTCTCATTACTGTTTTACACGTTTCACGCTGCATTGGGTTAAGGAGGAAATAACTCACACGCAGAATTGTTTTTGAAAGCTGGGACTAAAACTACAGCTTCCAACACGCTCTCCACAGCTGTGCCTTTACCACCAGACTACCAACAATTCTTTCCTTTGGAGATGTGAATTTATGGTTAGGCTGAAGTACATATTACTACTGGCTGCAAGAGACAGGTTCAAGGCACCTCCCTCAACCATACTTTAAAATAGCAAGGCTTATTCAGCTCTTCAAGAAATGATGTAAGCGCATACTCTAAGCAGAGAGAGCAAGTAATACACACAAAGGGGAGCCAAGCAAACTTTACATCTGGAATAGCTAGGAAAAGCAACACCATCAAATCCATATATACTAATAATTTATTTTACAGAATATTTTACAGAATTTATTTTACTTTTCTGTAAAATACAGAAAGTTTTGCAACATAAAATGGCTACATTTTGGTGCAAGTGGAAAATCTTCATGAATTCTATCCATTTCAATTTCATTAACAAGATTCATTTTAACTGTCAGTATTAATATGATGACAAAATATAAATGATTTCGGAAGCCTTTCTTAATTGCCACATAATTATAAAGGGGAAAAAATTCTCTTGCATCAGGTTAATTATAAGAAAGGATAAATAAATAAATCTATAAAATAATTTATTGTTAGTTGCTGGGAAACCTCATTGTTGATATGACAACCATGGCACAGTAAACCAGATTACAGCTTGCTTCTGATCTGTGTGTATTCTACATTTTCATTAAGGGAAGTGTTTTCTATCTGCTATGCTATAGTGACACCTACAGAAAAAAATATTTTAAATGGGGGACCTGGGAAGCACTTGGATTAGAAATAATTTTTAAGTGCTGCATAACCACACTTGTGTATGTACGCAATACGTATTGTTTAAAATCCAACAAGGAAGCTTTTGAATACCGTATGCCAATCTCTCAGGACCCAATTTATAAATGTTTTCACGGTAGTCATGTCAGAAAATCATGCTAATAGCAAGTTTCCAAGCAAAGTTGGTTATTATAATTGCTGAATATATTTTGCTAACACTTCTTCAGAGGCAGTAATTTTTACAGTTTTCAAAGGATCAGCACTTTTTTCCCTGTAGTGCTGCTGACTTTACAAAAAGGAGCATCTTCAGAATCTCCTATTGATTTTGTATTGTTGCACTGATGTTGTACAATGTGTTTGCTCTTGAAAATCTTAAAAACTCAAGACTTTGCTTCTGCTTTTGCAGAATGAAGAAATATTCCTTTTCTCTAGGCCTCTTTTCCCTTAATAACTCAAAAAGAAATGCTCTAGGAAGTTATGCCACATCTTTTGAGGTTGACGTCTTCAACATCAGAAGCCATTTTCAGTACTCTAATTCATTTAATATCACATTCTTGAACACACAAAGCGTGACACTTTAAAGACTATTCTCATTTTACTTTTCAACAAAAATCTGGCAGTACAACCTCCTCTTCTTTCTGTTCTCTTCCCAGTGGACCTTAACACTTCCAGTAATTACAGTTAATGAAGAGTTAAATAGCAGCATGACATCGAAGGCTTCTATGAAGAGGCCTCTTTCTTAGAAGGATTTGATAGAAAATCTTGAATCAATTAAAAAAAGCCTTCAATACATTTCCCCATGTAAAATTACAATTAATATATTTTAAAATTAGTATCATTTTCATGGAGAGGAAATTCAGTACTGAGGGTAGTACTAAGCTTTCTGTGATAAAAATCCAACATCCCGAATAATCCTGCTTTTTAAGAACTACAACACACACTTCCCTAAGTGGGTGAGATTATAAGAAAGAGATACAATGTGTTAAACAATACCATTTTGGCATATCCATCAGACAAACAGATTCTACTATGCAGAAATAGAAAAGATGTTAGTGATATCCAACCTCAGCATGACAGAAGTCTTGCATGGGCTCAGAGATTCTCGTGACAAGGGATTACAGTGAATGACCACACTCCAGAGGTATGACAGATCAAGGAATCTCCTGTTTCATTGATTTTTCCAGCATCCTCGGTTAACAGAGGCATCCTGGGTATAAGAAGGATACTTTGCTTTTTAGTCGATAACAGTTCCACAACCAGACGGGAAAGACTGCCTAAGGTTTCTTCTCCTCCATGTTGAACATCTGGATATAAGCAGAAGCAAAGACCTAAATACATGGACTTGGACCTAAACATAACACAAAACAAACAGCTCTTGCAGTTGCCTTTATTCACTCCTATTCATTTAACCTATTCCTATTCCTTTAGGATAAAATGGGGGGGGGGGGGGGGGTTGAATTTTCTCAGTTAACTTGACCTCAAGTTGTGCCTGTCCTAGACATACGTATTTGCGAAATTGTACAGATGACATTTGTTTGCACAGAGCAGACACTCTCATTAATCTGAGCAGACCAGAAGGATGCTAAGCAGTGCTTGATACCGGTCTTAGGACTGCGATCATTCCAGGCTGGCATCAGAAGGCCTCTGTAGCATTCCCTGTGAGTCTCTGAATAAATACAAATAGTCACGAAAAAGTTACCATCCATAAAACATTGTTTTATTACTTCTTGCACTTAAATGTTTATACAAACTCACAGATGGTTCTTTCTAAAGCAAATGATAAATGAAAAGAAACGATAAGGAAGAAATGATGTGGCTACCCCTGTAAGAGATAACGGTTACTTCTACCTCACATCCTACCCAAACTGAAATGGAAAAGTTGCAATAAATCAGCAAGACGCACAGAGACATTTTTGACAGAGACAGACACTGTCTGTGAAGGACAGGCAAGAATTTTTTGCTGTGTACAGTGAGAGTTAAACTCAACTCCATTATCTCCTTCCTTAGAAAGCTTCTCACATTCCACCTACGTTAAATTGCTCCCTGACTTAAGTAATCATCTCTTTCAAGCCCTTAAGCAATAATAACTGACTGGAGCGAGGGTGAGTGAAAACCAAATAACATCAGTATCAGTGGAGGTAGCACAGCAGAAGCAGAGGTATTTCTGATATCAGCAAGTGTATAAAACATTCACAGTTTAGAAAGGAAAGGGTCCTTTTACATATTACAGACACACTGCAGCTAAAATATTAAAAACCTGAGTGTTGCCCTAGGCATCCCAAAGTTTGTTGTACGATATAATTCATTTTAACAACTCTCTCAGACACAGAAAGCAAAAATAAAATAAATAAAAAATATCAAGTCAGGCAAACTTTTGTTTTTGTGGAATCCAAACCCACAGTTCACCCGAAGTGATAGTTCTCATCTAGACCCCGTGTTCTGATTATCTCTGCATTTCCTATGGCAGCAAAGGCAGCTTTTGGAGTCAGTGATGTGACATGGCAGGCGTTTGCCCTAGCACAAGGAATGAAATACCTCCTCCTTCTGCAGCTATCTGCCGGTGCTGCCCATTATTTCCCCCACGTTTGAAAGCCCTATATCACCTGTCTGGCCGTACGTCTCAGTGCAGTTGTATCACGGTGTTCACGAAGAACTGTATCGCTGTAGTTAATGCAGTCAAGTGTCCGAGTGGATGCTTGTATAAAGGCAGGGGTGTGGATGCGTTCAAGATTTTAAAGCACTGGTGGCACTAGGTGTCCATCACGCGTCAGACAGCATTGTCTCTCTCAGCGGATTTTTCATTTACTTCAGTATCTGAAGAGCTGTGACTGATTTTGGATCAAACAGCAAGGCTGCCTTGAGGCCCCTTCTTTGTGGCTCAACTCTCATGAAAGTATTGCTGCTTTAGCTTCCATTATCTTTTCTGACTGCTTTAATTTTGTTCCATGCATCTCACGCTGGTGAAGAGTCATTTATTAGGTTTCCTCCTCTCCTAATCCTTCTCTGCAGCCAGGAGAAACACCTTTTGTGATTGTGTAGTATTTTAAAGCAGTATCCTGCAGCAATGATAAAATAAAAGGGGGAAAAGTCTGTTGCCAGATGTCTCGCCGAGCTCTTTTGTAGCACCTTTTGAATTGATCATATCTGGGTCCGTTTACAGCAGTTTAGCATGTTATGCAACAGGAAAGGAGAACTTACGCAGCATCACTCTCAGGCCTCTGTCTTTGCTGTAAAATGAGCTTTACACTTATTTTTATTTGCTTCCTTTCGCTCTTCATTTTGTAGGCTTTGGACAGTGGATGCCTGGAGAGGGCTGACCACACTTATGGCAACCAAAATATTGGCACCTCTGGACATCAGCATCATTTCACCTTCCCTCAAAGCAAATCATCTTGGGGGATTTGTTCAGTAACAGGGCTTTCAGGTTCACTTTCTGGCCGTGGTGAATTTTTGTGTCAGAGCAGCATTTCAGCCAGTTCCTATTCTTTTTATCATTCAAGACAGGAATGGGCTTATTTAATTCAGCTCACGTTCCTTCCTTTACTCCATTTTCTTTTCACAAATCAGAGTCTCAAGTCCCATCTCAATATTCAAAATACACTATAAAAATATGCAGCACTGGTCTAAAGAAAATGCACATACAGATCCTCCCTCTATATTTAACTAAGCACTCCTAAACAGTAATTTCATTCCAGGAAAGTCCAAGCATATCTTTTAACCTCTGCTTTATACGCTACCCGTATATAAACACAACATCAACCACATCACAGACAGGACAACAGTGCATGAGGTAAGAGTGTAGAATTTAGATTTCTGCTATAACAATACCTTCAAACTTGAATTTTATCAACAGTTCTGTTTGCTCAAACACCTCACTATCACTTCAGCCATTGTATCTGAATATGTGGATTGAGACACTCTCAAGAAGTGTTAGACGGAGAAAACTACCCTGTGCGATATCTGTTTCAAACACTTCAGAAAATATCACTCTAAATGCCTTCTGAAATCCACTATTTATATTATACATGGAAGCAGGTACATAGTTACACAGTGAAAAGAGAATTTGTAACGTATGATCATGTTAGACACATAGACTATATTGCACAGAATTTAATATTATATATTGAACATAAAGCTTCTCTGCTTTTAGAAGGCAAACATCACACACACCATACACCTCAACAGGCCAAGCTAGAAGCCTTAAGTCATCTACAGACAGATATGCTTGGTCCTGAAAGGAAAAGTCCAAAAATGTACACACAAATGAAAAATATTTTTGGCCACCCATGCTAAAGGTAAGTTCAGAAGAGGTCTGAGTCCAACAAGGACCTGATAAAGCAAGCTATTCAAATGAATAAGCGGCCATCCTACCAAGAGAGGAAGGAGAAATGTCTGTAGTATCTCAGATAACCTCCCTCTATCCACTGCCATTACACAGTTTCAGCCAACCTTAGCCAAGCACTGGGCAAGCAAAAGTAGCTGAATAGTTTGAATCTGATGACAAAGCAAGACAGAGCAGTGCATCACAGGCATACTGATGGCATTATTACTCCAGGGAGTTGAATAGTCAGTGAACAAAGGAAAAAAAAAAAGTATTTGAGCTGAAGCTGAAGGACCTGTATGACACTATAGGAGAGAACCCCCCACCCCTCCCGACCCACCCCCCAAAAAAATTGGAACTGGTAAAAACATTTTGTCTAAGTTACTAAATCAAGAGAACAATATTAATGCCTTTATCAAAAGCTAAGGACTGCCTCATTTTAGCATCTAGAAGACTAGTCAGCCATTTAGGTTATGTTACTTTTCATTTTGCATGCAAAGGGACATAACTTCACAGGAGATGACGGTAGCAAACACCACAGCATGAAAGGCAATTTTCCGTCTAAACCAGAGCGCAGTAGTCATTCTACAAGCCTACTGAAACCCCTACCAAAAATCAAGATTCAGTGACTCCAAATGTCTGGATTAAGCACCCAGCTGTTGTGGCAGGCCCAAGATCATGAGCCAGTCCAAGGGAATCATCCTTCACAGACAAATGAGTGCTCTCAAGATTAAAAAAAAAATTGTTCACAGGTGGCCAGTAGTAAACTGGATATAAATCAGATTACAGAATTGTCAAATGCAAGATTAACTGTTCTCTATTCAACGGGATAAGAAGGTTCTCTCCATTGCTATGTTTACTTAGGAAATTACAGAAATCACATCCCTGAAAAATACACAAATTCTTTATTATTTATTGAATAGCCTTAGAATTGCAACATAATACAGCCCTCAATAAGCAATGTAAGCTAAACTACTCCTTTAGCTTGGACAGAGTGTTTCCAGCTACTGAACCACTGGTAAAAGAAATTATTTATCTTTGCATAAAGTTGAACACTGGATAGTGAGAAAATTATATAGCTTGACTTAGCAAATTACAAACTTATTTGTCACATGCTCCAGAAGACCATTCTTCTGTAGCCAATTTTCTTAATTTTAGATAAATTTGGGCTTTAGTGCCTGTCTTAAAACCCTATTATTTAAAGCATCTTGTTTGAATGTTATATGTAAGCATCAAGCTTTATTGGAGGAATAGGAAACTAAGAAACTATACAGCAAATTTCCCCCAAAATTTACCAACTTCTGTTGATGAGAGCTTCATTCTCTCTCAAACTCTGTCATTGTATATTCTTATTACTTACTTGATGCTTTGCAGTATAATTTTCCATAAGCACCTTTGATCAAAAGCATCCAAATGTTTTCTTCTAGCTCTGCCAAATGCCAGATTTCACATCTATGCAACAAACAAGGAATTTTATGAGCAGTGTACGGTCAGTCTTCACGGAATCTCAAAAGTCATTTGCTTCATCACGTGGATGGCTGCATTAAACCTCTTCTAAACCATTTAACTACATTACTAAACAATGTATCTAGCATACCTTTTATACCAAACATTGCTGTATTCATAAAAAGGTGAATTAGTCATATGCTATTATGAGGACCAAGGGGGATCGCATGAAAGAGAGTGTTATCTTTGATCAGTTTAGCAAAGTACCGTCTTCTGGGTTTTATTGCTGCCTCTCATTAGATACAATGAATTGAAAGAAAAGCACTAGTGGAGGGAGAAGACCCATTTAAACTAAAAATGCTATTTAAAAATAAATACATTTCTGATGGCCAAATCACTTAATAAATAAAATCAAAGTTAATCTGGAAGTGAGATGAAGGTTCCAACTTGACTCTTAGAGAAGCGTGGTTGTGGAAGCACCTCCCAAACGTGGTATTAACAGCAAAAAACAACCAAACACACGTACACGAAAAAAATTTACGTGCTGCCTGCAAAATAAGGATTAGACTTGCTGATACAGGCCTGCTTCTTCTAGGGCCTCTAATGGAGAAATTTTTTCCTAGAGTAGTCAGGGAATTTGAATCCTCCTTCTAACATTACATCAACAGTGCCACTGTATACTGAACAATGTAGCATAACTAGCATCTACATAAAGAATTACATATGTGGCAGCTTGATTGCCATTCAGCTAACATTTTCAAGGAACTATAGACAATGATTATTTCCCAACTAGCAAATTTAAAACTCATCCATGACTTTGACTAAGGTTGCTTCCCACCCACAGACAGTAATTCATTTATCAATATTCCATTTCCTCTGTCATCCAATCATTTCTGTAAGCTTCCACAGTCAGTTTTAATTAGAATATTCCGAGTCATTTTGTACCAACAGCAAATTGTCACCTATTTACCTCCTTTTCCAGACCACGTTTGTTACATAGTTCAGGCCTTGTAATTGTCTTCCACATGAAAGCATACAATCCCGTCCTTCAGTTCCTCTTTTTTTTTTAAAATAAATTACAAATATATAAAAGGCTTGCTCTTTAATCCAATGCTTGTTCAATTTCCTAAAAGCTTTTTATAATTTTTAAGAAAAATCTATGCACAATATGTAAATTACGTCACCCACACCAACATACTTGTTTACTTCTCCAAGGAACTACGATCTTCCAGGTACTATTTATCTTCATAAAAGTTACAGTGATAACTCTCCAACATATGTTTATCCATTCCTCTGACTACTTTATTTTTTTCTTATGCTGTACTAATAAGTCAGACTTACTTGTCTTTGAATTCAGCTACACAGTGAAACACTAAAAAGGCTGGTGTAATAGTTACTCCCTGCTATTCCTTCTGCAGTGAGGCAGATTTAAGTGATATACCACAGCAGCACTCTGGTAATTTCACATTTTAATTCCCTTAGCAGTATTGGGTGAAGACCATCTGGTCTTTGTGAAGTGTTACTGCTCAATTTATTGATTTGTTTCAAAACCTGAGGATTGCTAAAGAGAATGAAGCTGTGTTACAAAGGTCAATTCAGTTCAACAAACCCTACAAACCCCTTACATTTTGCAATATCATTTACCTTGGAAAACTCAACTACAGATGTGGCGCCTGTTTTTGTACAAGACATAGCTTGTTTGCCATCTTTCCGGCTGGGTTAAGTGAAGTAGGTATCATAAGGGAATCTGACCAAAGTCATAATACTAAAGCTGCTATATATTCCACAATCTTGTTACAAATCACTTGCCTTTATTAGGCCATTTACACTGCTTTTATACACACACCCTCTGAAAACATAGGACCATAAGGTTAAGCATCTATAAATACAGTGCTGCTCTTGCAATATATAATCTTTCCATTTTAAATCTAGTTCCCCCATGACAAAATATGAAACAGTTCCTTAGTTTCATAGTCATGTACACATACTGTGTGTATCCATACAATTAAACCTATCCTGTCTTTCTCTCTATCGTTCCTTTTCCTCCTCCCCTCATCTTCTAAAAACTAACCTGGAACCCAAGCTGATTTTAATAGGGTTTTGTCTACTGGATGCTACATTTCTAATAACCCAAAATAAGTAAATCATTCTCATTTGATGGAAATGTACACATCTTCCAAAGTCAGAATTGGTACAGAAGAATCATGTTGTGTGCATCTTGCAGGAGCTTTTAGTTCTTGACTGTCATACACACAAAAGAATAGCAATCGATTGTTTTTAGTTTCCTGACCCAAGATCTATACGAAGTGTTTAGAAGGTATTAGCAACATCCCCGCTGAGGGCTGCCTACCAAAGAGGAACACTGATGAACAAAACAAAGGCTGGAGCCAGAGAGCCTGCTGAGGAACAGAGGTCAAGGCACTGCCTAACAGTAGGGAATCAAGAGAAAATCAGGAGAACCTTCCCTTGATTGCAGCAAGGGTTGGGATGGAGGGGGTGGTCGGGTGGGGGAAGAGGCCTGGAGACCAGAAATTTCTGTAGCAAAACTCACCATTAAAGAGCAACTCTGCTGTGCAATCAGTCACATCCTTCCCTTGTCTCTTCTTCTCTCCCCTCCATTTGTTCATTACCAGCTACAATGGGAAGGAACAGAAGAGATTAAGGACAAGAAGCAAAGTTTGAGGAACAAGCAGTAGATGCCTCCTATAACAGGAGATAAAAGAAAAGGAGAAGGAATTCAAATGTTTACACAAGAACGGTTTATTTGCTTACCTTGCAATATACTGCATCTTGATTAGCACTACTGGAATGAAAGGGGGCAAGGGTGGTTGGAGAACATGAAGAGAAAGCACAGAAAAATGTGGGGCGAAACTGGGCTAGATCCCTAACGGCGTTCAACACCCACAATACTTTGCACAGAAGATTTTGGAAACAGGTGGTTTATTCAGAAACCTAGATAAAAGTTTGGCTGTTTATTGTCATAGAGGATTACTGAAAAAGTAATTTCTAATAAAAAAATACTTTCACTAAACAAAACAAATAAAAACAGCTACAACATTCCTCAGTTATCTTTTATATAACATGAACCTAAGAATGGAACAGCTGCCACATTTGGCTGACAATTTGGTTGACATTTTGACACATCATTCAAATTCAGAGCATTTTTCTTCTCTCTGAAGCAAACAGATTTTGCTTTAAATAGCCCATTTCACGCAGTGATACTTGCAGGCACAAATCCTTGGTTGTCATTCATGAAAAACTGTTTAACTGATTTGTAAATTACGAGTGATTTTAAAGGCACAGAGAGATTTTCACATTATAAGACAACAGAGTTTGAATCAAAATGAAGAGTCAAATACAGAATAGATATCACCAAAAGGAGGAGACGTTATGCTGTTCGGAACTTTTTATTTAATTAAGAAGAAATAGAGATAGCACGTATCAGGATATTTAGCACTTTTCAGCATGCTTTTCTTCAAGCACCTGTTGAATTCCCGGATGCAGTCACCCGCAAGTGGGCTCCAACCACACAACGCGTAGTGCTCTGCGACATGAGCCACAATGCTGTAGCGAGAGCCTGCAGAAAACTTGAAAACATGAAAGCTCTGTCAGTAGAGGATTCACTCGTGTGCAATTTAGCCCCACCATCCAGAAAACAAATGCTGCCAGTAACGTGCATACTGCTGTTACGCTATTTCTTTCAGAAAATGTTCTAAAAGCGTTTCAGTTCGTTGCATTTGCTTTCTTAAGTTTGGGCCAATATTCATATTTAACTTCTCATTTTGACTCAAATCCTGTCCTTGTTCAATAATGTGAAAATCTGTGCTTTTGAAAGCCACTCAAAATTGACAAATCAAACATCTTCACATGAAACAAAGCTCATGCCTAGCCCCCTTCCTTTTCCTATTTACATTCATACAGAAACATTTCAAGAGCTTATAAAACATTTTTAAAAGGCATAGTTAACTTAAGGCCTGTTAACCTTTGTGGAAACTGAGAGACTTCCAGGACAGAGTCACACATCAAACTAGCATGGGCAACGATGGTGGTAATAGAACTGGGGGCTCCCAAGAGGGAGCAACAAATCTGCTTGTCTCTTCTGGTTTTTCCAAGATCATTAAGATATATCTTCTGGAGGAAGAATGCAAAGGAGTTGCCATTAGGGCTTCAGAGGTTTTCCAGTGCAGCTCTTACTCGTCCCAGTAGATTTTTCCTGGACAGGACATCGGGCCTTACTCATCTTCCCTCACTAGATGAACTGTTATTAAACATTACTGCGCTTACTTAGTTGTTTTCTTGTGTTGTGGTTTAGCCCCAGTTGGCAATTAAGCACCACGCAGCCGCTCACTCACCCTCCCCCCTCAGTGAGATGGGGGAGAGAATCGGAAGAGCAAAAGTAAGAAAACTCGGGGGTTGAGATAAGAACAGTTTAATAATTGGAACAAAATAATAGTAATAATAATAATGAATTGTAATGAAAAGGAAAACAACAAGAGAAAGAGAGGAACAAAACCCAAGGGAGGAAAAAAACAGTGATGCAACCGCTCACCACCCACTGACCGATGCCCAGCCCGTCCCCGAGCAGCGACCGCTCCCCCCCAGCCAACTCCCCCAGTTTCTATACTGGGCGTGAGGCCATATGGTATGGCATAGCCCTTGGGCCAGTGTGGGTCAGCTGTCCTGGCTGTGCCCCCTCCCAGCTCCTTGTGCTCCCGGCAGAGCACGGGAAGCCGAAAAGCCCTTGACCGGTGTAAGCACCGCTTAGCAACAGCCAAAACATCAGTGTGCTATCACTATTACTCTCATACTAAAATCCAAAACACAGCACTATATCAGCTACTAGGAAGAAAAGTAACTCTATCCCAGCCAAAACCAGGACATCTTGCTTTCCAGAATGCACAGCAGAAAGCAGTAACAGAGTCTTAACACCAAGCAGGAAAAATACAGCGTTACTCTGACAGTGATTTTCCTATGCCTTGGCAGACTACTTAACATTGTTAATACTTTGGAGTGGCCCGTAACTTTTGCTATGTGTTTTAAATTGATTAGCTTCCTAGGCTGCTTTGGCTTCTGAGTCAAGTTTTATTTTGACAACATGCTGAGAGTACAGCTGTCTGGGCAAGTTAGTTGCAACTAATAAAACTCTACAGTTATTTCTTTTTCTGATATTTGACTAAATGAAAAAAAAAGCTTTTGTTAAGCAGTAAGCACTCTATTTTGTTTAAAAAACTGTCAGGAAAGAAACCTCATCGTTCTTCAGCTGTCTTGTTAAATGTAGATGCCATACAAAGTAGTAATGATAAACACCCTGCAGACAGATCGAAGCCCTATTAAGTGAGAAACAAACACCACTGTTGTGAAGTAGTTTATGCCATGTGATTTTCTAAGCATTCACGACACTCCCCATACACTATGCCATAAGCCATGGTCCTAGTACTGCCACACAATTCTCATTTCTGCAGCTTTACATTGTGGGAATAATGTAAATACAAGAGACATTAACGTAGAAGTTGAACATCGCAACTTTTAAAGTTTCAGTATAAAATGCTGCAGGGAAGTGGAAGGAAAATGATTTACTTTAAGATTATTGGTATATTCAAGTGTTATACACATAAGTTATATAAGCAAACTCATAAACTTGCCCAGAATTACATTGCCAAATATATTCAGGTAGAAAAATTAACATGCAAAATATTCTCTAGAAAGCTATTTTGACTTTCAGAACAGAGTCATCTCATGCAGCATAAGAAATATTACTTGGTGATGCTTATCTAAGACAGTTAAGCAAGTTTTAATTTGTACTGCAGAATGGAATTGCATATAACTATAAAACACTGTCTTTTGAAGTGTTGTAAGTTATAAATGTCTGTTAAATTATGAAAAGATACTTCATGTTCCTAGTGCGATACAGAAAAAAATAAAGGGTAATCATGACATTTCTGTATTGGTTTTTGATGAAGTGAACAGCATTTTAAACTGTAAACTCCTCAGAACAGTAATCTCCTTATTCTTTTAAGCGGTTTATAAAATTCCAGGATGATTTCCAGTACCCTTTAAATACAAATGATATTGTTAATTTCAAAAATTTTCCATGAAAATAGGTTCTTGCCAACAAGGCCTAAAAAGTTCCTAGTAAAATTAAAGCTGGCTCAGCAACAATAGTACTCCTAACTATGAATGTTATTTACCATTACTGCTAGTCACTCTATCTTAACCTTGGCCTGTCTAATAATGTCATGGTCAAACCAGTTCTTAAACCTTCAGCCTACTTAAGAATTTCATGATCTAACCAGTTCTTAAACAGACAGCAGAAGACACCTGAGGTTGCTTCAATACCTCTGTTAAAAATGTAAACCAGCAAAAATATTCCCTATAAAGCAGGTTACTGTCTCTAGCCATACTGCATTTCCTACAAACAGAGCAAATTCCAATCTATTTAATTTAGCAATGTCTTTCTGTATTGGCTATGAAGCTTTCCAGCTTGAAAACTGAAAAATCTAATTAGCTTGCTTAATATCTACATTGAAATTAAAGTTTAGTGCTGTACTCCATCAAAATGGAGATTTTTTTTTTCCCTTCCTCATCTCAAACCCATACAAGGCATGAAATTTCAAAGCATTCAACAGCAAGTAGTTTGAAAAGGGAAATAAAGCCACGTGAACATCACTTAGAATTGCTTGTGTCCAGTTCTAGTTTTCCCACTCTTGGCTACATCACAAGCAGGAAAGACTAATTTATAACCAAGCTCTTATTAAATACTACAGCTTCCTGCATGGGAAATATTAGTCTACCTACAACCGAGCTGAAGATTTTGTTTCATTCCACGTTAATCTTGCAAGCACTTCAAATAAGCACATGAAATTTAGACAGCAGAATGTGAGAACTTTTTGACTGTCACTCTTAGCACCTACCATGACAATACCTGCTAGTGATGAAATTGTGCATGTCTGGGGAATTATTTTAGAAGTCATATCATAGCTTTAAATCAAAAAGATGGACAGGGGTTTGTAAAAATTGGATTATCTAAAAAGCTTTTAGTGTTTAGCTTACAGCAGAAGTCAAGCCAGTCACCAGATCACACTGGGCACAGAATATGTTCTCTGTACTAGAACATTTTTTGGAAAATTATTTCCTTAGCTCTATATTTCTCAGGCAGTTTATTAGCCTGAACCCTGTCTCCTACACTTGAGAAAGTTCATAGCAGTTGAAAGACTTTGGAAATTATTTCCAGGACCTCTTCTCTTAACAAACAGTACATAGGGGTACTGCTCTTGACACTCCAAGCCTCTCTTCCCAAGCAATCATGTACATTAGGTTGACTGACTAGGGCGAAAGTAGATGAAGTCCAGTATGCAGTAGCTAACGTAGGCAGTGGGGTCCATTACAGTGATGGAGAAAGATACTGCATTATGTAGTACATTTTATAAAATGGATTCCAAAGTCATTTAAACAGTGAAAGGAAAAAATGTGACCAAGAACATTATGTGCTTTTTCACTGGCAAGACTCCCACAGACTTTATTAAGAGCAGATAGGCTGTCCCTGGATGTTCTTAAGATTGCATCGTTCAAAATTAAGCCATTTGCATAATCTGTGCTGAAAGAGAGACCAGGATATTCTCTTCTTTTTACCAATCGTAGTAAAAAGTAATCAGAGTCCTTATCACTGTTCCAGTTTTGACCTTCTCCAAAAAAATACACAACAAAACTAACTTATCTTTTAAATGGACACAAGCTCTCAAAGTCACCTTAAAAAATGTAAAAATTAGAAGGTAAGAAAAAATGGGGGAGTGGGAAGGAGCGGAAGGGTTGTATCTATAACTGTAGCTCTTTCTGTTCTAAAAACTGTTGTCATAATTCTGTTTCCTTGCTCCTTTCTGGCCTGCTTCTGAGGTCTAACTCTTCTGAAGCACAGGCCATCTCACCTACAAAGAATGTTGTGTAGCAGAATGAGACTTTAACCTTGAATTAGCATGTTTTAGTACTCTCCTCACAGATATACTAACAATTGGGGGGGGGGGGAGAGAAAAAAAAACCCAAACCAGCGTGAGAACAGCTTAGCCAAGAGAGAAATAATTTGTGAAAGCTTAATGATTGGAATTAAAGAGGACAGATGATATGGTACCTCTTTACCTCAAAAGTTTCTGGGATTTTTAAAAAAGCTCTTTGTTCTTTCTGTTACATAGTTGGTGTTCTAATTGTGATCATAAAAGCTATTTTTACAGCACTTTAACAGCTAAATGTGAATAATGCCAAGAACAGTAGCTGTGTTCTAAGCAACACGATGGTTTTAATTGATAATTTAATAGTAATTCTAATGTAATATAGTAAATAGGAAAATGAAATATAGTAGTGGAGAAAGTATATATGTATTTGGCAAGCTACAGTAGCCAGACAGAAACGATGCAACTCGAGCATTACTTTTTCAGGACTATATATTCATAGTACATTAAGAAAAGTGTTCATATTTTTCAAACAGAGCCACATTCAATTAACTTTTCTTCAGGTTTCCCTGTAGAAATGATTCAAACTTACAATAAAAAAAATAAAACGCTTTGTCAGGGCTCTGGTGCAGAAACAGCATTGGTAGAAATAGTTTGTGCACACCACATCATGGGCCGCTATATTTATAAAAAGATTAGGGACTATCCCAGATGACCTCTCTGAGCCTGAACAGTGAACCTGTACCACCTCCAGGTCGCAGTGACGCAGACAGACATAGGCTCAAGGACTATTTCCTTCCAGGCCCAGTGTCTTGGCCTCCTTCACAATAGGAGAAGTCTCTCATGCTTCTGAGACACATCTGCTCAGACAAGTACCCTTGTAATTTCACCTTGCTGTGGGAAGTGTGAGCACAGACACAAAGCAAGAAAATACAGTTTCTGCAGAGAAATCCATCAGTATACAGAACGACGAGGTTTAGACACAAAGAACCATTTAAGGACTACAAATGCCTCTCCCCCAACAGATACTTGGACTGATTTTGTTCAACTCCTTTAGCAAAGGTTGTCCTACACTTTTTCCAGCTCCTATTTCTCATTCATATGGGTTTCCAAACTAGACAGGCACCCTCCTTCAAAATACAGTCATTGTTAGTCTTCTAGTCAGTTGAAAAACTGAAGCTGTCCCAGCAACAAAACTGGAGAAATGCTTTGCGCTCTTCTTTCTCCCCTCAAAATAGTTTTCTAGGAAGAAAATCTGTGCAAAGTAGAAAGCCATGCTGGCATGTATTTCATGGTTCAGCGGAGGCATATAGATAGTTTTTCATTCGTCTCAGTCATTCATTTATCGTATCAAGTTCCTCCTACAGAATGGATTGCCCATTTTGCAGCCATTTATGGTTATAAACAGAATCTTAAGTAGGTCCAAGCATAACTCCCAATTCACAAGGATCACCTCTACATCTTTATGCAACTGCTTATTTAAAAGTTCCTCCATCCACTGCCATTGTTTTGTGATACAGAAAAACTTACTACAGCAGAAAATCATGGAAGGTCTCTCCCAAGGGAGTAAGGAGTTCCTTTAGCCAGGAATTTTCAACCTCGTGTAGACAAATCTATAGTAAATGTAACATATGGAAGACTCGCATCAGACAAAGGAAGATAAAAGTTTATAGAGTTTTACTATTTCTTCTTCCAAAATAATTTTTTTAAAATGCTAGACGTACCATAACTGAAACGCTGTCAAAAAAAAAAGTTTGTATTCTTCCCTATATTACTACTAGATAATTTCTGTTGTATTAGGTTCAGAGAAATGCTTTAGTACACATTGGGCCAAATCCTGAAGTACTACTTGGTGTGGATATTAATGAAGGATTTGCTGAGGGGTTGTTTTTCAGGGTTTTTGTTTCTTGGGGTTTTGGCTGGGGTTTTTTTGTTTGGTTGGTTTTTTTTTTTTTTCCTCCAGAATTTTTAGTTGAACTAGTCTACAGAATCTAATTCTAACGTCCCAAGGTTTCACTCTTGCCACCCTGCAAACTTTGCCTTCCTTATTAGCTACAACTCAGAAGTGAACCTGAAATGACCTTCCGATACAGACTCCCCAGACTGACCTCTGCTTTTCAAGAAGCCTGTGCAAGTGCCATTTTTGAGTGAAGTAAAACAAAACCACTGGAACAGATATTCTGCTGAATATTTGTTCCTTAATATCTTTGTTCTATTTCCTTTGGAAATCAGCATTTGAAATTCCTCTGTTTTACTGAAATCAAAGATAGCTTTGTTTGAGTCTTTACATCCCTCAATATATGGAAAATTAGTGGCGTTTTTTTGAGGCTTCCATTTTTTGTGCTTGTTAACTGATCTGTAATATTAATATAAAGTAGATTATCATGTTTCCCTCCCTTACAAAAAGCATAAGCACATTGAACAACCTAATTAATCCTAATTAAATAGAAAGTCACGGAACACTTCTCTCAACCAAAATAATTTAGAAATGCCCTTGTGTTGATGGCTTGCAATTTGCAGAATTCATTTTTCAAATGAAAAAGACAGATGTATTTTTCCCTGATCTAAAGGGTCTTGATAAATTAAAACTAATTGGTTTTATGTGTTTCTGATAATTGAACGAGATGCATGTAAGCCATATTATGATGGCGGAAAGAACAACCCTTAATTTTTATAAATGAGATGCAGCAAATGACAGGATCTTAAAGTCTATTAAAGGTTAGAATCAAACAGTAAAACAGAGCTCTACTCTGTCGGAGGAAGAGTCCTAGAGGATGTACCAGAGACCTTTACAGTACCAGAGTCACAAATAGTGTTTTCAATGTAAATCATTCATTGCCAGAACTGGTTGAAATGAAACACAAACAGGAAAATCTCAGTTCTCACTTTCCAATCTTAACATATTCTTGTGTGTACAGCCAACTACATTAGCAGAAGTAGATAGCACTTCACGTGGCTTCTATAGCTTGACTGCTTGGATGAGTGCCCCTTCTATATTAAAAAAAAAAAAAATTAGACATTATCAGGCAGGCAGCCAAATGGCAGCCAATTAAAATATTTCAGGGACTCCCAGGTAAGTGCTTTAGAAATAAGCATTCAACTGAAGTTAACAGCTGTTTGTCTGTATTTTGAGAACAAGGCACATTCATTTTACACTGCAAATTTGCTCATTAATGGTCATGGAAACATGGCTGTTTCATATTAAGCCATTACATATACACATGTTGGAATCTGGCATAACAGCACAGCACCCTGGCTGGATAGTGCCAGTCTGATGATACTTCACCAGCAATTCTGTGACCTTCCCTGAAATGCACTGAGGTACCTAGTGGAAGACAAGCAGAATAGAAGCAATTGGAATTATGGAATTATAGCATTTGGGAATAACACAAATTCCACATGATTCCTTTATGCTATGCCGGATATTTCTCTTCTGGCAAGCCGGAGGAAGAACTGATATTTAAAACACCAAGATACAGAAATGACAGAAAAATATTTGGCAACTTCTACAGGCAAATCTAGCTGGTAGCAAGTCATCCACTGGTGCCAGGCAATCTGGTAGATCCACTGGGGAAGGTAATTTCAAGAGAACAGTATGAGACAGGAGTCTTCACAGACTCTTCTGGTAGTAGCTCCACTTGATGCACCATTAGTTTGGGGTATAAGAAAAAATAAATGCTGGCTGGTAGGAAAGAATTCTGTAATGGCTGTGGGTAGTAAAGTTCAAAATGTTAATACATAGGTAGAGTTTCCCCATCAGAGACGGGCAGATGATCTCTGTGAAGCACAAGAGCTCCTCCAAGCATCTAGAAACATCTGATTATTGCCATATGCTAATCCTGCTTAGATCAGCAGCACTCCGATAAGTAAGCTGCACAAGTACATTGCTCTTGGTACTGAAACCAGGACAAGGTCATAAAGCTTGACAATGGACAGAAGACACTTCCTAGGTTTTCATCCTTCCCAAATTATTCCGTTCTCTGGCACTAAGTATGTTTGTAACAAGTCTCTAAGCAGAAGAGTAGTGGAGTCAAACTTTTCCTGGGTCTCACACCAAGCTCTTAAGAAAAAAATCATGGGGAAAAAACAAGCTGAGAGTGTTGGAATACTAGTATTTAAACATCACACATAAAAATCACGCCTCATGTATTTTCTTTAGTTGAAAGGACAGAAAGGAAACATTCGCTCGCAAGATAACAAAGGAGCCCTCAAAATCTCTCCAGTAATCCAATTCAGTCCTTGCCAGGTTCACCCATTCTTGTACTGTATAACCACCAAAAATAGTAAGCCCACCTGCTCAGCAAGCAGTCTTTTACAATGGTGTATATTATATTGAGAGTTGCTGGAAAGCAGAAAATGGCCACATTCAAAAAGGCTAAAAGAAGAGAGACAGACCTGCAGAGTCTGCCAGACTACTGAAAAGTAGGTGTGTCCACATGAATCCTAGAATAGTTTAATATATAATGAATGTGATATCCTCTTTCAAAATCCAAATTGATTTCCAAGTTAATTCATAGGATTTATGTTTTGTAAAATCAGGTTACCAAAAGTTGAAGTACACAAAGAGACATGTAGACTCACCCTAGAAGCTCAAAAAAAACCCCAACCAACTAGTCTTTCACTTCCCCCCGCTCCTTTTCTCTTTCTCTAACCGGACATAAAAGATAATTTTTCTGTGCAAATCCCTTGACACAGGTTTAGCTCCAGCCATCCCTACAACAAGGACAGAGGAAATAAAAAAAAACCAAACCCAAACCAAATCATAATCATTTGCACATTGTATTTGTATCAAGGCAGAAATGCAGAGAAGTACGTTAAACCACATCCATAAAAATAAGCAGCAAGCTTTCAACACTAGCTTTGTTCTATTTGCAACAGAAAAACAAGCAATAAATGTCATAGAACTGCATCAGTTCAGATGCTCTTTTTGGTCTTTTAGTTAGGATATCAGTTCCACCACTATGTCTTGAAGAGAAAAAAAAAAAAATTCCACACCAGAAAGACATCTTCAAGTGTGTTAAACCTAGGAATACAAAACCAAGATGCATTTAAATCATCACTGACTAACCAAAGAGATTACTAATACATTGAAGTAAGCTTATTTTTAGTCCAAAGTTTGTTAGAGGTATTATCAGAAGCATTTTTTCTTTCAAGAAAAAGGGATGGGAAGGGAAAACTGTTAAAGTCAGATGTTGAAAACACTCAGTGACCTTCTAGTTATCTCCGACAAGCACAAACACAAAGATTAACCTGATTGTCGAGGGCTCTAGGCATACGCTACAAGTAGCACCTACTTCCTCGGTTTTCTAGTTAAAAACAGTTGGGAAGAGCATGGAAGCAGTCAGCCTATCTGTGCAAGGGAAATGAGTGTAATAGGAATATTTGGAAAAGTTTCTTTCTTTTTGAGTTAAGGTTACATTCATGAGAGAAAAGCACTGGCCTTAATCTACAAAGTACAACACCTGCTTTCTGGTTTTATTCTTAGAATTTCTGGCAAAGAACTACTGTAATAAAACATCAATATATGGTAAACTCTATAAAGAAAACTGAAGTGGAAAATATGCCCTCACCTTAAAGACAAGAAATGAGGCAGGAAATCAAATCAATGGTCTGTTCAGCCCAACGGCTCTAGTTTTTATGAATTAGGGTTACTGAAGTATTTTTTCCTGTAAAATAAATTGTTAAAAAGATTACTGTCCATGTACAAATTACACCAAATATTAGTGCATAACTGATGGGGGGGTCAGATGAGAAATGCATACCACATTAGAGTTTTATGGTGTGGGGAGAATACAAACAAGTATGTGTTTAATTGTCAGAACCTAAATAATATATTGGAATGTTTCCACTCATAGGAAGGTCACCTGCCACCTCTGAACACAGAATCAATCACAAGGTTTTCAAGATGAGCACTCAAAAATGTCTTTAAACATTTGAGGCTATAAACAAAATTAATTTCTTAAAACTATCTACATTTCCTAATTAACCAATTTAGTGATGGAAATCATGACCTTTAATAAAAGGCATCTGACATGAAGTTTCATAACTTACTGATCACTGTTGCTGTGGTGAAAAACGACTGCAGTAGACACATAATCCTTTCATTAAATATAAAATGGATAACAACATAGTCAAAAGTACGTACAGTGTTGCACTCTGAATTTCACCTTTTATAAACTCCTCATTTAAAGCAGTTATGAAAGAACTATGGAACACAGATGGAAGATGTAAAGCAGGATATAAAGCTTCTCTTTATATATGTAAGTTTCTGTGAACCACAATTACCATTAGAGTCCTGTCAGGTGACTTACCTGTAAATGGGTAAGAATAACTGTCAGACAAAAGCTTTTAATTAATCCCACTTTCAAAATTTCCCAACACAATGAGACAGAAATCCTTGTGACTGCCATTTGATACACTTTTTTGGATCAAAACTCGGGGTGGAGGGGGAGAAGCTTTTAAGATGCTTTGAAAAGCATCTTAGAAAACACAGTAGAGGAAACTAATAAAAGAAGGAAAAAAGCATCCACCACATTCAAATAGAACACGATGAAGGAAAAAAACTTCAAAGAAAGCTGAAGCATGCTGTTGTGTCTGAGAATCCTAAAGATGTTACCAAAAGACACCAGTCAGATCATTTCAAAACCATAACTTCCTGCCACCTCCACAGAAAACTACTCAACTACTGGGTACAATAAAGCACCTCCTCAAAAAGAGAGCAGAAAGCCACCAAAACCTCTTTACACTGAAGTACCATATCAGCATGTGACAGCCATGTGACCTTTTACTGAATTTATTTTAATTGCATTTAACCTTACATTAACTGGGAAGGGGAGAAGAGGAGGAAGAAGAAACCTTTTTATACAACACAGATGCAGCAAGTTCAAAAGTACAGTTGAGCTCTTGTCATGATCAGATAGAGAAATTAAAACAGTTTGGTGAAATCAAAACCACCCAAGATCATCTTTTAACTGTATTTCCTCTTTGTTCTCTTAATCTTAAAAGGCCTGTAAGATAGCAACCTACAGCACAGCTGAATTTGGTATGCTGAACATAGATCACTCCAACCTGGCATATCGGAACAGTGAAAGTAGTACGATGCAGAAAGAGAACTGCCTTCTCATCGACGCTGAGCAGAGGGAGTCAGGTTTACTCCTAGTATACGCTACCTGCTGAAACTAAGAGGAAAGCAGTATAGCAGGAGAAGTAAAATATACTATGTAAAACTGTTAATTTCTATTCTGCAAGGCGAAAGTCCCTTAGTGGTAAAATATATGATAAAAACTAAAGTACACTAGACTGATTACACTTTCTACTATGCATCTCACTATATAAACTTGGCCAATATTGAGACCCCCAATTTAAGAACACTCCATTAATACTCTCTTGCACATTACCTCTCAGCTTGGCAATGTAAAACTGCATTTGGAGACATAAAATTCAATCTGTGGGCAAGGAACCTTATATTGAATAAAAATTAAAGAATAAAAAATCCTAAAAAATAATAGCACAAGACCAGTTTTCTTTTGTTACTTCTTTGTACTAATAAAAAAGCCAACACCAAGGGATTTTTAAGAATTTTTATTGACAGTTTTACAAAATAATCCTTAATAAATAATATCTTGCGCAGCACTCAAGAAACCTCTTCGTCTGCTTCTTGGTTTTGTATGATACTCAAAGATAGACATTGCATGAAGTTCTTCGCATGTTCACTGTAATGCAAGAACCTGTTGCTTATCCTCCAGAATTTCTTCCTCATCATTCATTTGGCTTTCATCCCAGCCCCTTAAAAGAAACATACCACAGTGATTTTCAGCAGCTCAAATTCCTCAAGCTACTCTGCTTTAAGCCCTAGTGACATATGTTCACATATGTAGAACTAAAAGGCAAGAAAATAGCTTTTGCTATATATTTTGCAAGTATACATACATTACAAGCTACTATAGTCAGTTTTTCCCCTCAGTTTTTGTCACATACATTTTCACCTCTTAAACAAGTAGGAGGTAAATAACATTGTCACTATTGTACCTTAACAGAGAAATCCCACATCCTAGAACAGGTAAGCTAGGAAAGTGGGTCTCATTTATCCCCACTACTTGCAAATATTGTTTAGTCTTCTACTGACCTGCAATTTCAGTATTATGAACATTAAAAAAAAACAAAACAAAAAACAAAAAACCCACACACAAATCTCCGAATCAGCTATATTCACACAGCATGTAGTTAACCTCACAGTGTCTCACTTACCCTTACTAGTTACGAGATCATAGTAAGAAACCAATGACAGACAGAACTTTGGGGGACTTCCTTGTTTCCAGTTATCTCCTTAGTCTCCAAGGCAATATAACAGATATATCATAGACTACAGTGCGTTAAATGTTATTGGCTCACCTGCTCACAACTGCTCTTTTTAAAGGTACCTTTCAATCAAAGAACTTAGATGATTTGTAATAGATGTACTTTATAAATGTCAGTGCTGTATGTTAACGAAAGCTAATGCATTAAAAACCCCACATAATCCCAAAATCTATAATTTGCAGTTTCAATAACAAAATATATGTCTTAATCTGAGCTGCCTGAGAGTACTGGCTTAGAACACTAAGATACAATAGGTCATGCTGACATTTGTAATCAGCACGTAAAGTAAAGTACAAGCAGGAAGTCAAGACTGTTTTTATTTCAGTTCTGGCAAGACGTTTGGCATATCAAGCATTTTACAATATCATAAAAACATACTCAGCAAGTTTAACTTACCTGAGAGTATCAACTCTGCTGTGGACTTTTAGCTCCAGGTTTTTAGGGAAATCTGTAGTATTTCCACATATCTTCTCTGAATGTCTGCTGGAGGAGGTTACCTCCGCAGAAGTTATGCTATAATGTTTTTCAGGACCTGAAATATTTTAGGTTATTTCAGGAACAAACATAAACAAAAAAATGCAGTATCTACACTATCAATTTTAAAGAATTTCACAGTATCAACAAAAATGTGCCACTAAAAGTCTCAAAACAACTCTAGCTGATGAAGGATGTCACTACAAGCCCTTAAATAAGTTATGACTTTTTATTATATGGTTCCTGTATCATTAGACGTAACAGAGAGAATTTGCTTCTAAGATGTTTATGCCAGTACAATATGAAACCTTATATATAGGGCCCACTAATACCTATGCAACTTCAAAATACAGCAGCAAATGTAGAACTCAGGTAGCTGACTAATGGTAGTACATATTTAAAATGGAGTAACAGGATATATCCCACATCCACCAACACAAAAAGATGATCAACTGGGGTCACAGTCTATGCTTCTTAAACAACACACATGCAAGTATATTACTATTTTCCCAGCTAGCCATCAGTCTCTGCTATGAACTTGTAAGTGAAAAGTATTCCAAGAAAGTGGAACAAAAAGGGAGAGAAAGAATGAGACAGTTCAACAATAACTCCCCTCCCTATTCTTCTCTGAGCATATTCAGCATGGATGTTCATTCTTCAAGCATTAACAAGAGAAACTCTTCCAAAAACACATGGGTTCTGATGAGTATGTATCAAAAAAAGGAAGGACAGCTGTCCTGAAATGTGGTATTTGGAAGCCTCAGAAGAGCTGTGTGAAAAAATACAGCAAAACCTAAGGTAAAAACATTTTAAAAAGACAGAGAACACTGGAATCCAGGCTACTTTTGTTTACTGAAGATGCCTCATAGCCAGGGCCTGCCAATATAAAAGCACAATAGCAACTCAGAGGGGAGGGACCATGTTACAGCCTAAGAGACGCAGTCCCTCAAGGCTGCTTATGGCACAAAGTGCCTTAGGCACTTGACCCATCTCCTCACTGAGATGGAACAGAAGCATCCCAATCATTTTTTTTCCTGTATTCAAAGAACAAAACCAGAACTCACTCATTCTGTTCATCCACAACCAACTAACCCTGCCACCTCCCGTGCCCTTGAAAAACAAGGAGATAGGTTTGAAAAGACAGAGGAAAGGGGGGTGAGTTAAACCCAAAATGAGAGGTAATACCATGTCTATTGTGCCTTATTAGTGGCAGTTCTCATCAGGATAGATTTATAAAATTTCCTGTCCATCTCTTCCCCTTCCTGCTACCCTTGCATCAAATCACATCTAGCTTCTAACAACACCTCGGGTGTTCATTATTAAATATCCAAGGAAAGGATACCTATTTAAAAGAAATTTATGATCTGAAGTAATACCTGGCACATCCTGCAAATCTTTGCAACAAAATGCAAGGGATAAAAAACTTAGGAAAGTTGCATGAAACAGTTTGCTTCTACTAAATTAAGGATAAGTTAAAGTATGATCAAATGGAAATAAATCACTGTTCAACCACAAAAGGGTCTTGCATCATCAAATGGTTTAGTACATTTTTGCCTCAAAATCAGTTAGATCTGAGAAGGCAAATGAAATAGCTACTTGTTTTCATTTTGTTACTTGTAAGCATGAGGAAAAAAAGCAGTATTGCCACTTACCTGTATAACTTTGTAATTCTTTTTCCAGATTAAGTAGGGCTTCTTGGTCAGCAATATATTCCCAAAGATACTCATCTTGTTTAGTTACATCAAGGCACTTTTGTTTTGCTATCTCAGTGTCAACTCTTAACGTATGCATAGGTGAACTCTTTGGTCTTGGCTGTGTGTTTGCTGGACAATTTCCAGTCAGTTTACAGTGTAGTGTATTTGTTGACCCAGGTCTTCTAGAATCATTCCCTGAAATAACAGAAAAGGGTCACAACATCTAATAATTCAAGATTTCACACATGAAGAGAATTTTATCTCAGTTCATTAATGACATTAATTGTAGTTCAAATTATGAATTGATCTAAACAGATTATTAATTTTGCTTAAGATTGTGAGCTAATAAATGTTAATAAAGAGTTCACAATTATATTGGGAAGTAGCACCTCATACTTCAGGGGTATCTTTCAGAAAAAAAATATTTGATTCAAATATTATGTACAATGGCACAAATTTTGGGGGAGGGGAGAGCCTGAGAATGTGTGTAGAAAGCTTAAAGCTTTGGTTCTGCCTTTTTTTAATTTAAGGCAACATGAATAAAATATAGACACTTTCAAATATTTTTCTAGGATTCAAAATTGACAGTTTCAATTTCCTCACATAGCGTTTTTAAAATTAAAATGCCAAACTGGTTGCTTAAGATGAGAGAAATAATGTAAGCTACATTCCTTGAGATGGAGACAGTTGAAATTGAGAAAAGTAACTAAAAAGTGCAGATGCAGTCATGCATTACTTGTTTCCCTATTTCTTATAGTTTATGTAACAAGACTTATTTCAGTAGCATGAAGAAATCTTCTATTAGATCAAAACCGTATTGTACTAGATGCTGCAAAACACACAGTAATACATAATCTAGTAATCATGTTCTAGACAGTTTATTAAATAAATATTCAAGCTAAGAGGGGAGTAATGGGGTAGAGGTAGGAGTAGAAACTAAGCACAATAAAGAGAACTATTAGTGACAGCTGGAAAGAGATATTTTTTAACTCAAAAGCCCATTCTTATGAAAACAATGCCATGTATATAAGCCATTATACCCAAAATACAAATACATAGATGAAGATATAAAAATGACCTAAATCCAACAGAATCATCACAGACAGCGCTTCTACTTTTTACATACGAAAAATTAACCTGTTAAAGTAGGACCTCAAAGCTCTTCTTATCCTTACCTGGGTATGACCTCCACGCTACCATCAGGGGACAAATTCTATTTTGAGTCTCCAAACCACTTGAAGGTCTATTCAACTGACTTTCTAAGACACCTTGAACTACAGAGTCATCAGCATATTCACTTAAGCTCCTTTCAGTAACCCACTTTCCATCTCCTGAAATGAAAAAGTATTAGAGGAAATTATTTGCACATTTTGTGTTAAGATGCATTTCCTGTTACTATATTTGCTGCATTTAATGTGTGTGATTTAAAGAAGTCATGCAACAAATTTTCTACGCATAATGTAAAAAAAAAAAAAAAATCATATATAACACACTAACAATCTTAAATTCAAGTGATATACTTGATGGAATTAATATTCGTGTTTACCAATCATTTCACATGTTGTTTCATATACACCATTAAAAGCATTTTTTTGTGATGTATAATATGCACAAAGAAAAGCAGAAATTCCTACTGGAACCAAATTTTCAGGGGATATAAAGAAGCATATAAATCTATGGCACTCTATTGATGTAATTTACCTCAAGGTAGTAAGTTTTTTTTACCCTTCCACAGCACCAGTTGCGTGTGTTGGCATGACTGTTACCCCAAAGTGACTTCTAAAAGTAAGCTAGATCCAAGTTAAGTGAAGAGAAGGATGTTTTACAGCAACAGTGATAAATATGTGTATTGTCTGAGTATTTTATTCATATGCCATTACCTGGAAATGGGATACTCCTGTCCATAGGGCTAGAGTCAGCACACAGTGAAGAGCGTGCTTCAAGCATTACTTGTTTAGGGTTTGCACCTACAACAAAGAAACCTTCAAGTCCCCAGTACCGTGTAGAAACAGATTTCTGTCTTTTGGCTACATCCTGTAACTTGAATAAAACACAAAGATATTAGAAACATGAAAAGAAACAGGAAACATCAGAAGTTGCCCTTGCAAGTTTATGTTAATAAAATTTCATAAAACTTGGAATGATTCTGATAGCCTGGTGTAATAGATATTCATAAGGATGAGGGTTTTGCATGATATATGCTTTAAAATCTTATATATAAACTTCCACTGCTAATGTTGGGAGAGTTGAGCCTATTCTTCCACTGATTGAATGTGGACACGAAAAGCAGTTTTTCTTTGTTTGTTTTCACTTATCTTTGTGTACATCAACTAAAGTAATACTGTTTAACAATGACTCCAAATCTAATGTCTCCATGATTTTTTGCTTTCAATTTGGTATTCAGCAAAAGAACATTTGAATAATTGAGGCTAGATAAGAGTATCTACAATTTTTGGCATTCAACTGAGAGGTGAAGTGACCTTGATACTAACATGGGAAGAGCTGCTTTCTCCCCCAACACACCTTTTTTTTTTTTTTTTGGTCTGAGACTAGTCTGTTCTTTTGCTTTTTTTGAACAGCAAGAGAAGACTGACAATACAAATTGGAAAGTACAGAGGCCTTGATCCCCTACAGATGAAATATGGTAGGCAGTGACAATCCTCTGATTAAAACTATACTCTTGATTGCTTTGCGGGGGGAGTGGGTCTGGAGGAGAATGAAGAAAAGTGGTAAAATATTTCATGGTAACCATACAACTATCACTATCTCTCAACTGATTCAGCAACATGGTATGTTGCCTCATGCTACACTGGGAAAGCAGATTAAGCAACATAGTTTGTTTGTTTAGCAATCAAAGATAAAATATTTTACCACTGAAGACTTAGTAATTACAGGCAAAAGCAAACTCTGGTTATTGCAGACACCGTCCAGTTCTTGTGAATCTTTATTGCTTTTCTGCAGTTGTGCCTCAAGGAGATATTTGTTGCTCATTAGTTCAGTAGGGTTAGAAATCTTCTCAGGTAGTTTACAGGAGCTAAATGATCTTCTCATAGTCTTTAGTTTAATACTCTCCTTTTGCACTACATTTCTTTCAAGACTGCAGACAGCCATTTTTTCTACAAGAGTACAAAAAAAAATCATGAAAATGGGAATTTTTTTTTTTATGGAAATGAATATGAATTATAACCTGCAAGTCTACTATATTTTCTTCACGAACTTAAAATATGAAACCTCCACTGAATTTATCCCTAAGCCATAAAATTACAAATAAGAACAGTTAACTTCCATCAGCTTCCTGCCTGATACCCAGAGATGCCAACATACACGGACTAGACTTACCAGGTAGTAGTACCAGTTCCGTATCTAATGCATATATTCCTGGACATCATTTGTCTTTGAAAACATTAGATCTTGATAATATTCTTAATACATTTCCAACTACTTCTTCATGCTAATGTAATTTTTTACATTTAGAATGCTATAATATAACGGGTGCCAGCATAAGAACTGCAATAGTAGCAATTTCATAAAATTTCCTTAAAAGTAGTACGATTGTTTGAAATACATACTATCAGGCTGTGAATGATTCTGCAAGCTGTTTTTCTTTGTTCATACAAGACAGAGACATTTTAATTTTTAACCTGTGCCCAAAGAAGCACATAAATCACATCTCATTAGTCTGCTGTTGTTTGCTTTTTCACATTTGAAGACTTAAATAAGCAGTTTCTTGAACTAAGCACAAAGGGAACAACTGCTAGGTTCTGAAGTGCTGCAGCAATTGTTTGGTACTTGCAAGAATAAGAAATTAAGTACCCTGACATTCCAACTTATTTCTTAATATTAAAAAAATGACAATATATTTTACATAGTTTTAGGACACAGAGTAAGATCTTTGGGATGCCTTATGAGTGCCACAAAATAAAGCTGCCAAACTTTCATGATGATTTCATTGACACGCATCAGGCACTGGAATACTTATACACAAATTATGATCTTTCATGCAGAACAGGTAACCATTTGTACAGTTTCTGAACCCATCTATATAAAAGCATTTTTCTACATAAAAAGGGCACGTGCCATACATTAAATCTAATACAGTACAGATAAACTGAGAGATTTGTAAGATCAATTCCTCTGCTTTATAATGGGTTTCTTTTCAGTATACAACTCATATCGGGGCAGTCTGTCCCTCAAATATGAGCTCACAGCTGTGAGATTACTTTCACAGCGGATGCATAACATTTCAAAATAGCTTGCACAGCCCATCAAATTGTGGTCAAGGGACATGCATAGCTCAGGGAATGGTACCTAATTTAACAATTTAATTAACAATTTAATTAAATTAACAATTTAATTTTTTTTTTTGGACAACCATCGTAGTTGACTACCACATCCTATATGAGAATGATAAAACTGTATACACTTAAGTATATTGTACAAATAACTTTATGTATTTGTATTTTGTTATATGTATATTGTACATATAACTTACCTTGAGAAATTTCTTTAGAAGAAACAGGATTTCTGTCAAGAGGAAAAGGTAAAAAATATTGAGTGTCAGCTATGGAAGTTAAATGACAAGATGACTTTCTCATTATGCCTACAGTTTCTCTTGGCAAAAGGTCTGGTACCGTGTCGTTCTGATCTGCAGCTGCTGAACCACTTTCAAACAGAGGAAGGAGGAAAGACCAGAATAATGCAATATAACAAAAACAGATCACATCTCAACATAAATACATTTTGGGACATCAGAAGAATTGCACATGTATCATTAATTATCAGGACTCTTAGTTTTGCCTGGAATTACAAGATTAGTCGAATGAGAGTATCTCAAAAGTACACAACACTGATCAATTACAGACTTGTCTGTATGCTAGTCCCTGCTCCTACTGAGAGAAGAGCATATAAAAGAGAAATTCTACCTGTAATTCAGGACATACACATTTAAAGAAATGTATCTTACATGGTTTAACATTGGAGTGATCAAGCAAACAAAAGAAATGTCAAAGTGATGCCTCTCTAGTTACGGGCAATTAATATACCTTGGTGGCTCAATGACAAAGTTGAAGACGCGAACTTACTATTCACTAACTTTAATGCTAAACGTGTTGTATGCCTGTTAACTGCCAAACTGTTCTTAGACTGTCTTACAAACTAGTCATCAAATCATTAGGTCATTCAAATGAAAACTTTCAAGGACAAAAAACAGCAATCACAGACAGGATCTTGGAAGAAATGGAAAGGAAGGGAAAGCAGTAACGAAGTGTTGTGATACTGACACAATCTGTGTCTTGTGCCAAGGATAAGAAGGCATATGTCTTAACCATGCCTTAAAACAATTTACAATTTACAATCAAGGATTCTCCCCTTTCATATGAATGACTGTCTGCAAATAAAAGCGCCTGCTTCTTAGGAATGTAACTAAATCAGAAGATAGGATTATTCTCTTTTCTCTTCCAAATAATCTCTGCATTTCTGATACCTTCCACACTGCTTGAGTGGTTCAGTTTTTCCTTGCTTATTCATTCCCATAGCCCCAGCTTCCTTCACCAAAGAGTTAGATGATTCTTCCAAGTCCTTGCTGTAAGACTAATTAAAAAACAAAACAAAAAACCAAAATTTTAAATAGATTAAAATTTTAAAAAAACATTAACTCAAGTGATTAAAAGTTTGCAGATTTTATTTTTGTATAATTTCTGTATAGTAAGGGTCCCTGGACACAACAGGAAAAAAACTACAGGGAACCTTTAGAAAGATAAATTTTCCACATTTGTATGGAAAAGATAAACAATGCACCAATTTTTTTTTTAATTAGAAATTATTTAACTGTTGCTACTTTAAATATTTAACAGATCAGCATTTAAACAAATCACTTCAGATCACTGGGAAGATTCATGAAGTCCTTTATTACGTACTTACATCATCAAGGAACTCAATTTTCAAAGACGATTCTGCACTTTCAGAAATAGTGCTGGGTACTTCCTCTTTAAAAACAGATGTCCAATATCTCTTCACCTCTTCAACTACAAAATATTATTAATGTGATGCATTTTATTTTTTCCTGTTCAAGATACACTTATAAAAATGCAAACTTTTTATTTATCATGAAGTACCATAAATTTCTCCTTTCGTTATTGTTACTTTCTTTAAGCAGAAACTGCTTAAGTATGTAACTGTTCAGCAATCATAGCAAAAAAAAAATCCCAAGAGAAAGTATTTTAATAGTCAGATTCAATAAACAGAAATTTATTACACCTGTTAAGTCATCGACATCATCATCATCTCCTTCTCCCTCTCCTCCAATCACAGCCTGATGTACACTCGGTGATTGCACAGGCCTTAAGTCTTTAATGCAACTACCAGAAATTTGATCAACAGGAGTTCTAAAAAAGGAAAAGAAATCAATCTTAAAAAGTCATCATTTTTTTATATATAAAATCACAGTCATTAAAAAAAAAAATAAAACACCACACTACTTGCTGCAGCAGTATTAACTGCTGCTGAAAAGCAGCAACTCTTCCTAATTTCATTGAGATGACCTTGCACCTCAGGGACTAACAAAACAACTCTGTAATGTTTATAAAAGTATCCTGAAGATCGTACTTCCTTTTCTCTATAAAACTCCTGTAGCAAATGCCCCCAAATCAAGCAACCAAGTATCATTACCGGTCTTCAAATTCTACAATAAACTGATAGCAAAGAGAATCCCTCCAAATACTACGTCTGCAGTAATTCTGAAATGTTAAGTCAGCAAGTCTGGTTATAATGGTTATTTTATTAAAATAAAGCACCCTGTATACAGTCACCTTAACTCTTGATAATATATCTAATATTTTAAAAGTTTTGATGGAATTTTTGTTAATGCTATTAAGTATTTCTGACTTTTTTCATTAGTACCAGCAACTTCAACCACACCTTCTGTATTTCTTAAGCAAGAGTTTCTCCATGTAGCTCAGGCCATCCTTCTTGAATTCAATGTGGATAGGTTCCTTCACAACAGTAAGATTGGTCTGTACCTCACAAATCCCCACAGATTCTATTAGAATTATTTAAAAAAAAAAAATTGTACAGCTATTCAGATTTATAAAGTTGCTATTTAACGACATTATTTTTGAATGAATGTCACATTAGTAGTCTATGCCTAGCTAAGTCTTTGCATAAATTAAACTGGCCAGCAGTATTACATTTACACAACACAGTCAGTAGTGGGGGCAGCCAGTAAAAACTCATTTATTACAGCTTCTCATTAAAAGAAAGATTACCACATTGCGGGGGGGAGAAGGGGGAGGATGGAATCCATGACTCCACAGCTAAAAATCCCACCATATCACAGGAAAGAAGAAAAAAAAAGAAAAAAAGAAATCAGTAAAATAATTTTAGGACAAAAATACACAAAGAATGAACACCATCCGTGGACTAGAGGAAAGAGACTAGCTTGCACAAATCCACACAGACAAGAGGGGTTTTTTCATATTTTTCCACATATACTTCAACTGATTGCATCTTTTCACTGGAACAAAGAAATATTAAGAGTCTGTGGAAGGCAAGCAGAAAACGTACTTTGATAGAACATACGAAATCCTGAGCCATACATATTCCTTGTCTCAGTTAAAAGCTGTGACTTTATGCTTGAGCATTACAGTTCATATTAGTGTCTCATGTCAGAAACAATGCCATAGAAAAGTACAGGGACACAAGCTAAACAATCTGGCCAACGCCACAGTTCATTACAAGAACTGGGCTAAACGCTACTCTGCACGTTATTTAAAAAAAAAACAAAACCACAACTTTAGAGGTTGCTGTTAATTTATAAAGGAACACAGAGAGAAAACTTGAGAAACATTTACTATTCTAACAGAACATCTACCTTCACTAATAAAAAATCTGCTAACTCACCAAAATGTCTCCTAGTATTTTTAAAATGCAAATAAAACTGAAAAAATCATACCTGATAGGGCCTTACTGGCATGCAGTTCTTCTCTGTGATCACGATTACCTTTTCTCCATTGAATCAAAGCTTCCTGAAAAGACTTTGCAGATTCCTCCTCATTAAATATACCATTTAGTAATAATCCTTTGTCCTGATTTTCAAGGCCTGTACATGTTGATTCTGAGGACAGTTCCTAAATAAGTTCCACAGCATAACTAATAAAGCACTTCTGATGATACTCCTCTCCCTCTCCATACAATAGCAACAACATTTTTAGTATCAGCTATGGAAATGCAGCACCCTGTTTTCTTGGCTTAGTCTAGCTACCCTGGTAATCAAGATCATTCAATTTTTGTGTGGCCTTGCTCACAACTAAATTGCAATGTTCTATCAAAAACAAAATAAGAAAGCCAAAAAATTTTGCATAAGCACATAAAAAACCCATTTAACTTAATGTTTTTAGTAGGCAGAAAGCAGCAGCCATGGATAGCCCGCATCCTATGTATAGCATGGATATTATGTTGACAGACATGCACAGGGGTCAATGGGCTATGCAAGTCTAATAGCCTGATCCTTCACTTTGCACACTGCAGAAAAACCTAAGGCCACTCTAATTAAGATGTCCTAAACAAAAAGAATTTTTTTTTCCAAGCTGTACACTACCTCAGCACTGCCTACTGATGCTAGGAGAGATGAAGACTTGTCTGATGTGACCTGATGCTTGCTGTTTACTTTCTTCTGCTCATGATTAATTTTCAATTCATTCAGATTTACTTCCTTGATGAAGTGATTAACAGCTTCCAATTTTCCAACATGTATATCGACTTCTGTCTGTTAATGAAACAGTATGAAACCATTAATTTATTATAAACAAACACTCCACCAAACAGCATATTAAAAGCACGTAGGCAACCACATACTGAAGAGTGATGGTGACATAAGCACATAATAATTTCAATAAACAATTGTGTGCAAATGTGTGAGCAAAAATTCAATAATCTGAATATTCCATTAGATACTACACAGGACAGACTAAGTGAGGCGTTTTATGCAGCACATATAATTTAAATTTATGAGCTATGTACTTTATTAATGAAGTTCTGCTTACTGAAGCTTTTCAGCAGACAGAAGCACATCTGTAGAGGTCAACAAGAAGAAAATGTTCATTTAAGGAACTAACTGGAATACCCGTTCACACACAAAAAATAGTCCAGGAAAGTCCAAACTACAAAGAACTAGATGAGTTTGACTGAAAATAGCTACAGAAGGAGAATAACAGTTTACTCCCACTGGGACTTTACTGATTTGCAACCTTCATTAGAACAAAGAAAATTCCAGCAGAAATGAAATATGAAGGTTTTGATTGTCAACTCTTGAATGATTATCAAGCAAAAACAAAAAATATTTTATGTTCATCCTTTCCCTATGTCCCCTCCCTATGCACAGAGACCAGAAGGAAAGATCCTTTGTCTATAAAATCCTCAAGTAAGGAACACATTCTTACCACAAAAACACAAGAGCAGTAAAGGTAGAGGCAGAAAGTGTGATCAGAAAGAGTCAAATATGTCAAGCAGCCATTGCAAAACTAGAATGTACGCACTCACATCTCCCTTCCATCTACTCTACGCTATACTCAACCCAGCAACTTTGCAGTTGCTGGTTGCACATTAAATGGTACTTGTGACGTGCCAGTGAGTATGCATGGAGACTAACCGCTTCAAACAGCAGTTACTTTTTTCCTTTTGCAGTCTTCCTCTGATTCTTATACTGCAATGCAGGATGAATAAGGTTCAAAGTTTAGTGGATGAACATGTGTGCATTGTCTTTTTCCTCAAACCTAACAGTCCATAATCATCCATAACTGATAGCAATTCTTTTTTCCCCAACATCACCAACATGTTGCTAACTCACATGGAGATCACACAAGCATATACTCTAAAGAGAAGGAGGGGAATTTCTCTCTGTAATTGCCCTTCTCCTTGGCTCATTCCGTTTCCTATGGCACATGCATTCAAAGTACATAGCCAAAGACTGTGTTGATTTCTTTTTCACCACGTGAACAAAATAATCTTAACATTACAATAGAATTCAGTAGAAGTCACATTCCTTTGAAGGAGATAATTTTAGTGATGTAGCTTCATACATGTGCTCTCTTTGAGCAAGCATAGTTGCATTATGTATGGTTCCTTCTGCTACTCTGGCACACGGTATGTAATAGCAGATCAATACCTGAAAGGCTCATCCTGCTGTGTTATTTCTGTAAACAACATCAACATCTTCATTCAGATTTTGCTCAACTGCTTCAAAATACTTAAGTGACAGTTACAAAACTGATTTTAGAGAATACTTGCAAAGCTTATTTGTTTTGGCCTCATGTTAAGCTTCCCAGCAGCTGAACTCAGATGCTAATCTTCTCCTACTTTTGATGCCTAACCAACATAGGCATCTCTCTCTGCACCCTTTTGTTAGCTCCCTTTAATTAGAAACTTCCTCTATTAATAGTCTCAGAGTAGGACTGGAGAGAATAAGGAAGACAACTAAAGGGGTGGGAGGGGGGAAGAATCAAGACAATTTAAGGTGGAATTCTCCTGATGCAAATGGAGTGATCACAGCACCCCGTGATTCTCAGTTTAAATCCTTGTATTCTTCCAATGAACTGCTGTATGGCCTTTAATCCCCACAATCAATTCCAGCATCTCAATCCAGTTTGTTTACCACCAAAAATTAGATAAGTGGCTTATCCCTTTAAAAAAAAAAGTACGTCTAAAAGAGAATGCATTACAAATGTCAAGATTTATCATTGTTATCTTACTACTGTTACCACCCAGTTTTCAGTTCTAGGTTTAAAAGATCTGCTACTGTCTATTTAAAAAAAAAAAATCCTAAACAGCCTGCATTTTGATGTGTGCAGTGAAATATTTTTATATCCATGCAAAACAGCTCACAGAAAAACTTCTATATCGACTACATAACTCAGGATAACACATCATCCCCAAAAGATGATGTATTGCTGACTTTTCATTACTCACAGGATGGTATATCCTTCTGTAACTGCCTTAAATTCTCACCTGAAGTTTTTCCATCAAATGATGTCATCTTCCTACTAACAGACTATAAGTAAGGATCACTTTGACAAAGACGTATTTATCAGACCAATAGCTTTGATAATTTACTGCAGTACTAAAAGGATTATATTTTCTGGGAAGAAAGAATGAGATAATCAAATAAATTTTAGTAGGGTAACAGAATGACATATCCAGTGACATCATCGAAAAGTAAAATTTGCCTTGATGAAAACCTCATATGGTAGAACCGAAATAGTTAAATCAACTAACATTTAATCAAGACACTATCTTCATTTTCTATATTTATGTTAGCTTGCAGTTTCATGATAAAGTAACTTTGATTCTTTGTAATCATAACAATAACATAGGAATCCAAACATTTTTTTCATAAAAAGTTCCTGACATGGTTTCTCTTTGATTCATTAAGTACAGCTATAAAACAGTTATCATTAAGGTAGGAATGAAAGAAAATGAAAACAAGCATAATAATATGTATTTGGAAAGTATTTAAAAAAGGCAAATCATGGCATTTATCAAAATCAAATTTGGAATAACCTTAGGAGAACAAAAACAGTGGTTTTGTCCAGAAGATAAAATCCAAATTGCATGTACAATTTGGTCCAAAAAATAAGTTGTTACAAGCCATTTATGAAATGCAATCAAACATAACACGAGAAACTTAAGCTTGTTAGAATTAAGTGTTATACAATAATTCTAGGAGGAATCTTTACTACCCTAATTATAAAGTTATAAAATTTTTATTGTTTTATAACAGATATGCGACATAAAGTTGTATGTAAGAAACTGAACATTACTGAGCTGAATAATAAAACTACACACAACTTAAGTCTCCACTGTACTGTATAACATTTTACTTTCATCACAGTTTATTCCTTTGTGAGTAGAATCCAAATATGAAAGAATCGGGAATGCTGAAAGTGCCACTTGACAGAACAGACATAATTATAAGTAGGAATTCAGAGTTTCAACCTTACTTATAACTATACTTAAATTACAAGTAACACAGACTGTTAAATGTGCTCATGAGGGTATATAATTATTTTTTATCAATGAACAAAAAACCTCTGACCATTTTCAGTACTTATAATTTTTTTTTCTAAAATGCTTGACATCCAACAATTCGGAAAAGTCTCAAACAATATACCAATAACAATAATTCAAAGAGCCTGTGTAAAAATCTCCTGACCCAGCAATTTGTTACCTGCTTCCAACCACGTAACACTACCATTGGTTCAGTTTAACTCAGTTTTCCATGAGGCGTGCATAAATATCAAATCCACCAAGGCACAAGAAAAGACAGCATGATTTTTTTCTCAATATGTATTGCAATAAAAGAGCTATGCTATTTGCTTCTATGAAAACTCCTTTTTTTTAACTGAAAAGCTTTCTACTGAATAAGAAAGTCACATGTGAGAGTGTGAAAGTAATCCCTTTGTAACCTAAGCAGTGCTAAGATGTGACGGTGTGCTTCCCCCCCCCCCCCGCCCCCGACCTTTATTTCCTGTAACCCTGCTCAGGTGATAACCACCAGTGGTGATTGTAATGGATGCATCTGGTCATGATGGCTGCATCGGCTCAAAGTGGATTTGAGAGACAGATAACACCACAATAGCCTAGGGTGTTATAGCCTTTTAGAAACTAAAATCTGTGGTTGGTATGCAAATATGACTATGAGTCAATCATCTTACCCCTCATAAATAGTGAGCAGCCCAAGAGCCCTTTGAGCTCTCCTGCACAGCAGTGGGCTGCATGCCAGGATCTCCCCTTGAGCAGGGATGCCTCTCAAGGTTACTCCTTGAGGCTGAGAGATTCCTTGCTGCAACAGATCCTCAGTAAGTGACTAATAGCATGCTAAACTTTGAAATCTTAGTTAAGTGATATACAGGATTGATTGTGCATATATAATCCTTTAGACATAAACCATTGACCAAGTCTAGGACTAGGATTGGATCCAGCCGCACCTAGACTCCTCTCCGAGGAGTTTAGAAAGCAAGGGGATCCTTTCCCAAAACTCATGACTCAATGGGAGGGTCTCCCTGACAGTTTTGGCTGACCCTGTCCTCTATGCAGTAAATAATCAAGCAAACCTTGCCATTGAATTTTGTTAAATAACTGTCGCATTGAACTTTGTTAACTCCCTATTCTACATCAATAAAGTATATTTTTGCTTCTCTCTTCCAAGTGAAGTGCACTCTCACTCCATCCGCGCTATAAGATAATGCTTTGTTATCCATCAGCGTTGTCCTAACCTTACAAGTGCTATTCATGACCTAGGAGACTTTCTGAGGTCAGGAATTAACCACTCCGAAGCACAGCTCCAACTGCATTGAAGGGGGCGGAGGTTAAGAAAGAAGCAAATCGTGGTTCAATTCATTATACAAGCAACGCTTTCCAGCCCCCCGCCCCGCCGCTTCAGACGTTTGAGCAGAACATCCGGGAGGCGAGAGAGCAGCCTGTGAGGCAGCAAGGCCGGGAGAAGCGGCGGCCCGGGAGCGGGCCAGGGGCCGGGCCGGCTGCCGCGGCGGGGCCGGGGCCGGGGCCTCGGCCTCACCCGCGTCGCAGCGTCCCGCGGGGGCGCAGCGCCGCCTGGCGGTGCGCCCCGGCCAAGCGCCGCCGCCGCCGCGGCGCTGCCCGCAGCCCAGGCCCGCCCGGGCGGAGCAGAGCGGGGCGGGCCGGCACCGCGGGGCTCGGTCCGGGGACAGCCAGCCAGCCCGCTGCCGCCGGGACAGCCCCCGAGGAGACGCAGCGAAGGCTGCCGGAGCTGTTCTGCCGCCCAACCGGTTGCACAGAGGTCTTAACGTCTTCCTCGGAGCAGCTCCCGCAAAACTAGGTGCTGGCTCTTACACAAACGCGGGTTTACAGCGCAGGTGGGACTGCACGGGGAAAGCTTGCACGAAGGAAAAACACACCCTGTGCGCTGTTGGGGATGTTCAGCTTTACTACACAGGCAGGGCACTAATTCTTAGGTGAGCACTAATGAAATGAAGGGGAAAATAAAATTTAAAAAAAAAATAAATAAAAAAATTGAAGGAAGCAAAATCCCAGTGGCTTTGATGGCAGGTAATCTTAACAGAAATTTAAAATCCACAGGGGTTTTTTTTCCTAAGGAAAACCATTGAAGAGACACACAGAAATAAAATATCTGTTCCTTCCGTTTTGAGCGTTAGCAGCTCCAACTGGTTTCATTTGCTGTAAAAGCAGTACAAATACATCATGGCATGTATTACGGGGCGGGGCGCGGGGAATCTTTCTAAGGGAGGTTCTACTTTCTTAGAATAAGAATATTATTTTCTTATTCAACAATGGAACTACTCTATTGGCACAAGTTCCTTCAAATATCGAATAGCATGGGGCTACATCATATTTTGGAGGCTAGGTTTCCTATTGACTCTTGCTAAAAGGCAAAATCTCTCCCTTAAATATAAATCACCTCATACTTGATAATACTGATTTCCACACTAACACAGCCAGCACGTGCCAGCTCAGAAAGGAGTCAGAATTAAAAATGTGCCCTGGTACTTATCAAAGTACTTATAATTACAAAATATTCACGGACCACTCAATTTTGCCCTATTTGCCTGCAACCATAAATCTTATTTTTAATCCTAGGGTAGCATTCTTTAGTTAAGTAAGAGATCAGACTTCTTCAGTCACATTCAGATGCTGGGCAAATTAATAAAAATACAAGCTTAAAGAAACGCCCTTCTAAAGAACTGATAACAGGTCTGATAACAGAATTATTGAATCTGTTTCCTTGCCATTCAGGGAGATCAGCATATAAGACCTCCCTTTACCTTATGCACGTTAAGTAGTTATCACAGCAAGAAATCCTAGAATTAAAGTGGATATCACAAATATATTCTGGGAAACAGGTGAAAAAAAAATATTACTTTAATTTCAATTCCAGCAAGATCTAAATAAAGTAGGATCAAATTAATCTCAAATATGTACGTGATTTTTTCCTCTTCTAAGTGGCTGCACATCTAATAGTCAATATGGCACCTCAGGCTGACCATCTTAGACAAGTCTTATTTTTCCTAGCAGAACAAACTGCAAAAATAAGGTATTAAAAATCTTCAATTCACCAGAAAAGCTAAAAGTTCAAATGAGCTCCTTGACTTCATCATTTCAAAGTAGCAATACTGCCATCAAAAGGATTCCTTTTTACAGAAGGGGCAGAGGCAGCTCGTACAACGATGTCCATAGACTAGCGTAAAACAACTGCATTGTACAGCAAAGCTAACATATAGAAAGCCAGCATAATATCTAGACCTCCACCTGTGTTTTAGGCATGCACATATGTATTTCCATATATAGGTCTCTTCATGAAGGAGCCTGGAAGTGAATTCCAGGTTAGACAGCTTGTCTGTGCAGACCACACATGGCTTGCAGCCTGGACAAACCCAAGGTAATTCATTCTAGGCTGTGTGTCTAGATACTGCCACAAAGCTACTACATAAACACATTATATTCTGTTGCTATAGAGTAATTTTTAAACCATTTACTTACCAGCAGCCCACTCTTAATTTCACATAGTCCACATGCTATTCCCTTCACTTCAGATTTTTCACGAGCTACAGCATTTGCCGTTTCACGCTTAAATGGTTCTTTCACTGGCTCTGGGGAAAAAAAAAAAAACCAAAACACCACACCCAGTACTCCAGTCTCCGATTTCTTTATTGCTTAATTGCAGCAACCTCCAAGAACCAGATACTCTACCAAGTAGAGTATCACAAAGCTTGTGAGTTTTTATTTAGTTAACAAAGATGTCTTTACCTTGCATCTGTTCTTTGAGTATTTGCAGCTTCACTTTTCCTGAAGAAACCTATATGGAAGAATATTTACATATATATAAACACTAAGGTAATGAAGTATGAACATTAAAAAGAAACCTAAGGTGCTAATGAAAAATTAATAAAAGCATAACTTTTATAGAATTAAAATGGTACTGTTACTAGGAAAACAGCTAAGAATGTATTTAAGGAGAAAACTCCATGTGTTGCTCATGACAGCCATTAAGTCTGTGATCAATTTCCCTCCCCATTCATGCAATGACATTGTCCTTGTTTGCCCAGCCGGGGACGCAGCAAGTGTTTTCCACAAGCATAGACCTCCATAACTTTCATAACTGTAGTGACTGAAGCTCAAATGTCAACTAGTGAAGTGTACTGCACATATAATCTGCACATATATCTACCTATGGTTTGTTGGGGGGGGGGGTAAGTTTCTTTTCCTTCTGCTTCTCGTCGTTACCCTTCCATGATCTAGCACCCCAGTAACCTGATCATTTTCCACATTTTTGCTCCTCAGTTTTTCCCTGCAAACAGAGTCCGCACTGCACCTTCACTTCCCCACCCACACTCTTAAGCACCTGCAGGCATTTTAATTTTGCCCTTTTGAAAATTCTGCCCCATGCATCTTCTCCTTAGCCATCATAGCTAAAATCTGAAGTCTTTGAAGTAGAAACAGCTCTGAGTTACTTGTCTCAGAGAAGGGGAAAGAGAAAGAGGTGGGTTAAAGAAAATCTTTTCATTATGATCCTCTTTTCTACTCACAGGCAAGTAGGCAATTTTATTGAAATTGAGTGTTTTGGCTGAGAAGACCTTCACACCAAACTGCTGCTGCTTCAAATAGCAACTGCAATGGCTTAGTCTGAAGTTGTCATTGTCTGTGTTTCTCTTCAGACTTATATAAGCTTTACTTCAACCAGTTTCAAATGGTCTCTCTTAATTAACAGCTCTCATTTCAACATAGCATATGTAGCATGGCTTCCAGAAACAGAAATTGTAAGAGAAAACTCTCCTTTTATGTCCCACTCAGTCCAATTTGCATGCCTCTCCAGACACATCAATGTCTGCTAAAGGAAAGAGGAAGTATCTCTAAGTTGAATTAGTTTGGATTTGGGGATCCCCTACAGACTTTTCATACTGATTCATGGAACAAGTAAAGAACATAAGCTCTGTTATCGCAATTGGTATTTTAACAGCACTCGTGAACATTATTTGATGACGGATACACCTAATGCTTGCTTCCATGATGTATAAAACCCCAAGGACAAGAGCCTAAGCTATTAAAATGATGAATTTATTTCACCAGAGAATGAAATATTAAGACTAGGTTATTACAGTTGGAAGTGATAACACTCCCTACAAGGTCCAGTCTTCAGCTACTTACAAATTTGACAAACTTTTACCATTCCCATATGCCTGCCTTATCCTTAATATTTTTTGAGAGTTTGAGCAAAATTGCCCTAGTCATTTCCAAAAGGAAGTAAGGGGAAAATACCCCACTGTGTATATATTAAAAAGAAAAAAAACTTTTCAATAACTTAGCAGGAAAGTTCTACTTCTCTCCTTTCAGGTCTGAGCAAGGACGTCATAGAACAAGAGTCAATTGACAAACCTAATCCATGTTTTGAACACTCAGAAGCATTCAGTCTCAGTCCAAGAGAATGGACTGAGTCCAGTCCTCATCCAAGAGAATGCTTCTGTTTAACCCACACTTGACCAACTAGCATCTGTCCTCAGAGGAGGAACAGAGGACTTTTCCAGCTACTGTGGACCAAGTGGCAAGTTGGGTTCTCGGTCTCCTTCTGCACTTACTGAAAGAAATCCAGAAGCATCATAAGAAAGATTATAGAACATGCAGAAGTGGGAAAAAGAAGAGACAGAATGAACCGCAGAGTCATATGGGAGTTCTGCTGTGAATGCAGATGCCATTACGCAGTGACTGAGCTAAAGAAAAAACTTTAACTGTAGCATTTTTAATGTGGTGTGCCTTTTTCATAGTTTTTATCTATGAAGATAGTGAACTTGTAATCAAAACTTCATGTGAAGCCTTGTATTTCAGATTCATAATGGACACCAGACAAGACCTAATTAATTTGAAAGACAGGCTCCCGATTACTTCCATCACTACCAAATTAGACTCTTACAATACTAAATCTGTAGAAGCAATAATACTTTGCTATTTATTGCAATTAAAAAAACAACAGATCACCAAACAGAACTTGATGTTCCCCCAGCTCAAAGGGAAACATAAGCTTGGCATGGAAAAATAAACAACCAGAAATTTTACTCAGAAGGTGCTTAACCTTTTATTTTTACAGCATTTAAAATTCCCATGTTCTGTACCGTAAATGTTCTAAATCTTGTTTTTTTTAAAATAGCTTTACCTGCAAATATACTGATAGCTTACTACCTTATTATTGTTTTCTTTGCTTTGTGACAAAACTCGGGCTTGGATGGTCATTGGTCCTGCCTGTCCAGATTTCCAATGATAAGCACTTGATTTCCTACGAATCAAGAGCAAGAAAGAACTTACAATTTAGGTCTTCTGTAAGCAAAAGAAGCATAAAGGTTTTCCTTCAGGTTTTTAAATAAGAACAGAGCATCACAAAATAAAGTACTTGTCTATAGGATCATCAGTTCCCCAAAACACAAACACCTCCCTTCCATTGAAACCTGCCTCACATCTACTTTAACAGTAGTAAAAACATCAAATGTTTAAGAAAGTACTTATTTTTAGACCATCAAATTGGTCTAAGTTTTTAAATGTAAGAAAATCCCATCAATTCTCTAAGGTTGGTTTTAAAAGAATGAAAATGTAACAGAAGTACACTGTAGATAAGTCTTCATTGTCCCAATTTACTCTAGGGCATTCATCCAGCACAGCTAAAATGTAGCATCTTTTAGTTAAGCCAGGAACACATACCTACAATTAAGATCTCAGTGAATATCAGTTTTGCTATTGACTACTATGATGAACATGGTAGATAGTGGGGAAGAATTTAAGACTAAGGGAGATTAAACAGTGATTTTCAGCTTTGCACACTGCATAATACACTATTGCATAGTGTTTAGCAAGTATTCAAATGACTGATCAACTTTGTTTTACAGAAAACCAGACATAGTGCAAAACAAACTGAAGCATACAAAACAAGGGGAAAGGAAAACATGTAGGAGGAAAGAGGGATGATCTTTCCACCAGTGATGCAAATGCCAATGATTCCTGTCATTTGAACTCACCATAACAACACTATCAGGGCTTGCAGGTATAAGGCCATGAGAACAATACAACAACAACCGCACGAGAACAATATGGGGGAAAAAGTGCCACGCACTATCTGGAAAACCTGCCTCAACAGCTCAAGCAAAAGTTTACAGAGCTGCAAACAGCAGGCCCTTAGCATTACCAAGACTAAGGCACTAAGTATCCAAGGCATTTGTATCTCCAGTGACAAAATATGTCAGGCAGAAGTACAAAGAAATGGAAGCAGATGTTGCAGAGATTTGCTAACAGAGTGAGCCAGGAACAGAGCTGAGATTTAAACTTCCACCCTAGCACTTGCTTCATTACATTATGCTTACTTTCCAAGCCATGTTTCCGTCATACAGAAAATGTCTTTCTGAGAAGCTGCACAGATGCATGCAAAACAGGATCAAAGCAATATTAAGAACAGCATCCTCTTAGAAACATCAGAATTAAGACTGAAATAGTGCAAGACAAACTATTTTCTGTCGCCTGCTTTAAAACAAAGGTGACAAATCCAGTTGGACAGGGGAAAAAGGGAGAAGAAGGAATAAATGAACAAAAGGGATCTCTGCCTCTGAAGGAATATATCTGCCAGGAAGGATTTGTTCGTTTACCTCTACCAAAAACAAAATAATCAAAATTTCATATGGGAGTTTAAAAATAAGACAGTCATAGGGTAGCAAGTTTATCATTGGGAAGAAAGATCGGGGAGAGGAGACTGAACACTACTGTGAATTCCAAACTTTGGAAGAGATCGCATCTGGGGCAGGGGGAGGTGTGGAGGGAGCATCTCATTGGATTCCTATTCTTGAAACAGAAATTTAACCTACTTTCTCTCTTCTTTTTCTCTGCTCATGTTTGACTGTAGTTGCCGTAATTTCTTCTCCATCTCTTTGTTTTCTGCTTCTAACCGCAATTTCTCCAGCTGCAATTCTCTGACAGTTCTGGAGAATTTAAAGTAGTAAAATATTCATTAGAAATTACATGAAAGACAGTAAGGTACCTGAAGAAGTTTAAAGCAGCAAGAAAAAATGTTGCAAAAATTTGTCATTAAAGGCATGTCACTCTTCCATCTCCCAGCAAGACCGAATACAGTTCTGGAAAATTTAGGGCAGGGCAGGTGCAAACTCCTTGGACCCAAGAATATCTCAATACAGAGGGGTATGCTGACAGTGATATGGCTATGATATGGCTACTCCAATATAAGCTTTAGAATGGCCAACATAAAACTGATACAATTGTGTCTGTGTTTGGAAAGGTTTGTTGCTTAACGATATTAAAATAAACTATCCCAGTGAATCCTTTAGTATGGTTTGTTTACAAAGTGTATATGTTAGATATACAGAGTAATAAGGCCTACAACTTACTCAGAAAGTAGATGACAGCCTAAGAAAAGAAAGGCTTAAGGATAAAAGCATAGGGAAAATACTAGGAAAGAAACACATCATGATTCTTCTTGCTCTTACACAAATAAGCTCTTCTACTTAATGTTGCATTAAAACTTATTTAAAATTATGAAAAACTATCTCTATCACAATCAGATAAAATGCACTTACTTTGCTTTTAATCTCATCGAGGTTCCAGTTTTTGAGCCTGGGAGCATTACAAAATCATTGATGTTCATGATTCCCAGTATAATCTCTTCTAAAAAAAAGAATTTCAACGATCTACAGTTAGCAACCTGTTGAAATGGGAATTCTATTGAAATTAAAACAGTAAAAACTTGTTACAAATCCAAAAATATTAGTGGATAGAAGGAAAGAAATGGAGCACCAAACTTGTTTATATGACGTGCCAATAAAATCCTAGAGCAACTCTAAATTAAATTTAGCAGAAATAAAAACTTTTTATTACATTTATGATACCAGGGAAAAGATTTACTTGTCTGTTTCATTTGGGCAATTCCCTAAAGTTCAATGAAAGCAGTTTAATATTAAATAAAACACAGCTTTCTTGAACCAGACCCATAGAAAGCACAGAGAAGGAGAAAATTGTATCAATGGCTATGAAGTCAAACCATGTCGACTGATTTGGGAAGATAAATGTCTTCTGTCATATACAAATTGATACAAAAGGATACGATAGCTTGCAGAGCAGAGTTATTCCCTACTCTCAAAACTTCAAGACAGTGGCATTTTAAAGACAATTTTTTCCCCAGGTTGTAAAATACTCTTCCAACAAGCAAGTTCATACAGCACAGAGTCCAAACTGAAGCTTAACATCCATACCCTCCCTGTGCAAGAATGTTTGCAGTATAACTAGTACAGACTAAGCAGGCTGCTGGAAGAAACACGCCAACACTCGCTTTCAAGCACAGTGCCAAATCTGAACATTTAGTTGTGCTGCTGGAATGCATATGAAAAAGGAAAAAAAAAAAAAAAACTTTATAGTCCAGAGACTTACAGCTGACAGGACGTTTGGAAACTGGTCTTCAACCGTTGGCTATCAGATTCCAGCTGAAAGCAGGATCTAACTGAAATGATGTGGAGAAGCTTAGTATTTGAAATACATCAAAGGTATAACTGAGCTCAAGAGCAAAAGCTCAGCTGCCTGCTCGCACATAAACCTGAAAATGTCCTTTAATACAGTTAAAATGTGTCCAAATAATGCCTCTGTCCATGCAGAGAAACGTGTGTCAATGGCACATTAAAAACAGTTAAAATATCTGGTGCCACAGAATGTAAAAGCAATGACATTTTAGTGCTGACAGAAATGTCAGATGTGCACACAAAACATGTTTCTTACTGTGCGGGGAAAAAACAAGCACTCCATTCTTTCTTATCATTTCAAAACAATTGTCCTTTTATCACATTCTAAGATAAAACAAGATTCTATTAACTTGGAATAGAAGAAGGTTCTTAGCAAATGTGTGCTAGCAGGACTAGTGCATCTAGACGGGCAGGGATAACACACTAGTTCTGACATAGCCCAAAGACTACCTAATAGTAAAAATGGAGGTAAATGACCAAAGCCAGCTTACCAAGCTCAAGGAGGGAAAGTAGTTAGCTCATATAAATGGTATTTTTTTATAAACTTTAACATATTCCACAGGAAGCAAATATTTAAAGAGGTAACTTAAAAGTTGCAATAGTATCACAGATAAAACCATCTACAAAGTTTCAGGAATGCAGTAATACTGGGTGGGGAAAAAAAAAAAGCATCAAGTTATAGATAACAGGGGATATAGATAGACAGAAGGTGATCAAACACTTGAATTGTTCTGAGAAAATACATTCATTTATTTAATAGCTATTAGAGCATAATTCTATTTTTTATAAGAACAGCTATTAAACACTGACACAGTAATATTCGAAGTTAAACATAGACCATTTGGGGAAATACGCGCCCTTAGCTTGTAAGATGCCCTTAAGGACCCATGAGATGGGCTGTCAGGACTGCCAGGGAAGTCCACCAAAAGCAAGTACTAACGTGGCAAACCCAGACTCCTCAGAAACAAACTCCGTACTTGGAAACAGTCTTGTAATTTAAATACAGACTAGAGTTCCCTTTTTCAGTGGGCTTTTTGTTTACCTATGAATCCTTTTCTCTTTCTAATATGCAACACAGATTTCCAATGAGGCAAAGAGTAAAGCAACTCATCAACATAAATAAATCAAGCATTAATTATCCACATCCTTTCTGCCTGCTCTTCTACACACACTAGTACTCAAATTTCATCATTCTAGCAGATTATTCTGTGCTGTTAATGGACATACAGCGCAACTGAACAAAACAAAAAATGGTGTTTCTGCTAAATGAAATTTAAGTCAATTTAATTTTAAAGTCTGCATAGCTAAATGAACACAATTCCCATATACCATATATCTCAGCTTAGCTCAAATTTCTTCCTAATCAATTTAAAGATAGCTTTGTAACTTAAAGACAGCTGAAGATGGGTGCAGTTTATTTCAAACTACAACAGTTTAACTAGAGCAGACTAAATTCCAACAGCTTTCTCACATCAATAAACCCATAAATCCAAAGGGATACTACCATATATGTAATAGCTCACATCCAATTATCATAACCATGAACACGGATTTCATGCTAGACTGAGTCCTACCCACTTACCAATAATTCAAACCAAACTACTTCCTTTGAAGAAGAATTCTTAGTGTAATGAAGAATTTGTCTAGCATTGCTCTCCACCCATTTGCTGTTAATTATATCAACTGAGACTTCTGGTCCTTCCAAACAATGCCTTTCAATGTTTCACTAATTGGTTAAAAAAAAAAAAAAAAAAAAAAGAAAAAAGAAAGTGACATTTAAAAAACAACAAACCACATAAACTTTGAATGCCTTGTAAATCTGCTCTTAACAGCTAGTCTAAATCCAGCAGTCACGTATGCTAATGTAATCTCAGTCTCTCGGGATAAACTGATAATCTCCAGGCCCCAATATCTGTGACATCAACCATTTGAAACTTCACTTTCTGTTTTTAAGCAAATTATCCATTTCTATGTTTAATGTCATACGACATGCCATAAAGTAAGATCATGAAAACCAGATCAAACCAGCTAAATGATACTTTCCCTAAATTATTTTCGCATACATAGCAATTTTGTCACACATTGGAAAGATGTATTGTCTCAATGACTGACAAGTCAACACCTATTTCTACCAGTTGTACATCTTCACTGTTTAACCAAAACCTATGATTTCAACTAGAAGTAACTTCAAACACGAAAGACACTAGTATAATGGTCTGTCTCTCTATGCAGTCTACTCAAAAAAAAACCCCCCACACATTACCAAGTATGTTTCATGGGATAAATGTGTTATCACCCACATTATATAGCTACAGCAATTGCTCTGTGAACTCCTGCAGCAGCATTGTCCAGAAGTAAGCAGAGCAAATTTAGGGGATAAGGGGTGGGGATAAGAACAGGTGAATAAATGGAGCAAAGTGAGCACTTGCCTTTAATACTTCTATCACACTCTAGTCTCTGCTAAGCAAGCTTACAGATTTCAATCAGTCCAGACGACAGCTCTAGAAAAACACAGAACAATGCACAAGGGCAGTCAAAAAGAAGGTATAAAAAACCCCTGCTGTCAAAGCAGTGGGCTTTTTTTGTTTTGTTTTGTTACGGATGGCTGTTTTTCAAGAAGACTGATGAAAGGTAGGAAGGACAGGGAAGAAGGAAACTGCTTAGGACTGTAACCTAAAACCAGAAAGCCGTAAGGGGGGAGAATAAGGAGAAAAGTGTAGAGGACGAACACAAATTCAAACTGTAAAGGTACTCGGCGAGGGCATTCCTAGGCAAAATTTGGAGGCACTTGCACCTGCCCCCAAATACTCTCTCAGCCCTTCGGCACCAGCCTCGTGGCGGGCGGCAACTCCCGGGGAGGGACGCGCTTGCTCGGGCGGGAGCCTTCGTCCCTGGGGGGAACCCTCCACGGCGGGGCCGCCCCCCAGGTACCGGCGGGGCTCGCCGGGCCGCGGCCGCGCCATCCCCGCCCCGACACAGGCTCGGGCCTCCGCCCCCGGCTCCCGCCCGACCCAACGCCCCCCCAGCCGCCGCCGCGGGCTCGCTCTGCGGCTCACCCCCGCGGGGGATCGGCCCGGTGCGGGCCCGCTGCGGGCCCGGTGCCGCTTCCCCTCAGCACTGCACCGCCGCGCGCCGTTCCCATAGCAGCGGCAGCGCGCGGCGACAGCGGCAGGCGGCCGGGCCGGCCGCGCAGGGAGAAGGAGAGTCCATTTGACGCCGGGGGGGGGGGGGGGGGGGGAATGTGGGGAGAGACTACTTCGTGCGGCGGGGGGGGGGGGTGATGCCGGGCGGCGGGGAGAGGTCTCCGCCCTGCGCCGGGGGCTGGAAGAGGAGCAGGGCCAGGCCCTTGTCGCTCCCTCAGCCTGGCCGGGCCCCTCAGCTTCTCAGCCACTGGCTTTAAAGCTGACCCTCAAAGTCCTTTCACATCAGGTAGACCCGGTGCTGCTGCTGGCACACGCACCATCAACAGCGATCAGGCCCACAAGGCAAGAGCAAGGCCCTCCAAAAATCCTGAGGTACAATAATGCATTTACAGCACTTCCATCCCCTGACTTTCAAGTTTTCAGAACGTACTTCATGGTTTTTTTCCCCACAGTATGTGCAAAGGCTTTTCTACAGTGAAAACAAATATATGTGGCTGTTGTTCGCATGGTACTGTATGGGGTAATTAATGCTTGTGTGAACCGCACTCCTCCCGGCAGAAGTGGTCGGGGATGCCCCAAAGAGCGTGACAACGGGGGAATTGTCTCAAATTGTGTTTGACACAGTTTTTCCCTTGGTAAAGGACAGTCCTCCCATATCAGCGGAGTTAGAGCTGGCTTGGATCTGCCTTTCGGTAGATAAACCCAATTGGTACATGGCTGTGCTGCGAAAGGAAGCCATGTCCTCTCCCCAGCATCCATACTGCTTCTGCTGCAAGTCTTCCCATCGCATTTCAACCTTTATTCCCTAAGGTGCAGCAAAACATGCCTCTGTTTATCTTTGTATCTGGGTTCTTCTATGTTTTCTAACTTATTATTTATTCAGAACTTCGTCTCTGGAAGAACCAATATACTCTTCCTGCTGATCTAGTGCCATGCTTTAAGCAGCTAAATCAACCTAGCTGAGTGCAAGGAGGCTTCGAATAGCTTTTCATACAAGTTATCCCATTATCCACTGCTAATGCTAACCTTTAGTTAGCGCTCAGGACCCAGAGAGCTATAGGGCTGTCTTGTGACATTGATTTTTTCAGAAAAGCTCTATCTATGCCCACCCTGTAGATACGTGCGGTTGTAGATCTGTGCATGACTTCTTCGCTGTTCCAGGCCAGGTATTTATGTATCTGCCAATAAGCAATAACTCCCATGCCATTCCCTCAAAGGATAGCTAGAGTGCATGGCAAGATAATAATTTTTTAATCAGTCATACTTTTTCAGTTTATTTGCTTGGAGTCTAGCCCTTCCAATTTTGGTGGCTAGACCATTATTTATAATTGATGCTCCTTTAGGGGAAAAAACAGTCTTTACAGAAAAGCTGGCATTTCAGGAAAAAGCACTCTGTTTATGATCCAAGCCAAGCTTTAATAAGTGCAAACTATTATCTGTTTGAAATTTATGCACTCTAAGCTGTATTTCATTTGGAAAATTTGCATTTGTCCCATATGTATTCAAGCTAGGAGGCACAAAATAACTTACACGGTTTTTCTTGACTATATAATCTGTCTGGCAGTAATTTTCCTTCATCATCCTGGTTACAGTACAGTTTTCAAGATTTTACCCTGACAGGCAATTTGTGTTGAGAGCCTGTGGAAACACATATGGATTTTTTGCTCTTGAGAAGGAACCGCAGTTTGCATAATATGTATCAGTCTAAAAATATGTCCTGATGCTCTCTTCTTTGAAACAATTTTGGAGCTGTTTCCTGTTTGACCAAAAATGTTTTGGTGAAAAAGTAGAAATAAATTATTATCTGTTTTAACAAAATAATTCCAAAGACCATGCAACTGGAGCCAGCTTAGGCTCTCTTACCTGGCAGTAAATGAGCACTTCAGAATAAAAAGTGACATCAGCATCAGGAAAAAAATACTATTTTTAGAAGATGTTTACACAAATCTCACCTTTAAAACCAACCAGTAGCTGAATACAGTGGAGGCTATATCATCCTAAACCCCAGTGTCTGCATCCTTCTGTCCTGTCTTTGTTGTGACGGAGCAGGGCAGTGTCCGCACTGTAACTGTGCCGTTACCAGTAGCTGATGTGTATTTTGGACCTTATTTGAAGCATTGTTTTGTAGCATTTAACCATGTTCTTTCCTGTAGGAAAACCATGTTGTTAGTAGCCACATAAATACAGTTCTTCATATCACATATTCTATAATAGTGCCTTACTGAAAGGCGTTTTACGTGGGATACTTACCTGCTATCTTTAAAGAATGTAAATGTAATATGTTATTCTGGATAAATTATGTCCCAGTCATTGTTACAGTACTCAAAACTACTTTTAATTACAAAGCTTCCGCTAGGAAAAATGCAAGGCTTTCCTTTTAGTTTATATGTAAGGTAATTTTCTGCAGAAAAACTGGCATTCAACTTCCAAAACTTAAATGATTCATACCGACTTTGTGAGCTTTGGATCAAGTACTTTAGCTGGAAGAGTATCAAGAGCCTGTTTTGTATGAGGTTTGGACCATTAGATTTACATACATTGGAGATGAAGTAATGCAGAATTTAATGCTGACATTCTATACATCACCATATTTATAATTAGATTATTTAAGTTTCAGCCATTTTATGTGTCTTCTCTGGTGTTCAGTTCTATTTTTTTGTTTCATTTGCTTAGACCTGATTTTCATAATCAAACATAATTTCATATTTTTGCAATCAATTTTCACAAATGTAGATCACACAAAATAAAGGAGCGTGTGCCTAATTTCTCCCAAAGTCACTTTTCTTGAAAGTAAATGTAAAGTTTATAAGGAAAAAAACAACTGAAATTCAACTAAAATCCATCTGGTGGAGTTGTGCTATAAGTTATAAACCTTCTGTGTTTCTTAAGGCTATTCCTGTTGCCATTATCTACCTTTGTTCTCATACTGCTCTTGACAACAAGGGAAACCTGATTTGTTAACTTTGTGGGTTTTGTCTATTCAGTCCATATTAAAATATTTTAAACTGTTTTTGAAACTCTGTTTTTAAAGCTACAGTTAGAAAGAGCACCTGAGCACAGAGGCAAGAACCTCACCAAGACTGACTTTGAGGGTTTTGTACCAACCCACATTCCTACTTTGATTTGCAATCTGATTTGTGATCCCTTAAATTTGTTTCAAGCTTCACTTTCAAACAAAATAAAAGGCTGTTTATTCCTACTGTGGAATAATTGGAAGCAGCTTTTACTGCATCAGGACTGAGGAACTCAAAAACTCTTAAGATGTTTTTTAAACAGATTTCCTCTTTAACTTTAGGTAAGTTACATAGGACTTAGCCCGCTCATTGCAAAGATGAAAGATGCAGAGCTGAAAGATGCATGGGAAAGTAAGAAGGTCTGTTGAGTTCAGTACTGGGCAGTTTACAGGCAGATGAAGACCAGGTATTTGGGCATTGCTAGTCAACTCCCTGCATTGCATTCCCTGACCACATTTCCATACTCTAAGGCTCAGCCCTTGAGATAGACGACTGTTATACAGTTTGTGGCCCTCAGGCTTGATTTGGCCAATTTTACTTCCATCCAGCCTCCTGCTACTCCCAGACGAGATGAGTCGCTGAGTGCTGCTGCATGCCAGTATGGAGAGGTGGGCTGTAGCGGAAAGCTGCCAAAGGAGGAGAGAAGGCTCCTCTTCAGAAAAGTCACTCTCCGCATCCTTCCTGCATCTGTGCTGGGCTGTAGCACCAGTGTGCCTACAGCAGAGACTGATAGATAGGGAGACACCACCTCCTGTGAAGGTGAGGTGCCAGACCCAAGATGTCAAGCTTTCTGAGGTTGGAGAGCTATGTGTTACATTAATACTGAAAATGAAGAAGGAACAGAAAATATAAATCTGTTTTTTTCTCAAGCTCCCCTTGTTCACTTTCCACAAACATTCATGCAGTTCAGATTCCACTTTCATGAACATTTACCAAAAGGCAGTTTTAAAATCTCATCAACGAGTATTTGCAGGAAATGAACTTCAGATTTGCTCTGGAACAGCTTGTTCTTATGACCAGGCAAGAAATGGAAATAACATCATTTTACTTACCTGACCATGCACTGCTAATACACTTTGAATAAAAGCAGGGTATTTTTAGTCTTCAAGAGGAGACCGCATTAGTAATTAGTTGTGAATTATTTGCTCCATTTTGTTATACAGCAAGAACCTTGCTTTCCCTCGTCCTCCACCATTTTTGGCTGCAGATACATATATGGAATGAAAGCTGCCAATCAATCAGCTGTGAAGCATGGTATAGTTTTAGTCACATCAGATCCCATTTAAGATGGTCTGGAGTATTAAAGCTATTTAAATGCAGGCCAACCCCTGAACAGCATAATCCCCTTTGCTTGATAGGAGAGGGCTGGTTAAGTCTGCTGGAAAGACAAACCCAAGCAGGGTGCACGTTCAAGGAAGACAGTGGTGGAAACACGCCAGTTATCCAAGGAGCTTACTGGACCCTTGTGGTCAGTGAGCTGAAGCTCATGCTCCGTGTCATAATATACTCCAACTTTTCAGCCTGTCATTCAGTAAAAACCCTGAGATCAAAGTCTCTATTACATGTTTGGTTTGCTGTCAAAACTGTCCTTCACACTTCCCAGAACTCCAGGGCTACATTGTCATGTTCAATAATTTTTTAACATTCTTCATGAATAGGGATTTCCTTGCTCAGCCAGAGCTTCTTGTTTGATTAAAAACCTTGGGCTCAACCTTGGGCTCGGCTAAGCACATGCAGAAATGCACTCAAAACTGTGCAGAGGAATGCACATCAAAGCATCAGAGTTTACCTGGCAAAAAGAGATGTTCACCTTAAGGAGTGGTGTGAAGACTAGGTAATTAATTTGTCCTTGCAAATGCCTTGAAGAAAAAACACTAGTGCCTTTATTAGCCTTGCTTCACCCAACATTCAATCAAAAGTATCAAAAAATGGAGCCAAGTTTCAAGTTTTTTGTGAGACCAGGTGAGTTTCAGGTTTCATTACCAAGTTTCAGGCAGCTCTATAATCTGCAGTCTACACATCTGAAGGTAAAGCAGGCTGATACCTACAAAGAAAAGCACTTTACAGTAATAAATGGAAGGGATTATCTTCAGTGCTTCCAGTGAATACAGCTGCTGGGTAGTGTTTTATTTGTTCACTTTGTAAGGATAAAAAAAATGAACTTGTCTTAAGCCATTCAGGTTTAAGACAGGCTTTATCTCCCTGGCTGGAGGAAAGATTAGCACTTATTAGAGCCTAATCTTAATCATATCCATTTATAAATAGGGCTTCAAATTGTCTAAAATATTTAAACATGATGAAATGGAAAGACTTAAGACAGCTGAAGTCTTAAGAGAAAAAAAGAAAAAAACAAAAAACCTGAAGATTTATCTATGAAGATTAAAGTAGCTTTCATGGCAAAGCCCTAAGAAAATAAAAGAAAACAGAAGACCAGAAGAAGGAAAACAGCAGCCTTTGCTAGTGTCTGTACAAGGCAAATTAAGTTATAGATGTATTAAAATGGCTTAAGAAATTATAAAGACTTAACCATTTAGTTGCCGTTTCATAGCCAAAGAAAACACAACCATTCTCCTTTGTCTAATCATTCGTTTGTCTGGGTGGTTAGGCAGCCTTCGCTTTTCATGTAAGACTGTTAAAGTAGTCAGGCGTATTCAAGTATTAAAAATAGAAATGGCACTTTTTCCCAAACTGTAGGAAAGAGAAAACATGACTTATTGTTCATATGCAGATATTATAGTGGAAGAAGCAAGAGAGTTACTTGTTGATCACAGGGTGAGGCCAGGTGGCATGCATTGCCTTGAAGACATTCCACATTTTAGTCCCCTGAAATTTCCACCTCTGCCCAGGATCATCCTTCCCTTTTGCTCAAAAGCTTCACCATCATAAGTGAAAATGGTCTCTTATGCCCAAACCTCTGAGGAGCTTGGATATGAAAGGCCTTTTCTTGAAGGCTTTTCAGTAGAGAATTGGTGTGAAGAACAGGATGGCAAGATAAGCTCAGTGATATCCATTATTGAGAGGGGTTTACCATCATGTTTAGTACCAGCAATGGCTTTTTCCAAGAGTGTGCGTCATGCGATGTAGCCATCAAGCCTGAAGATTACCATGTCAGTACTGTATTCAAACAGATGGGCTGCAATATTTTTCTGGGTAGACTGGGAATTGGCAGTTGGGTTTTTATGGAAGGATACGCTGAATTTGGTTTGCTCCTTTTCCTCCCCAGTTACTGATCTATGATAACACATCTTTAAATGCCCAAGGTTATATAGATGTGAGCCTAAATTCACCTTGCATCCATTCCTCTTTTCCTCAAACTCACAGTGCTGCTTTTATTACCTGATATCCCAAGCCTCTCAATGCTGCTTTTCCACGACTTGCTGTTAATATAGGTCTCGTATAGGTCTTAGCTGGTTTAGGGCAGCATTTACCTAAACTGAACTGAGCAATTCTGATGTTTGAAATAGTTAATAACCTTTTCCTTCAAATTTCACAACTGCAGCATCTCAGTTTCTTTCCATTGTGGAATGAGAAAAAACACGAATCAGGAGATAGTATGTCTAAGATTATTTTTGTTTACAATAACATGCACAAACTTCCTAGAAAGACTGAAACTAAGAAATGCTCAACTGAACTTTATATATTGACGTTCACTTGACATGGTTAGTGAGCGCGCCTCAGTCTTGCAATTTATTTCTGTAATAGCTTTGTAGAGCTTCTTCAAAGCCTTGCCAAGGTATTTCTATGTCATCATCAATATTTTCTTCAAAAATTGGAAATGAGAAACAGTAAATGGGCAGTTTATATGTGAATAATGATTAGCTTTAACAGCAATACCAAATTATTTCCCATAGCCTTATTAGAAATAGTTCAATTATTTCACATACATAAAAAAAGTGAAAGAATAAGAGACAAAAAGGAATGCAGATCACACAGTCAAGTTTTACAGCCAGATTGCCAATATATCGTCTTTTAAAGAACTTTCACTGGAATTGCTTACAAATATGAGGAAATACTGCTTATTTAGCATGTCTGTAGGGGAAAGAGAGAGATGCTTCTCTAGAGAAGAAGGTTTTTAATACAATCATTAAAATAATTCCATCTAGTGCAGTTTTGCTTTTGCTAGGCTTTGCAAGACGGCAGTCCTGCCAACTTTTGCTAGACTTTTACTGTTCATTTGTTCCAGCTCCTATATATTTAGTAGACTATGTGCAAAATGTGATAAGGATGGTTTGGTCTGCTTGTATTAAAATTCTTTCATCGCTAAACCACTGCAATGGCATCTTGAAATAAGAAAAATCAAAAGCTCAGAACCTGTTTTTCTGGGCTTGTAGGGATATCAGCTCTTAGAAGCACATGTCATATTGCTAGCATTTCTAACTTGCCGAATAACTTTTAACAAGCTGTGCAGAAAGCACTGTGATCAACAGACAAACGTTACTGGAGTCATTGACATTGAAATCGGTGCTAGGTGGGTCAGAAAAGGTGATGGAGCAAAACTGATTTTTGCATTGTCAAAGTCTTTGTTACGTTAAAAAAAGAACTTGCCTGATTCCTGTGTTTCAGTTGCTGGGAAACTTTCTATTATAAAAGATCTTTGCAACTTTTCCAGTTCTGTAATTAATTCTTGAATTGTTTGCAGCAGGCCTTCAGAATTCAGAAAGTCTAGGGAAATGACTTTTATTAGTTCTGTACAAGTTTGCAAGATGTAAACTTTGAAAAGAATTCTCCCTGCCAACAATTTAATAACAGATATGCTTAGCTCCCTTTAGGCACATAGCTCCTACAGCGGTATCTATATCTCTGGGCAAGCTATCTAAATGCAGTGCACAATGGATGGGAGAGGAAAGCATCTCAGGAAGCTGATCTAAAGCACTGATTGTGCAAATTCTTTCATTCTATGAGAGAATTTCTTTCTTGTTCTCATTTTAAGAACTGCAAGTGTAAAAATATCCACCTCTAAAATACTCTGCTCCATATCCCTCCAAAAAAGGGGAAAACTTTGTCCCTTGATGATCTCAGTCAAAGAGGCCTCAAATGAACATTTTTGATGTCCCAGCAGGCCCTCCTTTCCATAATTAGCGATTTAGATAGAAACATCCTTGCCTCTCCTATTAGCAAGTGGGTTTTCACCAGTCTCCTTCAGGCTCTGTTTTTGTGCTTTGTTCTGAACTGTCATTGTTGGCCTCTTTTTAAGTGACCACCTTTATTTTTTTTTCTAATTGTGCCTGCTTTGATAATGAATAAGAGATTAAGCCTATGAACTTCAAAAGAGCTGGGTTTTGGATCCCAGTTATGTTAGGCGATTGTGAACAGCAAGGCTGGGACACCTCTGAGCAGAAATTGAACTGTGATGCTTAGGGAACTTTAGTATCAATATCAACGAGCTATTTTCCGTGTTTTTACATTATGATTTTGGACTTAGGTATCTCAGTTCTGCCTGAATACTGCTAGAGATGCCAAAAGTCTTTACTAGATAGATTTCTTGCTGTGCTTTTCACAGAAAACTATTTACAAAATGCCATAATTGTATGTAATAATTGTAAATACTGGTACCCTACAAAGGAGCCCTCTCTCCAAGTAAAATCCTAGTAGACCCCATAAAAAAGTACTTGCTATATCATAACTACATAAGGGGGTGGCTGTGAGCTACATCTGTGTTAAAATTACAACCTTGGTCATGGCTCCACCAGAATTTTAGATGAAGCAATTAGCATATGTTAGATATTTGGCTATAAACAAAGGTGTCTTTATAGTGTAAATTTTGTGGTCTAGTCATTCGATCATTACTGAGAAAAGACAAGACGGAATATCTATCAGGAAATTGCTGACAATACCACAAATAAAGAAGAAAAAGATTCAAGTTGTATCTAAAAAAAATCAACAAATAAACAAGCACGCTCAAAACAGCTGTTGTATTAAGAGAAAAGAAGAAAAAAAGGAAAAAAAAAATCCTCACTGTAGAAGAGCTTCACTGGAGTCCCTTTTTGTCCCAAAAAGCAATAGAAATTAATTACCTCTGCTGACATGCCAGAGTTACGGACTAAACATTAGTCCTGCAAGTAAATACAAGTGATGGTCTCGCTGTTAGAAAATTCCTGTAAAAATCATTCTAGCAGAGGAGTAAGATCAGCCATTTTCTTCCAATTCCTGCAAGCTGCCAAAAGAAAGAATTAGGTATCAAGTCACAGAGTGCATGAATTAATCAATATGGATTTCAAATATGTCTTCGTGATAGTTGTATTAAGATGAACAGACAATTATTGCCTGGGCAAGAATAAGCGGCTAGGGAAACAGAATTTTATTCTGAAATTCAAGTTTTCTCATCTTTTTAACACTTAATGAATAAAACCAGTACTTAACTATTAATAATTAGATTATAATTTCAGAAAATTATATCTTTCTGTCTTTATGTGATTATTCCATATCTCTTCCACTTTGTGATCTAACAGGCTTTTTCAGCATTCCCAAAAAAAGCATGAATCCTACATATTCAAAGGAAAGGAAAAATTACTTAATGCTAATCATTACAGTGAACTTCGGTTTTTCATCAACTATTAAATGTCCTTGGCATTAGAAAATACCACAGTGAAATGTAGTGTCACAGAACATTAACAATTCCATTTTCCTTACCAATTAAGCTGACCTTATCTGCCTTTATTATTTATTTCAACAAGAAAAATCTAAACATATGTATATTATAGTTAAACTACTATTGCACGTCTCAAATTGATGTAAAGCCAACTGCTTTTGTGCTACGTGTTGGGGCTTATTCAGCTTTTGTTCAGTAGCGAACTACTACTTAAGGTACCATTACTGATATTACATTCTTCATATAGTTCCTTGCTTTCATAGAAACCCACATAGTTCTCTAAATGCCTATCATTATGCGAGACTCTCCAGAATTCATTTCTGAAGACACTCCAATAAAAAATACTGATTGTGTAATCATTAAAAACAGGAAATTCTCCTCTTTTTATGGCATCCATTTGCATCTCCTACAAATGATTGGTCATTGATTCAAACTCATAATTTAAGAAGTATTTTAGTTTTCACATTTTAAATCCAACACAGATCATAAAACAGTATTTTTTTTTTCTTCATTAAAGGCATATTGTTAAAAATGGTAGTGTGAAAGAGTGTGGGGAATTTCCAGTCTCCCCCTCAGCACCCATTTGCTGATTGCCATCATATGGTGCTGTAATAAAGTCCCAAAAATGCTACCTTATAGTAGGGAAATACAGAAATGAAATGTGGTTACTGTTCCCCAGTTCAGCAGTGCCAAACACCACTACAGTAGCACTAAGGGACTTGAACTGTCTCTGCATGAAGAGCAAGGAAAGCTGGGTTGAGGAATTAGGATTCTTTCTGAAAAATATTCTAATATAAATACTTGTTTGTTTTAATGCTTAACTTTATTCAGAGACAGTGAAAAATCTTAGCAGAAGGACTGCTGTGAGAAGGAAGAGTAGCTGAAGATCAGTTAAATCTGATAAAATAATGAAAATAACCTAATAGACTTGTGCTATATTCTAATACAGGAGCCTATGATTTGTTCTTTTTTAAGAATAAGTCACTTCTCCACTGAATGAAGAAATAACTTTTATTTTTCCCTTTTTTAAATCAACTACCCAAGATACATCTTTGGGTCATGAAGATCAGGCTGCATTTCTCCCTTGTAAATTGGAAGTATGGTCAAGAGTCAGAATCTGCCACCACAGGCCACTGTCCCATTGCTCTTGTTGTGTAGTTCATTGTGCAGCAAATAATAGTGACACAGCTTAGTAAAATACTTTAAATTTGTTAAATCACAAGTTAAAGACAACTGAACAATTACAAGGAAGAAAATCTGCCTCAGTCTTTATATGGATGCTGCGTAATATGCATTTTCTTTAAGGACCTAGCACAAATAATCATTGATAGTAATTGGCTTGAAATAGCGGCTGGTTTTAACTTCTTCCACTCAAGACATGGCATTTCATTTTAAAACTTATGCACAGGGCATATTGTAACTCTATTCTGTTTTAACTGTAGTTATTACTTCCCCTGTAGGCATTTGGCAAATCGAAGACTTAAAATGGCCCATTTAAGTCACGATGGATGTGCTCAAGAACAGTGGTTTACAACTGAAAATGTGCTGGTTAAGAATTAAAATTTGATACTGGCAAACTCCATCATAAAAATAAAGTCATCTCAAATACCCTATTAGCATCCTCGCTAGATATAGTAAATCACTTTTTCTGTGTTAAAACAAGTTCACAAGCAGCTTAAGGACCAGAAAACTAGAGCAGAAATTAACTTAAAGGCAAAATTAACATTCCCAAGGTGTAATACAAAAGCAGTGCCAACTGTCAGGGCCCAGCAGTCCAGGGTTTACTGGTGCTGTGCAGTGAAGGTCTATTCACAGTCTTTGCTCCCAGTCTGCAATATTCAGAAGTCAAGCAAGCAGGGTTCTCGGATGTGCAGAGCAGGGGTTCTTGTCTTCACTGGGCTGGGTGGCAATGAGTCCAGGAGGAACTGGATCTTCTGCTTAACAAAACCAATGGAAAAATTCCCATTAAATTATGAGAGGCAAGATGAGAGCTTGATACCATGAACATCCTCATAATTTCTTTATGCTAAGCCTTCAATTTTTACACAGTGAAAAACAACAAAAGATAATGGAAAGAAGTACGATACCAAAAATACATTACTTAACTGAAGACTTATTTCTACCTCTTCCTCCTGAATTTCAGTAAGCCAGTCTCAAATCAGCTGGACTGTAATACCTTTTTTCTACCACTTCTACAGCTATACATTATGCAGAAGTGTTAAGAATAAGCTGAACTCCTTCTCTTTTGTGGCTGCTGCAAAATCTGATAGTTCTCATGATTGTCAGAAGAATGGCTAGAATAAAGGCAAAAAGTAATGTCTACTAATTGGTAAGTGATTAAGGTAATAATTAATATTTGATATATGTGGAGAATGCCGCTTATATTAAAATACCAGTTATTCTCTGGGAAAAATGCTGCATTGATACCTCAGTCACAGAGAACTCTATCTTACTCAAGCTGCTTATGAGCAGCCTCTGTGCTGACACTGTTTCACTCTCCTGGGCAGTGGAACTCACCAGAGCAAACCTAACCAGACCAAAGTCTGCACTCAGAATGACTTCTTTTTTATTATTTGCCCAGAAGAAGAGTTGTAACAAAATTTGCAAACATTTCCTATGAAAAAATCACAATGGTATCAGCCATTATCTTTTACATAAATTTAAAATCTAAAAGCACGTACCACATAGGGTCTGTCTACAGAAGTCTGTCGCTCCTATCAGAAGAAAAAATTTATTTGCTTGTGTGAGCAGAAGCATTGATACTTGTGAAAATAATTTGTGTTCATGGCAAGAATTTGTGATGCATGGCGGTACGTATTCTTTTAGAGAAGTAGATTATTGTTTTTGCGTTAGTAGCACACCATCCTTCAGAGTTTAAAACCCTTTATAGTCAAAAATTCCCTGCTGAGAGTCAAATTTCAGGGTGCAGTAACGGCCAGGTGCGTCTTTAGAAGTCATTTACAAGACAGGGACTTTTTGCTTGGTGAGTTCCCAATATCACATCTCCTTAAGCTTTAGAAAATATCATTCTGTATAACAGTATTAAGCTTCTGACAGCTGAGAATCTAAAGAAGATCACTGATGTTTTCAGAGCAGCTTAGCAGCTTTCCTGTCCTTTACAGATTAGCCGTTCATGTGAACAGGCTACAGTGGTGCTGACTTCCAATTCCACTGAGCAAAGTCTCGAATCTGTCACGGATCACAAATTCATTGTAAAACAAACATTTAGGACATAGGGGAAAGTGGGGAATAACTGGCAAAAAATGATTCCGCAAACACTGTAGAGAATTTACCATCTGTTTTGTTTTCTATCCAGGTACTTCTGGGCTCTGAACAAGCTTTTGTGTCTTGGAAATTCACCAGTTTTATAGCCGTCTGAAAAAATTCCTCGTTGCTATGGCAATACCATTCTTTCACAATGAATCCTTCTTGAAGGTAGAGGACATTGGCAAGATTAAATGTAAACCTTTTTTTTTTTTTTGGTGATGTGACAGACAAAAGTGGCTGGAACCAGGACAATTCCTCACCCCCAAACCAAAGGTTACTAGTATCATCTTCATTTGAACAACATGAAGCAGCTGTGTAATAGCATTGTTAGCCATCCACAGAACGCATCCGTAATCCCCTGAAACTCGTGGTATGGTACCACCAATGCTGCTTTGTGAATGAGTTGCAGTGTTCTCAGTGTTGCCTTTATGCCTGGAGGTCTGTTTTAATGAAACAGAAAGTTGAGAGAGATCAATAATCATCTCCTCTTCCAAACAGCCCGTTAATGCGATCTCTGTAAAGGTGATAGGTAAGGAAATTAGATGTCTGTGAAAACTGGCAACATCCTTGTCAGGTTCACACAAAAGAGGATGCCTTGTCATTTTATGGCAGACCACAGCAGGTGGAAGCTACCTGCAGATACAGGCAAAGTAATGAAGGCTGAAGAGTCTGTGAAAAGAATGGGATAGCAAAGCTCGCTCTCTCTTTTTTTTCTTCTCTTTTTTTTTTTTCTTCCCATGAACTCTTTGCCTGCATACCAACACACCTCCAGCTAAAAGTACCCCAGATCTGACCCTCAAGATAAGCAGCACAACCGAAAGACAGACATGGTAACGCTTCATATCCTGCCCCCCACTCAGAGCCCTCCTATAAATACAATGTGATGGCTACTGAAGCTGCTATCGACCCTGCTTGTGTAGAGTGGAAAATAAAATAAAGCCACCCCTTCAGCATTAAGACCTAATCTATCCTTCTGCAACTCAGACATGTGCAGTGATTTACGACCAAATTCATTCCGCCCCTAAAATGCACTTAACATCACAAACAGGCTCAGGGACTACTCAAAAAAATTAAAACACAGCTCAGCACAAGCATGGCAAATCTGTCTGTTAACCTTATGAGTTTCTTCAAAGGGTAATACCGAATAAAATTAATTTCAAACCCAAAACATGAAAAAAAGCAATTTAAAGATAGCGTACCAATGAGATCTTTTGGTTCTCTAATAAATTGATGCCAGGAGCTGAAAATATAAAGTATTTGACTGATTGCTTTTCAGTGTGGGTGGCATGTTAGAGATACAGGTGATTTTTTTAAGTCACTCCTGTGCTTTGACTGTCATTTTTGAGAGTACTCATATTTTGAAATCTTCAACTTATTGATTACATATTTGATTCTAATTTTTATTTTTGAAGCCTGAATCAACTGCAGTTCCAAAGCATCTCTACTGATGTCACTAGCATTACAGCTAGACTGCTTTATGCCAGTCAATCAGTCGTTCAGTTTATTACAGCCTATTTTTTCCTCTCAAGTTCCATACTCATTCTATTCTTCTGATGTTGTCATTTTTACAACCTTTGCAGGATATGAAATTCATTTAGTGTTGCGGCCACCTACAGTCAGGACTCTGCTCGTGCCATGTTGTATCAATAGGCAGCCTGAAAAGAGACCTTTCCACCAGTGACTGACTGCAGGACACTTGGCAGCAGTCAGAGAGATGGTGTTTAATGCAACTTGTCTGTTTAAGTATTTCTAATGGTGGGGGAACAAATTGTCATAGCTAGTAATCACCTGCCTGAATGAATAGACTTGCATTGTAGATCTTTGGTCTACGAATACATGATAAAAGCCAGGTTATGCCTTGGTAAGTTAATATTTTTGAGAGTCTGGAAAGGGCTCTGGTAGGAACCAGTGTTTCAAAGCAGCATTAAATATGCTGCAGCCTTTTTATTCTAAGTGCAAATCAGTGACTGTACTTGTTACAATTGTATTAGAATGATAAAAAGTAATTAAAATAGACTTACTGCCTTTCTAAGTTTTGAGATGCAAATACTCCTGCTTTTAAAAACATTAATTCGTCTTTTCCATACAGGTTGCACACATTTAAAAAGTATTATCAAAACCAGTAGAATTGCCTTTTGAAGTTTTTTTTTTTTTTTTAATCTTTCAGTGTCTGTCTTACTTTTCTGAAACAAGACGGGTGAAAATACTCATTAGGGAAGGTTGAGAAGAGGATGGAGCTACAGCCAATTTCTGACAAAGGAAAGGACTAGAAATTGACACCAGAAATCTCTTGTGATAGTAACGGATGTTTCATTCCTGCAGTAATTTTAGCGAGGAGCTCATGGGTAAAGTTTGTACACCCAGTAACCCTGGATGTCAGATTGTAACTGCACATGTGGCCGTAACCCCTTCACAGGGAACAAGCCCTTCATTTGAGATGTTCTGGGGAGCTACAGCTTCCCTGTGCAAGCTGGAACTGAACAAATGCAGCACAGCAGTCAAGGACTAAGGTCTCCAGCCATCGCCTGCCCGGTCCTACCATCAGCAAGGCTGTAGCTGAAGGCTGCCTGCAGAGCACCAAACGCATTTGTACTATGTGTCAGGAAATCCTCACCTAAGGATTTGATTTTGCCTGTACTGAAGCCAATGGCAAAAATTCTGACTTCCAAGGTGTAGGATCAAGCTTTAGACAACGTGTATTTGATTCGAGGTGCTTTTTGGTTTGTTTCTTTAGCAGCGTATTCAACAGAAGTGTCTACATAATCAGCGTGTCTCTGAAGTCAAGGATGATTGTTTTGACAGGTATCTTTAACGTACTTTTAAATTAATCCATTTCTTTTAGAGTTACTTGCTATATTGATTTGTGGTTGTTACCATGTGAAAAATAGTTAAAAATAATAATTTACTCCAATTTACACCAGTAGCAGGAAATCGGTACCTTTGTTACACAGTACAGACAACAGGAGATCAGGAGATACTCACCATCATCTCATAGCTTAAGTGCTTGTCCCTCTAACCCCCACTGCCCCATTTCAAGAACCAGAGCAGCACCAAGAAGGGTGAGGAGCCGATAGAGATCCCCCACCAGCTGCACAGTGCTCAGCGTCGCAGGGACGGAGCTAGTCTCCAAGCCAAGGACATCGCAGTAACAGTGAAAGCAGAGCTTTGCTATTAAGCACTTGTCATTATAGCACGGTTTATTACACTTTTTCCCTTCCGAATGATTGAAACCAATTAAATTATTGAAATCAGGACAGAGACTTATCTTCAGAGTACTGCACTTGTCTGAGAAAATCAGATAAAGCAGTACTGACTTTTCTGAAGTTTTATTGCTCAGTGTCTTTAGCGTATATGTAAGGAACTTGTCTACATCTTTTGGGAGCGTTATCTCTGACCTGTAACAGGCCTTTGTGTTTGTCAGCCCCTAAAGTAAACTTCTGCATCTGAATGGATGTCAGATCTAATAATGCAAAAATCCATATAAGTGAAAGTTACAATTCATATTTATGGCTTTCTTACAAGTATCGCTTGGCTTAAGATAACATATTTTTTTAGATGCCCCACTCACAGACACAATGAAAATTGTTTCATGACTTAGAAGAGAGGGTTTCTTCCCTCCTGAGAAACAAATTCAATGATTGACTTGTTTGCCCGATTTGAGCAGCAAATGCTATATACACAAATGTTATATCACTCTTACACACAATACCAAGCCTGTACGTTATTTTAATTATTGTGAAATACTCTGTTGCAAGTAGAGAGTGGCTCTCCTGGCAAATATGAACCTGGATTTTCAATTGTGTAGTGCCTGCATCCAGAATTAAGTCAAGATGACTAGAGGTACTGGTATAAATCTGACCTTAAGTAACATTTAAAGACTAAGAATTTTTTCACTGAAGCTTGGAAGCCCAAGTCAAACTTTTCTTTAGAAATGCTAGTTTCAGATATTGACTCAGAAGTACACTTCAAAAGGATCGCCAACACCCTCACACCCTTTTCCTCCATTCAAAGAACTGCCACAGCATATTTATTTTCTTTTATGGGAATCTTACTTATCACCAGACAAGCACTATACAAAGAAATGGGATATCTCTAATGTGTTAACCTAGAGTATAAACTTCAATCACATTAAGGAGCTGAAGGCAGGGATTTTAAAAGCATCTCACTTCAGCTCTTTTGAGAATCCTGCACCAAACCCATAATTCTGTTTATCAATCACCTGCACTGTCCTAAAGGCATCATCTGAAAAGGAATAAAACCAATGGGACTCTTCCCATTTACTTTAATGGGCTATGGATCAGTGCCCAAACATGTTAAGTTTCAGAGATAAATATATATTTAATTCAGTCAAGTTTTCCGAAACAGCTTCTGTTGAGATCAATAGCAAACTTACTGGTCTTCTGGGAAAAGAGCTGAAAGCTGAAAGCTTAAGCAAAAGTAACCTGGATTTAGGCAGTGGTAATACCAAACACAATTTAAAATATTTAGCTTTCTTGTGTTAATAGCTGTCACTAACTACTGTTGCAACACTGTCTCATGTGAATAACCATCACTAATACATTAACTGTTCCCAAAAGCCGTTTAAAGGATTAACATGTATGACTACCTGGAAAACAGTATCACACCTCCCTACCGTTCGGCATTAAAGTAGGTTTGCCTTGAAAAACAAAGACTAAAACAAGGACACAGCTAAGCTTATCATGAAAAACAATTTGATTAATGCACCAAGGCCCACAACAGGCGTGCGCCAGCTTTGTACCGAGAGGCTGCCGTCCTGAACCGAGCAGTGTTAGCTGGGCTGCCGGCTCTGCCTTCGGTGAGAAATTAATGGAGGCAACGACATTTCGTTTTAATGGGGTGACTAGACCTTAAGAAATACTCACTTCTATCCCAATTTACCTGACATTTTTGTTTACCTTACAACCACTTTTGAAACAGAGTTCACAGCTCTGTATTTGAAACTAATATATTACACAGGGTTCGTGATGATCTTGTCCTGCGTGGCTCCATGAGGAATTGCTCTGTCCCATACCCCTTTCCTCTCTTCTTATAGAAAAGGAAATCAGAAGCAACTTCTGTGGTCCTCCTTAGTCAGCACAGGGGCTGCAATTCAGCCCAGCCTTTACCCGGGGCACACTGTGCAAATGCAAAAAAATTCCTCAATCTGTCACTAGCTGAACAGGCGTATGTGAACAAAACAGTTTTAGCCTAAAAGCAATCTACTCTAAACCAGAGAAATATTGTGACATTAAAAGCACTGGATAGATGATAGAACATCTAGAAAGCTTTTAATCTGGATGAGTCTGAGATAAGGCTATTGTCACTTATGGGAGTCGTCACAAGCGTGTTTCAACTCAGTAATGTATTATCCAGTCTGTGTGTGCTATATCTATACCAAAAACATTATTTGTGGCCGTTTTACAAACATTCATTGTCACTCTGCGTATTTTAAATTCCAGCTTGCTCAAGCTTTAAAGGAAGAGAATGCCATAAATAATGTTTTAGAAACTTCTGAGATTGACTAAAAAAGCTTTTCTGTAGATAAAGGTGACACTAGTTTAAAGTCCAATATATTGCCATCTCCTAGGACTAGAAGCAGGTGTTGTGGGAGGGCAGGAATCTTCTTTGTTCAAGAGTATAGAGATTTAATTTCAAGCCCTGAGGACAGAAATAATCAAGCCGAAGTCACTGGTACAGCAAAGCTGTCGCCCATTTGCACCTCAGACCTGCATAGCTCTGATCTGGGGCAGATGTGCAACAATTGCTTTCCATTTCTGGGAGGCAAGAAAGGGCATCGCTACAGCAGATCAATTTTTAAAAATTGGCCTCTGCTTGAAACTCCTCAGGTTTGAAATTAAGTTTAACTGATATGAAGAAGAAAATGTTTTGTGTGAGCATCAGGCAGTCAAAAGGGAAAGTACCCTCTGCTCCTGCTGTGCTGGCAGATACATCTTTCTGTCACCCTTCATAATAATCATCTCTCTGCCTTTTCACACCCTCTAACCATACAGCGGTCAGCCAAAGCCTATCTACTTCTACCCTGCAGTTAAGACCCTCCTGTTGATCTTTGCCATACCATTTACAAACCTACCTACATACTCATGTGTAAGAACCGCTTGTTTCATTTCACTATGCCATTTGATTATTTTAATTATCTAACTTAGAATTAGAGTTTCTCAGAGCAAGGGTAATTTTTCACCACTTAGAAAGCATCAAGCATCCAGTGTGCATGTAATTGAGGTCGTAAAGTCATTAAGGCAATAATACAGGAGAGCCGTAAAAAATTATCAGAGAAAACACAGACAGAAGATATGAGATACAGTTCTGGAAAAAAAAAATACAACAAAACTTTAAAGTTCTGTTCGTCAAGTGTTTGGCTTAATTACTTAACTCTCCTCAGCTTGCTTTTCGTCATGAAGTTGTCCACTGACTCTTATATCCATGCCACTAGGTGCTAAAATGGTTCTGAATTAATGAACGCATATTTTATATTACCCATTATCGTGTTACTATGCAACTATGTTCTTGTAGGAGGAGGTTTTATTTACTTTACAATTTACATGATACTGGAAAAAACATGTTTTGACCTTGTAAACAACTATGCACTTGAGATTTATTTTTTTTAAAAGCATATGTAAACCTGAATAGTCCTACTGAATTCAGTGTGACTAACGTCTCAAATCTTTGCAGGATTCAGTCTGGAAAATTACACATGCAAATTATTCCACAACAGGATATTTTGCAGATTGACTTAAACTTGAGGATGAGCCAAAATACTAACATTATTTCAGTAAGATATGTAAATTGGTTTGAATAAAGTCCATTTAATAGTGAGAAAATATTTTCCAGTAGAAATGATAAGACACTCAACCATATACTGCAGAGAGCAGTATTTCCTGAGCAGAAGCTGTATCTGAGGTTGGAAACCAGCTCGTTGTTTTCTTCCTATAATCTGACCTTGCTCCTTAATGAATAGCAAAGCTCCCGGCAGAGAAAGAATTAGGGCTTGAGTTTTTAGAAAAAGTACGTCTTAAAACATTTCCGTCAGTTTGGGCAAGCACTTGAATAGTCAATTACTTTCCCCAAATTTATCCAGAACAGGTATTAAGCTAGAAAACATAGGAAATTAGGTTGTCTACAGAGATTTCTTGCCCTTCAGGTTCAAAAAGGAGATTAGAGTAAAACAATGTCAAGATATTGGGGTTTTTTTTCATATCCAAAGAAACATGAAATATTTCTTCCATTTTGTAGTCCAAGGGAAAAAGAGCCATGATTGCCATGATAAATGTTTTGACACCACCTAATCCATTCAAGCATCCACCTCTGCTGCTAATTGTCGTTTGCATATGGCTTCACAGATACAAAGGGATGTCTGGTAGAAGTGTGAGATCAAGTTCGGGGTCAGTACTTATTTAATCTGAATTAATGAATATCAAACCTTGGGGACAGCACATGCTTAGGAAGAAAATCCCTGCAAACATCAGATTCTTCTCTGGCCTCACACTTGCATTTCTCTTTTTAGGGTTAGAACAGGAAACTCTTACAGAAAACCGTACATTTGGAAGAGGGTAGATAACTGACAAACATCTTCACTGGACCCAAACTATTCAGTTTAAATCAGATCTGGATTTGAGCGCTCTCAGTTTTAAAACACTCCAAGAACATCTGAATGCCTTGAAACTTCAGCTGGACTTCAGTCAGAGAACTGATTCAAAACAGACAAAAAACCCCATAAAAATAACCTCATTGATTTCAGTTACTTTGATGAAAAACACAGGACAAGCTAGAAAGATGGGATGCTAGTTAAGACCTAAGAGCTGTGTAAGGACGAGATCCCAAGTAACGACTGAAAATGTTGCCCCTAAGAAAAGAAGGGAGTGCATTGTAAAAACTAATAGCATGTAGCAAAGGCAGTTTCACTCTGTATATGGCATTCTTTATACACACCTTCCTTTGTAAGAGGAGGTTTATTTTTCTTCCAGCTTTTCTTGCTTCTTATTTCTTTTTATCTTGCCTTCACTGCACACTTGCTCACAGAGTTGCCTTGCTTTTTGTTCACAATCATGAATTTCTTTTGGGAACAGGCTCTTCTCATCAAATACAGCTTTCAAGGCTACAAAACAGGAGTGAATTCCACATCAAAATCAGTTATACATTTGGTGAGGTACACTGTGAAAATCAGGCTGCTGGAAGAGGAATAAAATAAAAGAGGCAGACCTCAAGCACTATACTCCAGAGAGAACAACACTGAATTTTCTGCTTCCAGTTCTGCTGACAAGTTTCGCTTTTTGGTAATTTTTCTCCCAGTTAGGGAGCCAAGGCTTGTTCAGTCCTGAGGACTGCGCTGCATCCATCTCTCCCTTGCACCCTTTGAGTTCATTGGCCAGGTCTAACAAATCTGATGGAAGAGTGAAGATTTCGGAGAACTTAATTCCTACAAAACAGGAAAACAGGTGGACTGGATGGAGGAGAAAAAGCCTTGCCTTTGGAGAGGTACGGCAAGGTAACTTTGGTGCCAGTAAAAGAGCAGGGGAGGACAGCCCTTCTTTGGAGATGCCCCCATTCCTGGGAAATCCTCAGCCAGAGCCAGCACCTCGCTGGGCACTGAACTCAAACCCACTCAGTCTCAAGGGAGAAATCCCTGGGAATGTGCCTTCACTGGTGCTTTTGTAACTGCTTATTATATTTTCTTTCTTCCCCACTTAAAACTCTGTATTAAAAATTAGCTGAAAAAATGAAACAACCAAAAGGAGAGGCCTCCCTCCCTGTACGTGCTGCCCATATTAAAACCCTTCCAGTGTCGAGCAGAACTTTGCTTATTACTTTTTCACAGAGGCAGTTAATCCCCTGCTTGACTCAGGGAGACTAGAGTGGCTTTTTTTTTTTTTTTCCTTCTCCAAATCTCTATTCTTTTAATTTATTATAACTTCTATCCTGAAATTAAGGACTCAAAAAAAAAAATCAAATTATCCTTTGTTGAAACAAGAGCATTAAAACTGTTCACTGAACGTCTGCATGACTGAGCAGGTTTACCCTGCACCATTTAATTACATATATACAGCAGGCTGATCTTCAGGGATTCCTCCAGTCCCAGATTAAGGACAAGATTCTTTCTTCTCATGTGTATATATCCCTCCCACTAAAGTCAGACTAGTTCATGAATAAGAATTAAATGATATTCACTGAGCTGTTACTATGACACCTGATAGTATCTCATTTGAGCAGCGTAGGCTGGAAGTCTGTATTGCGTTCTTTGGGAAAGAGGCCTGAAGAATTAACTTGTTAAGAATTTCATACGCTTGTATATTGTTAACAAGATGATGAGCGTTAGCTCATCAGAACATGGATGAGCTGCAGAGATCAAAATTGCTGCAACCGTTTAAGCTGAAAGTTCACTTGCATTTAACAAGCTATGAATCCAGTACACAAAGACTGAATTTTATTCCCAAGTGATTGTTAACACTGTAGATACCATTAAAAAAATAAAATCAAAGGTACACTATACTCACTGAGCCCTGCTCATTACTGCTTAGGCAGGAAACGATACCCTTTGTGCAGAGTAGGAAACCAAGAAGCAAAAAATTCAAGACAAGTTTTTATCCAAACTGTGGAATCTCACCTTACAGCTATAATTACAGGTACTTAGCTCTTGGGAAAGCTACAGGAGTTTATCTATTGATTTCAGTAAGCTTAGGATGAAAGTTGCAATGATTTAAAGGATTGGAATTTTAAAGATGTAAGCTGCATTTCTGGCTTCAGTTAATTAAAAGGTACATTAAACTCCAAAAAAAAAAAAGCTAATTAATACATTACCAGGGTTTAATACTTAATTGGTGTATTTCAGATACAAGAAAGCAATTTAAACGCACACCTAAATGTGAACAGTTTTGACTAGGAATTGTTAAAGTTAGCTGCAAAAAGAATCTGATACCAATTTACTGATACCCTGCTCCAAAAGGCAGTAAGAGTGCTGCTCTTGGCTTTAAGGAGAGGTGGTTCAAAGCCTCAAACAACAAATCAGTTCACAGTGCCTATGTCTACAGCACAGCCATTGCAGGAAAAATTCTTAATAATCTGTGTGCTTGAGGTATAACTGTGTCCACAATACATTTAAAATACTCAGTGGCACAAACTGGACCTACGTGACAGAGATTTGTATTAACAATCCAGCTGTTTCCTCTATATAGTGGCCACTGGGAAGCCAAGTCCACTTAGAAATAAAATACAGATTTACTAACAGCTGTGCTTATTTAGTTTGTTAATGGTGATATTCACACACAGCAATTACACTTCATTCAAGTTTTGCTTTTAAAATTGCACTGCCCACACTATTTTTATGGCGTTTTCTCTCATTTATCTCTCATTTTGAGCAACTCACAGTGCTGCGGGAAGTGCAAGACTTATTCTTCTTTTGCTTAATGAGGATGAGCTTTGGATAGTTAAAGCTAAAAGAGTGGGAAAGTTCTGGAATGCTGGAATTGTCTATTTTAAAAGCACAGTATTTTACACCTTGCCTTTCACAGGAAAAGCAGACAGAGGTGGGGCAAGACAGGGAGTAAGAGAGACTGCTAATGAAATCCTTACTGAGAAATAACATCCCATAGTCAGATGAAAACAGGCACCTGATTAAAAAAACGAAAGCTCATATAACAATTAATTCAGCTTCAAAGTGTTTAATTTCAAGATTGCACATTTGGCCGTGCTGAATCAGCTGCAAAGGGTCTAACAAAATCAGGTTCTTTCACCTCATTTCTTTCCACGAGCTTAGCTCTTGACCTTTGCTATCCATCTCGCCGACAGCTGGTAGTGTCTCACGGAAGAGCACCAAATACTGCCCTTCTGCTATTTGTATCCACAAACCATGATCAATTGAATGCTATAACGTGCATGGTTATAAGTGTCATATAGCCTTCATACCATAGTCAGATTGTTAGCTATTATGTTTTGAGAGGAGGCTTTCTAAAGAGTAGGGAGAAACTGCAAAGCAAATTGCAAAGCCATCAGAAAGCCTCATCAAGGATGCAAAGACACTAATGAATGCACAAGTCAACTTCTTTAATGAATCAAATTAAGCAGTTATACAAACTTTGCCAAGAGCCAGCTTGACTTGAAAAGTGGAAAGGTGTCTCTGAACCAAGACAGCAAATATCTATTTTAAGGAGACTGATACTGCTGACATTTTAATGGGACTTTATTTGCTTTTTGAGTAGGAACACCCAAAGCAGAATGTTGTGTCTGAAGATGCTTGGTAAAGACAGAGTACAGAAATAATTGGGTTTTTCCAGCCTCCTTTTTAGTAATATATTTACTTTCAAAACATTTCCAACTTTGTTCTGTTTCATCAAAAATTTCTTTTCAATGACCAATTAAGCCATCACCAGGCACTGACACGTTCAGTGTTGGTCAGGGAAATGAGGAGTTGTCTGATGCTGCTGGGTTTTGACTGTAACTACACGAGGGAGAAAATTATTTCTCAAGTTAGCTGAAGCAGCCTCTTGCCCAGCTTTCATTCTCCCATCTTCAGTCGTTTGAATGAAACTTATGTTTTCCACATGGACTGAGGGAAGTCTCTCATCTTATTAAACGTGATACCTGGGCAGAAATCATCTGGTACAATATCCAAATATCATTTCTCTCTCATACTCTTGGATGTATTTTTTAAAAATCTGTTCACAGATTAAAGTCCTTTTTCTTCAAACAAATTCAGAAGTCAGTATTTCAGACTCATTTTTTCAATTAACCTGTAAAGCCTGATCCAGTGCCTGATGAAAGAAGTTCTGATTTTTCCAATCAAATTCAGCGGGTTATGGAACATGCCCTTACAAAGTAAGAAGTTGTTGAGATAGGATTATATGTCTTACTACTTACTTGAAGCCTCAAATCAGCTGCTAAGCAATAAATCTTGGAGTTCTCTATTACCTTCATCTCATTTTAGCACAGATGGTAAAAGCTAGTGACCTTTATTTTTTGCCTTTCTGTGCTGAGTGCTGGAGTAATGAGAATATAATGAAGGTCTACTTATTTTCCAACAGGCTAGGAAGACTCAGATTTTCAGAGCACCTCTCCTCTGTCTTTTCCCTAAAGTATTTCTCAGGAACAAGAACAATGTCAGGCTTGTTCATGCCATCAGTCTCCTTGAGGGCTCCAATATTCAATGGCTTAAACGCACCTTAAAAATCCAGGTTTACTGAAAAACCAAATGCAATTGTGCTTCTATGATAAGTTAACTTTTCTCATCTAATCTTCATAATATTACTCTACCAGGCAGACAATATAGTTACAGGCAAAAAATGTTCAGGACTTCTGAACAGGTGTGTAGCATAAAAAAAATGATTATTTTTTTTGCTCCTTAAGACACAGTCAATTCTTTACTATATTTTAGGAGGAAAAAAGGTTACCTTTCTTTCCTAAAACCAGCTTCCACTTCAGTTAAAAAGCCAAAACTGTGCCTGCTCTAGATGGGATCCTTCCTAAATGAGATGAACGCAGCTAGTACAGCAAGTGCTGGGAAAATGGGCCAGCCTCTTGAAGGTAACTAATAGTGTTAATTACTACTTCTTTTTGTGAAAACAAGTCTGTACCGAGAAAAATTCAGCTGCTGTTTCATTTGTTGCCGAAATATTTAGATGTCATTTGAAGCAATGATACTGAGAGAGTCAGTTGGGAATCAGTTTGGGCCCATATCAAAAGCAAAACTGTCTGTGAAATAAAAAGGAAAAATATCAGCTGAAATAAATATATACCTGCCCACAAGTCACATCACTCATGGAGTCCCCAAACACAGCAAACTGAATGCAAGCATCTCATCTCCCTCAAGGTCAGGCTCACAGGAGGAATCTGTACGTATTGATCTGGGGAGCAGTTATCCACTGTTTGCCTGCCAATGTCTACATTTAGATGTTGCACATGCTGTCGCCTTCAGTCTTTTTCTCAGATATAGAACTGCGAGATTCATCCGTATTTGAAAAACATTTTGGGGAGGGAAATGTTTCATATATGTATACACACACAGCCCCACACACGCCATGAAGCAGACCTTTAAGGAAAACTGCAGAATACAAGTTTTATTTCCTGCCAGTGAAGTAGTAAGCTTTAAGCAGCCACAAGAACACTTAAGTAGTGCTCTGCTTTTAGGCAGATACCTTTTATAACATGGCTGAAGATAGAGGTTTGTAACTCTAACTATCCTTCAGTAGGAAGGCTCTTATTCTTTTGTTTTTTCCATTCTGAAAAGGCAAATTAAAAACCAACCCTAGAATATGCTTAGAATGTGCTTAGATGTACATGTAACTACAGAAATTATGTCAAAATAGCTGTTTACCACTTCACTGCTTCATGCTGTGTTGGCATTTAAAAGTTTCTTTCCTCTTTGAATTTTTCCTGGAGAAATGAAACACTTTCTGGCTAAAGTATAAACAGCAAATCCAGAAGGTAGCATGTACTCTATCCTTTCCCTGATATGGCCCTCCCTTTCAGAAATAGCCACTGTTTCCACCATACGGATGAAAGGATGGGACATACAAATGTGTTTGCAAGTCTATGCAGCTTCTGTTTCAGTGAGCATAAGCAACAGAACTAATTGTAGCAATTTATGGTCAGATCAAAAGCCCTTTAAATCCAAGAGAAAGTTTCTTCGTGATCTTGGAGGGCTTCAGATCAGGTAAATAGCCATTTGCAAATCATATGTGAAATGACCTACTCGTACAAATACAAGCTAGATGTTTAGCAAGCGAGCCAGAAATTCAACTGACATAATAAGGCTCCTAATCATCTTTTTTTTTTTAATGAAGTTTAATTATGTAAAACTAAGTAACTGGACTAGAGGTTTATACATTACCATAAACGTCTCCAAAAAAGAACATACTCTCAGAAATGCCTCACATCACTGCAGAATTGGAAACTAGGACATGTTGATGTGATCCCAAAGCAGTTTTTACTAAAAGCACTATTTCTGAGGAATCTGGCTCTAACAAAAGTGAGAATCCCTCACGAGGCCACTTTCTAGTAAAATATTTACAAGAACACCCAAAAGCCAGTTTCTCTTTCATGTGCTTGTAAAAATGTACCAAAAGTGGAACAACTTGATCTATTTATCTTTAGGCACCTCTAAAACTCAGAGAAAAAAACCTCTGCCATCCCCTCATTAAAGAGGGCTCCCAAGGCACCCGTTGGGCTGGAAGGTGGAAGAAGGGGCTGGCCCCTCTCCGTCTTAGTTACCACGGTTGGGAAGAGGCAAAAAATGCCAATGCCTTGGAAAAATGCAGAGCTCCCAAAATGGCACTTATTTAGCAGTTTGCTATTTTCCTATCAGAATAATAAAAACCATGGTGTTGGGCCCAGTTCAGGTCTGATTTCTGACTGCTTTATAGAGTGAAATCTGGGGGGAATGCTCTGAAAGTAAAGTCTAAATTTAAAGTATATTAAAAATGTTTTTCACTTGGTCTTCTTTTTATCTGGTGCTCAGTCTTTAACAATACTTTATTCCATCTAGAAATAACCCCACATATAACAAAATTACCTTCAATTTTAATTCATTTTGATGATTCAGATGGTATTGCTAAGACTAAATTTGTGAATGTTATCTAAAAAGTATTTTCATACTGTAAGTGTTTCAAGATTTTATGTTCAGAAAATTTAATGCAAGGAAGTATTTTAGTACAATTGCATTTTACTCTGCTTGTATTTTGTATAGTCTATGCTACAGAAGGTTATTGAAGAATGAAATGCTTAAAAGCATACCAAAGCGATAAAGATTAATACATCATATTGTCAGCAGGACTAGATATTATATTTTGTAATAGCATCTAACAAACCACAGATCATTTTTGAGAAAATAGAGTCCATAAATGTAATAACAAAGCCATGTACACTATATTAGCAAACAGGCATCGCACTACACCATCCCCTTTCCATTTCAAGGAGACACTTTCTAGCGCATAGACAAGATGCACTCAGCACCTGATATCTAGGCGATGCCGGGAAATTCCATTTGCTCTTTGCACATCGCATGAATCCACGTTCCTAACTGGAGGATGGGGAAAGCAAAGCATGAAAAACTTGAGAAAGCACATGAATTTACCTAACATATAATTTGTTATGTTAACAAACAAATGGTTCAAATTGGAGAAAATTTCAATGTTTTAACATAAAATCTTGAAGTCTTCCAACATTCTCAAAAAAATTGGGCCTGAAGTGTTGTATTTTTTGGCTTTTTATCCAATCTTGACATAGTAGGTCAAAGCGTACCACTACATAAATCCACCTTTAAGTTACTTTTGTAAGTTTACAAGTAAAATTACTGTTTATTCCCCATACCAAAATTAGGAGATTCCTCTTCAAGAAAAGGAGTTGCTTTTCTTTGTGTCTTCATCCTCATCAGCCTTTTTTCTTGTACTTGTTTTTGGCAACATTCTTCCTGTGAAAGGCAAGATTTTCAATTTGCTGATTTTTCTTCCTAAAAGTATGGAGCAAAGAGTTGCTTGAAGCTTGAATAATTTCTCATAGTCTTCAAATAAAATAGGCAGACTTTCCTATATATAAATGTATCAGTTGTCATCCTTTTCCTGAAAGAAAAAAAGAGACAAAGCAAGCACATAGCTCCCTTGAGACATCCGTAGAGCTATAGTATTTATTTCTACCATAGCAGTTCTTAAAAGTATTGTTTTTAAAAGTCAGAATAACTACAGTACCACAGCTACTTTTTATTTGTATTTCATATGTTTACCCAAGTACTGTCTAAAGAGGGAATAGTTGTTCCTAAAATATTCCAGCCTTCCACAGAAAGAGCTGGTACAGCTGAACAGAAAGGGTGGGCTGGGTACCTTCTCACTGGGACCCAGACAGCAGTCGGGTCAAAAAAGAAAATACCCCGGTACCTGAATACAGGCGGGAGCGGTCTGAAAGCTTCCCGAGGACCACTGCTTACTGCTTGTGATCCTGGTCCTGGATGACTGATAAGGAAAAGTCTCCTTCTGCTAATCCCTTTTTGTGGTGGGTGGGAGGGGGAAATGGTTTTTCTTTAGCTGCCTGGTTGAACGCTCCTTAGAGTCAGTTAATGGGCTCCCGTGGACTTCGCTCAATAGCTTAGACCTGAAGTTTGAAGCTTTGCTCCATTTTTCCCTTTGCTAAAAAAAAATTAAAAAATAAAAAAAGGCACAAGTAAAACCCAATTCCTTTGCACTTGTCCTATCGAATTAGAGAACAAAAAAGATAAAGGGGACTGATTTCCTTGCACTCTACCTATATATTCCATACTTTCACCTGCCTGACCTATTAGGAGTTACTGACTCCCTTCATCAGTAGCACGATAAGGGATCCAAGCCCAGCATGAGCATCACGCCCTGCCATCAGCTGCCTCCCCAGGGTACTGCAGAGCTGCCCCAGGAAACATGCCTTGCTCCACGCTCCTCCTAAAACCCAAGTGTGGCCAAATAGGCAGGCTGAGCAATTCTACATTAAAGCAGCCTCTGTTGTGCACGAACTCATTGTTCCAGCCAGTTTTTAAATATTGAATGGGACAAATTTGCAAATAAATTTCATCCACATGAAATACATATTGCAAGTTGGTTGCTAGAAGCATTCATTTCCCTCAGCAATGCGAAGTGCGAAAGAGTTATAGCACAAAAAATGTTCTTGCAGAAATTTAACCTTTATTTTCTATTCACAAATACTGTGATCCAAAGCAAATCTCTGTGTAAACAGTTTTCTTTATAGGAGTGAAAGAAACTGCATATAGATCCAGGAATAAAAAAAATCAATAGCCCTATGAACAGATTTCTTCAAACATAGTAAATAAATCCACAGCTTTTCAAATCGTTTTGTAGACATATGACATAGATTCAAAGAATGCCCAGTAAAAACAATGGAGAATATATTTTACATTCTCAAGACAGAAATCAGCTGAAGATACCAGAACAAAACCAAAATGTGCTGTGACGTACGTCCTATGCAACCTCACTGACTTTAGAGTGATTTCATGGGCTATAAATCTGTACATATTATGATTCTACATTTGTTGCCAGACTGGGTTTAGACTATTTAAATTCCCTGTCAGTATCAGTTATGATCAAATCATTTCACATAAAAAGCGGAATGGATCCATAACAAGACTTAATGCTTTGTTGTTTGAAAAACGATTCCAACACGCAGTTAAAAACTCCAAGGTCTCCAATTGAACCGTTTTTTCTAAGAAGAGAAAATTAAAGATTGTTACATACTTAATAAATCAGGGCCGTTAATAACCCTCCTTTTCCCTAAAATTCATTTTATTCATTATAGGCAAATTGAGCCAAGCCAGTGTACAGAAAAGACTTTAAAACACCTGTCAATGAAATATTCCTTCTACCGTCTAGAAAGAAAAGCCTCGTAATAGCTTGCTGAAATCGGTGTCAGTCATTAAAATCGCCTGCAGACACTGTGTGCCTTCTAGAAGTCCTTCTTTAAGCACAACCACATTGCAGTTTTTGTCACTGCGTATCTACAAGAGATATTCCCAGCTTTTATCAAGGAGCTTGTGTTTGTAAATAAGCATTACAAAAACTCACAGCTAATTTTCCCATTTTTGTACGTAACTGCTTTATGAATCCCAATCTCTTTTGAAGAGAATTTGCCCATTCGTACAATTTTATTATAACGAGCTAAATTCTGCCATCCTTCATCGTGATAAAGAGAATCATATCCTGGAGATTAATCACTGAATTTCAGTAGAACCATGCATTGACTAATGATCAAACTCAACAAACAAGGCGGCAGATGGTGTCCATATGAGATTTCTAGTGCCTTCTTTAATGAGCACAAAACACAGTCTCTACCTCATTTGCACATCCCAGCCACTACATCAATGAGTTGTCTACACACAAGCAGCTGTCTGAACAGAAAAAGTGCTGCCTAATTACAGGGCCAGATCCTCAGCTAACGTAAATTGTCCTTGCTCCTTTTAGATCAGCAGAGAGGGAGAATTTATATCACCTGAATATTGGGTTCGTGACTTCTGGAGAGGGTCTGTGGGACTGCAGGATCATCAGCAGGCACCTTTTCCAGGGAGCCCCAGGGCTGCAACAACCAGCTCCCCAGCAGCATTGGCAATTGCTCTACACCAGCTTACTCGGGATACCAGCAGCAGCAGCAGGCTGAAGAATAGACCCCTAAAAGCTCGATAAGCTTATTGTTCCTTTGACATATCAGTGACATTCACAGTATTGTAAGCCTTCCTCATCTAAAATATTTAGCTCCTTAGAAGCAAAGAGATATGCATCCTAGCTGGCATACACACGCAGTAGATCACTAATTTATTTCTTACAGCCCTCCTGGGTGCTGTAGGTGCTGAGAAAACTGCATTCCTAGAAATGGGCATAAATATCTGTATTTATTTTCCCATCATACTGACTGGGGAGTTGGGGAGAGGGAGCCAGAATAAGAATCACATAGAGGAAATGGCTTGACAAATACTCAGTACAGTTCCTTCAGTGGAGTACTCGACGTTATTTCTCGTCTACTGTGCTACAGTTTAGAGTGGGCCATAATTACGGATTTCCAACTGGCATGATGATTATTATATATTAGATGCTAGCCTGTAAAGACTGTCAAACCAATGAAATTTTCAGGTTTTGAGTAGCCTCCAGGGTAGGGCTCTGCAAGACTCGGTTTCATGAGCAGTTAGTGTTATTTATAATCTAGAACTAAACAAGGCAGGAATTAAGGGATTGCTCCTCGCTGAAGGTAATGATATGAAAATGCTGATGTAGGTCTGTGACAGTAGGCAGAAGCAATAGCCTTGAGAATACACTGAAAGTGCGGAGGTGAGCAGAGTGAGCAGCACCTCAAGACTGCTTTGTGTCACTCTGACAGGACAAAGTCGTAAATAATCCCCCCCCAGTCTACACTCAATTATCAGTAATTTAGTAGCACCCGGGATATTATACGCACAGGAAAATATAGCACGTCACCTCCAGTTCTCAACAAAATCACTTGGCTAAGTTGCTTTTTCACCTGATTTGGATTGCAGAGGCTTTGGAGGATTGAAGCTCAGTTTAAGGTAGGTATTTTCCATACTGCTTTTCCAAGCAACTTTTCCACCATAGCTCCCTGGGCTAAACAACACTAACTTTAAATGAATCAGCCAGTCTTGAGCCAAACGGACAGAAAAAAAAAAAATTCTTACCAAACCTAATATATACATATGCTATATGCAAGTTCACCTTAAAAAGGTTAACAGAACTTGCATTCCTATATGGGTGCAACGCTGGTCACTGGGAAAAAAAAAAAAGTAAAAAAAGTGCTTTTTATAAAGATCAGACTATTAAAATATTGGAAAAGGTTTTCTAAGGAAGTGAGAAATGGGTCTTAAGGCCTTTGCTGTTCTGTATATCGCTAGCAACTCCCACTCCCCCACCGCTTAACCCCTGTCCTTGGAAGGGAAGAGGTTTCATTTCAGGTTCTCCTCTCGGGACGAGACCAGCGTGTATCACCTAAGGGTGATGCAGAGCTGTGGCGTGAATGTGAAGCTCTGCATTACAAGGTTTACATTTGGGACCGTCTCAGAAATGCTCAGTGCTGACCGCCTGTAGACTTTGAACTAGTTTCCTGCCCGGATTGATTCCTTCAGTCTTTGAGACGGGAGGATGGGAGAAATGGGGAGGAGTGAAGCATTTCTCACTGCCCCTATTAGGCCAGTAATAAGGTACATTCTCAAGGGCTTTCAGTCCTGCCTCCTTAAAGACGAGACACGAGCTTTGGCTCGTGTCTTCTTTCAGTGCCTGCGTAATTGCCAATTCTATTAGCAAAAATTGAACTTGCGATCTTCGCTATCAAAAAGCATCTAAATTAAAGGCTGAAATGCTTTACCTGCTATCTCTGCTACAATGAGCTGCTAAGGAACACACGCCAACTAAGCCAGTGAGTTATTTAAACAGCTAAAAACATACTGATTCAAAATGAAATCAATGAGGAGCAAAGATTGCATATAGCACTACATTTGAAATCTTTTTTTAAGCTTTTTGTGTGTACATTGTACTTTCATGCAGTATTTGCTACACAGAAAATGCTGTTTTGATGCCTCTATGATGATATGAGCCCAACTGTCCTTTCAGTCCCTCCACTCTATATCACACACATCCCTACACACCTCTGGGGGGAAAAAAAATGCTTATATTTGAAAAAAAACCTTGTCCGCAGTACACAAACTCAATAAATATAAACATATATTTGTCCTTGACTCTTGAAATGATCTGATTTGGTCACGTCTGGTAAGTAATACAGCTTGGCCACCGGCCAGTGCCTGGGTCCTCCCGCGCAGGGATGGAGCCAGCGTCGTGTGATAACGAGGGCACGTTCCCGGCTGATCTACGAGGCAATAAACATTCTGCTATCTGTAACAAGAGTACATGGCAGTAAAATGCAGCACGGAGGGTACGATACTGATCCCGACCCCCCTTTCTCTTCTTCAGCTTGAACAGAAAATTGCTTCACGCCGTTCAGGTGGAAGGCTGTAATTATCCTCATAAAAGATGCACAAATAAACCAGTCACAAACAAATTAATCTAGTCACACCTTACTACTACAGAGAAGTGTTTTATCAGTATCGTCTTAAACAGGATTATTATTTCTAATAGGTTGAACTGAATTTTGAACTGAGTTGCCATAAAAATGCTGTCTGCTGACAAGTCAAAGGATAAAACAGTAACTGCCACAAATACTCTTTCCCCACCGGCACCGAACACTGCCCCAGCTTGCAGCAGTACCAACCGCACGGGATATATGTTCTTATCAGCAGACATACCAGTGATATTGCTTACATCGTGGCTACAGTGACCCAAATGTATACGTAACCATACGAGTATCTCATAACATCTGTTACCTACAAAGTACGACGACATCCTGACCTCAGACGATATTCAGATCTGCAACATGGGCACGTAGCTCTTACCACCTGAAGAAGCGGTGTCGATGCTTTTCCAATGAACGGTGCTTAAGAAGATGTCAGTACTTAGACAGAATTGTATGGAAGCCAAGGAAATTTCCGTTAAGCACTGCATTGATAAAATTCTTTCCATTTCCATTTATCTATTGATTGGAAAGAGACAAACTGAACCAGATAGCAACATTTATATCTCCCCAAGGGACCACAAGACCAAGATTATCGAGGATACAGGTGGACACGGCAAAGTAACAATCAGGGAAAACGGATAGCTGTCTTGGTACCTATGGTAATTTAATAAGACTTTGCCAGGTAGAAATAGGAGGTAGAAATAATCAGTAACAATAATCTTTTCTTTGATTTGACCATTTGCTTTTAGGAAGAAAATAAAGGCAAGTCAGTCCAGCGATCCCAGCTGAAAAATTATAGGTTCAATAGGCTGGTAGGAAGAAAAATAGACTTATCTTCACCGAAATAGAGGCCTTTCAATCCTATCTAATGTGTAGATTACAAACAGAATTTAGTCTGTCTGCAACAACATTTTGCATAGTACAGTGATGTTTTATTGTCTGTAGATTAACATTGACTTTCTACTCACCACGCCGAATAAAACTTCACTTTATTTAAAAGAATCAAAGCCATATCTACAATTGGAAAAAGCAACAACTCATTGAAAGGACACTGTAGAAAATAAAACAAACTCCATCACTCTAGTTAGAGCCTTCAGTGCCTATGCGAGAACACAGACGAGTTGTTCTCAAGCAGGAGTCACCTCGGACGTTGGCCTTGTAGCACACCATAAAGCCCAGGAGGACTGGCTGGCTCCAGAAAGCTCAGGCAGAAACTCAGTACTCGCACGGCTGCAGAAAGTGCGCTGACCGCTAACAGGGACTCATTTCATCTAGTTGTTAGTCACCGGTATTTTGACTCTATCTGAACCAGTTTCCTACTTTTCTTGGTCTCCTGCTATGGTCAATGGTGCATCAGAGAGCAGTTCAACCCATCCACGTAAGCAAGCTAAGAACATAATCAGCCTGTGCTGGTTGGAGACAAAACCTACGTTTGCTGGAGACAAAAAAATAAAGAAAAAAGAAATCAAGACAAACGTAGAGATGATTGAATTTGGGTGAGGTGAAGTTTAGACCCAGGTGTCGACTGAAAACAATGTAATAATGAATATTATTCTCAGTTCATTGCAAACATCACGGATTCAGAGGTTTAAAAGGAGTTTTAGCTACTTGTGAGCCATGATTACTTTGCAGGCATGTGTGAACAGCACCAGTATGTTCTCACCTTGCGGCTGGGAGTTATTACATTAAAGCTGTAAGTACTGTAAACACACAATGCAAAATATAGAGAGAGATAGCATGCACCCTTGGTACTAAAAAGGCATTTTTCTCCATTTCCAGCGCATTGCCAATACATTGTATCGAGCCTGGTTTTGGCCATAACTGGGTATTTTCCATGCTGAATTTATATCCTAAAAGGCACAGAAAGATATTTGTTTTGAAAGTTTCAAAGGAGACAAAGACACAGAAGCAATTTATCCCTTTTTATTCCTCATCTCACAGCAAACAACTGCTGTGTAAGTCATCTCTTTAGCTAAAGCAACACCTGTAGTCTTTGAATTTCTAAGTTTACGAATGAATGTTTGCAAATTATGCCTCAGTATTTTTCATAATAACAGTATAAAAAATTAGCAGAGAAGTGCTTTTTGTAATTTCGTTCCTTTGAAGATCTTGAACAATTTTAAAGTGCATCTTCTCCCCTACTGTAAAGCCGAGAGAACAAAGCCTTAGAAGTCAATATTGTGGCAATCCTAGGCTGTAAACACCGATCTTACAGTTAGAAGTCAATATTGTGGCAATCCTAGGCTGTAAACACCGATCTTACAGTAGCCTGAATATGGACAGACCCACGGCTTGAAGCAGGATTCGTTGTGCAGAACCGGTGCCTTCGTTTGCGAGAGTTAGGGTAAGGCATTTCTTCAGCTGGGCTGCAACTTTTAAAGCAATATTCAGCGATGTGCAGCCAGACCCGAGTCTTCTTCCTGCACCGAGTTTCCAACCAGCCAGTGAGTTACTAAGCTTTGAGAAAAATTAAGACTTTGATAGATTTTTATCTTCAAAAAACTGAAGCAAACAATAAATTGCAACAATATATCTTTTCCTGCTTTTTCGTATAACAGGTACGGTACCTGTGCCAACATGTAACCGGTATCATCCTCTTTAGTCCAAGGATCTGGGAGATGTCAACTACTCTGTCCTTTCCAACACTAAGTTTGTCATGACAGTGAAGTCAAACTTTTAATTAAGAAAAAAACCCCAAAACTTAGTATAGGCAAAGCAGAAAAACACTCTAGTAATTTCAGACTCAATAATGCAATGAAGGAATATAGCAAAAAAAAAAAAGATATAAGCAAAAAAAAAAATGATATAAGCAAAAAAAAAATGATATAAGCAAAAAAAAATGGTGACAGGAATTACTGAGTCACATATTACTATGACTAAGTCACATACCTCCCATTATGGATTTTTTTTTCCATCAAGACAAGAAGAAAGGAGTACTGACAGTATCCCCCATTTTATGGGCAGAGAAAACAGACAAAAATTAAATTAGATGTTGCAGGTCATAAAGTAAGACAGTAACAGAACTGTGTATCAGAGGCAGGATATGACCCCATGACATGACAGCGAAAAGATGGATAAATTTCATCCAGATGCCCATGCTTCTGTTTGCACAATTCAATGCTTTGAAGGACACTCCTCTCTTTGTCAGGTAATCCTATACGTATTCAGCAACGCTGACATCTCCAGAATAAGGCAGGCTTACTGCTCTTACGCAGAAGCATCTATTTCACGTGCAATAAAACCAACGTGCTGGGACATGTGAGATTCAGCGTGCGTTACACAGATTGCTCCGGCTCTGGGATTGCAGGATACGGTCAGCTTGGCTTACAAGTTAAAATACTAACCAACGGTACAGTAATTCGTACTCTGCTACCTACCCAGTGGCATTGATAGGTACCTGTGGCCTCTATTCCCTTTCGGAGGTGTCATGGTTTAGCCCCAGCCAGCAACTAAGCACCACCCCAGCCGCTCGCTCGCTCCCCCCCGGTGGGGTGGGGGAGAGAATGGGAAGAGCAAAAGTAAGAAAACTCAAGGGATAAGATAAAGACAGTTTAATAGGGAAAGCAAAAGCCACGCACACAAGCAAAGCAAAGAAGGAATCCATTCACCCCTTCCCGTGGGCAGGCAGGTGTTCAGCCATCTCCAGGAAAGCAGGGCTCCAGCACGCGTAACGGGGACTTGGGAAGACAAACGCCATCGCTCCCAACGTCCCCCCTTCCTTCTCCTTCCCCAGCTTTATGTGCTGAGCATGAGGCCGTATGGTGTGGAATGTCCCTTTGGGCAGTGGGGTCAGCTGTCCCGGCTGTGCCCCCTCCCAGCTCCTTGTGCCCCTGGCAGAGCAGGGGAAGCTGAAAAGCCCTTGACCGGTGCAGCAACAACTAAAACATCTCTGTGTTATCAACACTGTTTTCAGCACAAATCCAAAGCATAGCCCCATACCAGCCACTATAAAGAAAATTAACTCTATCTCAGCTGAAACCAGGACAGGAGGGCTGTAGACACCCCCTCCAACCCAATGCCTTCCTGTTTGCTCAATCACTGCTCGTAGGGCTTTGGAGATACCTACCTATCTCCATCAAGCAGGCTAAGGACTGAGGGAAAATTCAGGTCACTGATATGCCCCCTCCTAGATCAATGCTCATCTGTGCTCGAACATGCTCCCATTGTAGGCAATGATTTTTTTTTTCACGTATAACTGAGTTTTCCCTGCACCAGCCCAACATCATGCTAAAACCCAATAAAATAGGGTCTGTACATTGTCACGCACCAATATGTGCTTTTCCTAGGCTGATATTCATTAATTTACAGTCTGGCTTCTACAGATTAAAACAGCTTTTCAAAAGATGCAGTTTGGGGAAATATTGGCAGTACATCTCATTTTAAACATAACAACATTCATGCAGCGATAATTTATATCGACAGTCATTTCAGATAAGATGTATTTGCCATTAAAGCTGGAATGCATTTCACCTATTGGTATTCCAACTCTGCATATTTCACGGCAGGAATCTATTTCAAAGGCGTGGCATACATTTGCTTTATGTAAGTGAGATTCAGGGAGGCTTCATCTTCAAGTTTTATTTACAAGACAGAAAAACTGAAATAAGGAATTCCCTTGCTATCTCATCCCTGCTGGAAACACTTGACCTCAGCTTCAGGACACTAATTTAAAACTCTGACTTTTCTTAAAATTTGGACTTCCCCTAGTTTATTCTTTTAAGAACACCACCACTGCACCTGCTTTCTTCTTCTTATAACTATTTCAAATAGGGCCATGGTTTTGTAATGCTACTTTTAAAAAGTCAAAATGGAAGACAGGTATAATACATAAAAGACCTAATAGACCTAATGTTCTAAGACAGAACTTTTGTATTTAGACAAGTCCTAATGTAGCATTAAGAGAAGCCTCTTGTCCAGGAAATGCATATTATTATTACTATTTATTAGGGCTTCCCACTTCTCTGAAGAAACCTTCCTCTGAGAGCACTTCTTATTAGACAAAGCCAAGAGTTTAATTCACGTTAGCCTCAGCATCAGCATTCTGGATAATGGGGAAAGGTATAAGGGCATAAGCTTGATCTTTGTTACCAGACTGAGATCAAGGCAGCAAGAACGAAACGTTTCAAAGAGTTTGCCATTATATGGAGAAGTTTCTGCCAGTGAGGTACCACCAGATACCAGAAATACTTTGAACCGGTACGTTCGATTTAGACTGCCCTATTCCCTACAGCTACACAGCATACACCCAACTTTCAGTGAGTTTGTGGCAGACTTAAGTCAGTCCTTTTGTCCAATGCCCAGGATAAGTCAGATATACAAAGTCTGTGGAACCAAATCTAGTGACTTTCTAAAGCATCACCAGAAAAGTTAAGCAACAGCACGGTCTAGCGAGCAAGCACAACGCAGGGAGCCACAACACGGATTCCTTGGCCAGCTCAGCTGCTGCATTTGTGCATTACTTCCATTAAGCTAGCGCTCTTTCCACTACCAGCCTTTGCTCTGCAGCACCATGAACTCTCTGCATATGGATTTTCTGCTAGCACCTGCTGATATATATGATGTGTTTTATTATAGAACTAGTAAATGAAATTGGATGTCAGAGCTGGCCCCCTGTGAAGAAGTCAGTTTGGTCAGTAAGTTAGAAGGAATTTAGTGTGCATTCAGGTTAAAAATTAACAGCGCTGTATGCTGGCCAGTTCTTTGTGAACCTGGTATTGTCACCTGGAGCATATCTGCCAAAGTCCAAGACTAAAGTCTGCTTAGCTCATGTGGTGGTTTGCAACATCACCAAATGTTTGAGAACATTACTGTCATGGTTTAACCCCAGCCGGCAACTCAGCCCCCCCAGCCGCTCGCTCGCTCCCCCCGGTGGGATGGGGGAGAGAATGGGAAGGGTAAAAGTGAGAAAACTCGTGGGCTGAGATAAAGACAGTTTAATAGGGAAAGCAAAAGCCGCGCACGCAAGCAAAGCAAAACAAGGAATTCCTTCACCCCTTCCCGTGGGCAGGCAGGTGTTCAGCCATCGCCAGGAAAGCAGGGCTCCAGCACGCGTAACGGGGACTTGGGAAGACAAACGCCATCGCTCCCAACGTCCCCCCTTCCTTCTCCTTCCCCAGCTTTATGTGCTGAGCATGAGGCCGTATGGTGTGGAATGTCCCTTTGGGCAGTGGGGTCAGCTGTCCCGGCTGTGCCCCCTCCCAGCTTCCCGTGCACCTGGCAGAGCACGGGGAGCTGAAAAGTCCTTGATTTAGTATAAGCACTGCTCAGCAACAACTAAAACATCCCTGTGTTACCAACACTGTTTCCAGCACAAAGCCAAAACAGCCCCATACCAGCTGCTAAGAAGAAAATTAACTCTACCCCAGCCAAAACCAGCACAATTACAAACCCGTTTAATTGTTATTGCCTTTTAACACACCAACATTTGAATACACACTGCCAGTGTAGAAACTAGCAGGTTATGATCTTTACCAACATAGCTCCCATTTCGAAATCTTGATCTTGCAGCAACAAATGTATTAACCAGTTGATGACACGTCTCTCTGGCTGATGAGTACTCCAACTAAATGTCCTGTTTTGGTTTTCAAGAGTCTCATACTACATGGGGCATGGGATGTTATAGGGACTGCTCGAAAGCTGCACTAAAGAGCAGCAAAAACCATTGAGGTCAGATCCTTGCATGGTTTCCGACACAGCCTCTCTCATTTAGCTGACTGGAAATAATTGAGTAAGAAAAGCAGGATTCCTACCATATGTTGCACAGTCCTTGAAGCAAGGAGTATATGTGATGGTTTATGTGTACATCTAGGGCTTTAGATGAGCAATGAAATCAAACTCCATTTTCCCAACAGCATTATGGCTTCAACATCTTTCTTAGCAAGGCAGTGGAAAACAGTATGCTAGTGTTTTGCCATTTTGTATTTGGGTAAAACTGCGAGAGAAGGCAATACCTTGAAAGGCTAAAGGAGAAGGACAATCTTTCCTACACCTTTACGGTTCCACTTGTGCTCCCGGTTAAAAGCCTCGTCTCACTTGCATCCAGTGCCACAGTGCTAAACTCAGCATCCCCATGACAACCAGTAAACGGTTTGATTTTCTGCCCACTGTCAGTCAGCAAGAAGATAACAGTAGATCCTGTGTTTGAGCTAATTACCTAGGGGAAAGCAGAAACTGTGATGAAATATAAAGGCTTGCCATATACATCTTCATTACAATAATCTCATACATATGTGCTCTGAACTTACAAAACACTAAAATCTGAAATGCAAATCACAGAGCAGTTGGCATTGATTTTTATTTCCTTCCCCCCTTTTCAATTCATTAAAAAGATTTCTGATCCCACGCTATTAAAGCTCCTGGGGAGACAGCCGAGTCGCTCCTTTGGAGTCATCAGCAGGGGTGAAGCAGGGCATCACCACAAATACAGCCACACGCCGCTTACCGTCTGGGAAACGCGTCTAACAGAAGCTGCGTGGTGGTCGGTAGATCTTTCCTATTTCTCTCAGATGACCGACGCCTTGAGTAATGAATCACCAGCCCCTGGGAAGTGAGATTCAAGGAGACTGAGAAGACAGCAGCTGCATTGAGAATTCATCGGTAAGATCGGATTTACAAGCTAGGAGAAAGTTAAAATCCACCATGATTGTTTCTTTTCTGTGTTTTGGTCAGTGGACATGAACTTGCTCAAAAATGACAAACTTCTACTATCGTTTGCTGTAAACTTCCATCAGAGTCACGTCTGATCACCGTACTTCAATCCACAGTCAAGAAATCATCTCGCAATGCATCAGAAAGGGTCATTTCTAATTGTACTATCACAGTTATAGCTCTATTTTTATAAAATAAAACTGTGTCAGGCACTTGATACTTAAGAGGCATCATAGTGAGTCTTCTACGTGTCAGCTCATGACCGAGCCACTGCTTGCGTAAGGGTGCTTCACCCTTGCTCAGTGTTATTTTCATCTCACAAGTAAAACAGACACACTGCACTGTTCATTGCAAAAATAACGCAGGGAATTTTCCTGGAAGAAAATCCATAATACCTCCAAAATTCTTTTCACAAGAGTTTCTCACTATTTCTCTGAACTTTTAAAAGACAAGCCCTGTGTTTCTTCGTAACGCGATCCAAACCTAAGAAGATATCCTGGTTCTCGCAGATAATGCATACAACTAAACTGGAGAAACCTTGTATCATAAACTCACGTTTGATCTTAACACTTAAGGCCATAAATATAATACTAATCTATTCTAGCAACAACTGGTCAAAACTGTCAGAAATATTTTCTTGTATACTTGTAAAAAACATTTTATCGAAGTGAGGCGGTGCGAAGCTGCCCTTTAGAAGGTCTTATTTAATTACTTAAACGTATTTGAGAAGCAATATACTTCATACTTACAGATTACAAAGACTGCTTTTGCCCTTAAAAACATCTCAAGCAGAGCAAAAACTAAACTAAACTCTGATTATAAGCAAATTTCCTTTTAACATGAATATTGGTATTTTCTCATGCATTCTAAGCTCTCTGCCGATTATTGAAGGATACTGAGAGGGTACAGGTTGCTCAGAAAGGAAAGGAAGGGGGAAGAAAAAAGATATTATCTCATATATTAAGAAATTATGCACTTTCTCAAAAACATGCTGGTAAAGTTAAAGGGAAAAACAGAGCATGGGAGCTATCATGACTCACCACAGATCACTAACGTCAGAAGGTTTTACACATACATGCATATATATATATATATATATATCGTGCTTTATGAGCAACTAGCAGAATCAAGAGCACTGAACAGTACAATCACACAAATATGAAAGGACAAAAATTTTTTAAAAGTTAAAAAAATTAAATTTAAAAAAATCCAAGGCACACTACAACGAGAAGCAACTTGTCAGAATTAAAGATAATAAGAATTCATTCTGTAAGTGCATTAGGAATAAGAGAAAAACCAGAGAAAAAATATTGGTTCATTAGAGAGAGAGTAAGATTTTGGCAACGCCAAGAAGGTCAAAGTGTTCAATGCATTATTTAATTAGTCTTATTAAAGATGTCAAGCAGGTAATTAACACCAATGACAGAAGGGTAAGAGCTCTCCCTGAAATAGGTCAGATCATAATTGGACAAGATGGATGTTTTCAAAGTCTGACCAGCAAACCTCAAAATCTTAACGATTCTAATTGAGGAATCATGGAAAAAAGCACAATAGCAGGGAAGTGGAAAAGGCAATTGGTTTCCCTGTCTGCTAGAAGAGGCAGAAAAGAGATGAGAAAAGTAAAACAAGACAGCATTACTTCCGTTCCATAAAAAAAACTAATTGGGAATAATATAATCATATTATTGGTAAGCAGCAAAGGGCAACAAGAGGTGAGCAGCGGCCATCACTCACTCGCCGAGAACAAAGCATATCTCATTTCCTTTCACAGCAACATAACAGAAGCAGTTAATTTCATCTATCTTGATTTTAGGCAGACATTCTCCTAATTAGTTGTCAAGATGAAACTATTGCAGGAGAGAGGTAAAGCAGGTGGATAGCCGTGATCTACTGCCGAAGCGGGAGGGCGTGCTACGTCACCGCGCGGCAGGCGGTGGGCGGAGGTCTGGCTCCCGTCGGTGACTTCATTTACCATCTGGATGAGGGGAGGGATCTGGTGACACGGATCTGGGAGGTACCGCCTGCCAGCGGAGACAGAATGCGAAATCATGATCATTTTAGCTGTAACAGAACCCAGAAGTTCAGGATATATTTACATACCTGCAAGACTTGTGAAGTACTAGAAGTGGTAAGGCTTCCCCTGCAACACCGGTCCAGCGCTGGAGAGAGGTCCAGAGAAGATATGGATCAAGGGGAGCACCAAGGCATAGGTATGCGATTATTTTAGCACAGAGGGAACTGAGGAAAGAGATGATAACAATCTCCAATTACCTGCAGGCTCTTGCACCATGCGAAGGGAATCACCTGCTCTCCGTGACCATGGGACGATAGGCAAGCACTGGGGACTTCAAATTGCAGGAAGAAAAATCTACTTGGACATTAGAAAAAGCTTTTTAAAAGCTTTTTTTTTTTTTCTTCAGGAGAACATAGGTCTACAATAAATTATTTGAGGAATGAATGAAGACTCCATTACCAGAAGTTTTTAATATGTTAGAACAACTTTTAATGGCACAGGGCTGCCTCCCGAGACCCCGCTTCTCCTCTGTGGCCAGCGTCCGGCAGGCAGAGGCTTATGATCAACTCATCCAAGGTAATTTAAACAAGGAGTGAGAGAGAGAATTTCATATCTAGTGATAAAGAAAGCGGGGGGGGGGGCGGAATGGATAAATTAAAAGAACTGACACCAAGAAATGTAAGCTCTGTTGCTGACTATGTCACGATTGTCAGATAAAGGCACCCGGACCCAGAAAACATGGCTGTACCCCAGTACGAGAGAAAGTCAGAAAGGGGGGGAAATTGGTTTAGGACTGGACAGTTATGGTTACAGCTCCAGACAACTTCTAGAAACTAAAGTTTCATTATTGCTCTTGCGAGATTTGATTACCAAAGCAGTAAAATTCAAGATTTACTTGACCTAACAAGCATTTCATAGTGAAGTTAGCAGACCGGTTACTTCTGTGAAGGCTTACCTAGTCAAGCTTACCAATGGCCAGTGTGGGAACAGTTCAGGGTATGATCACTTGGGAAGGTGAAGGTAGCATTGAATTTAGCATTACATTCTACGCTTTGCTTCCTAGCTTTTGCAAAGACCAGTTTTCTGGATGAGGGGTTATAAGAGGGTTTTTCCCCCCCTTTCAAACAATTTCAAATAGGTATTTTTATTAATACTTTAATAATTTTTTAAACTTTTTTAAATTTTTAAAATTTTTAAACTTTAATAAATTAATAATATTAATTTATCGGTAATTGCAAACAGTTTTCAGCGTATAGCTGCATAGTTAAGTCTTGCCTTTTAAACCAGGCAGAGAGTATCCTAACTGAATAACTCAGTTTTTGCAATACAAGCTGGTGGAAGTGGAGCACATTGCCCAGCTTTGGCTGATCCTCCGCACGCGGTGGCACTGTTCCAGCATGAGAAGAAACGAACTTTCCAATAATACAATTCTATATCTATCAATGGGTGATATTGAACATGCCGAGCTTAATAGACGTACTTACCGGAAGACCGATGCTGCTCATTTCAGGAAAATCAGCATCTCAAATTGAATGAGTAGAAAACTAAATAGCGGAGGGGAAAATAAAGCACAGGGCAGGGGATATCAAAGGCCCGTACACCGGTGAAAGCAAAGATGTACATTCACAGCCCAGAAAACACAAGTTTCACAGGTACCTGCCCTAGATGTACCCATCATCTTCATATCCAAGCATGGCTCCAGATACTAAAAAGCAAAACTAGCTTTAGTAATAAAAAACACAAGCCGCAGGGCAAGAAATCAGGTTTAAAGCTAGACACCAACTACTCTAAATATCTGAAGGAAATAAATCTGTAATCTAGCTCACATCCATTTATAGATGCGAGACAGATTTGCTCTATGGAAGAGGCTGAGTCATCTAAATAGACTACCAGACTTGTATTTTAAGCTTTTCTGAGATGATTCTGTTCTCTTTCACACGGGTGTTACTTTATTACAAGTGTTCTTGAAGAACTGTTTAATTTCAGAAAAATGAACTAAAAATGCAACATTTCATGTCAAACCCATGATGCCCATTGCAGCCAGAATTAGCTGTGGTATTTAAGCATCTATTCCCAAATCACCATGCAGCAACATCTTATCTTGTTTTTCTCTGAGCCTCTCCAGTAGTTATGTGAAGTGCTGTATGCAGAAATAAGAGAGAGATTGATAAATAGTACACAGCAAGCAAAAAGATTTCTAACCACCAATAACCACCATTTTTTCCCAGCTTCAAACAGAGACTTTTTCAGATTTTAAATTTAGGCTTAATTTCACAAGGGAATACTCTTGACAGAAAGCCCAGACTATTCAAGCAGTAGGTGTTTGCATTTGGCAAGGGCAAGATTTTTTTCCCCATGAGGTTCGTATATAGCGATGTTGTAGAATCCTGAAGTACAAAGTACGCTTTCTCCCATTCGCAGGTATCAAGTTGGCCATTGCTCCTGTTTTAAGCACGACAAAGATGCAGTAAGAGGGCCAAAGAAGCGTATAATCTAAAGAGACTGAGACGAAGAACCGTCACTCGGCCCGGCACCGACACAGGTCTCCAAGTCAAGGGCTGCTCGGTGCTGCTGCGTTGGTATCGCCTTCTCGGCAGCATTTTGTATCACGTCTGTTTGGGTATTTAACTTCTCAGGGTTACATCAGAACAAACTGATCATCCGAATTCAGGCATACATCTAACTTTTGAATACCGCTACCAAAAAAATCCTTATAGATGTTTTTGTCCCCGAAATAAAAGCATCCAGTGACGCTGCTGTCTTAAGGGAATTAGTCATCCTTTCCTTTTGATTCTGATTTTGTGGCTCACAGAGCCTTCAATTTCAACAGCTAAACTGAAAACATATGTACCTGGAAAACAGTGTTCCTCTTGCTAAGTAACACTTTATTAATGACAAAATTAATTTTATACTTAATATTCCAAATCCCTTTGAAGTCTTAAACAGAAAACATACTGGAATTGGTCCACTGCCCAGGGAACTTCTGCTACTGCCACGATAAATGCAGTAGGGTAGTATAGGAAGCATTTTATAGCATTAGAGTAGTAAAGGAAGAACGTTTAGTCAATTATAAAGGGGAGAGGATTTGCACTGGCAAAATACAACAGTCATCGCTGAAAACCAAGTAGGCTACCAGTGCTAAAGACTCAGCTTTGTCTGTAACTTCTTCAGCCATTGCACAGAGTTAGGCTTACCTACCATAGCTGAAATCATTCCCTTCAGTAGCCCATTTACCCCAACGTCAAGACCAAGTCCTGTATCTCCTCCTTATCTGCTCAAACACTGACTGTCCTGGTTTCAGCTGAGATAATTTTCTTTATAGTGGCTGGTATGGGGCTATGCTTTGGATTTGTGCTGAAAACAGTGTTGATAACACAGGGAGGTTTTAGTTGTTGCTGCACCGGTCAAGGGCTTTTCAGCTCCCCGTGCTCTGCCAGGGGCACAAGGAGCTGGGAGGGGGCACAGCCGGGACAGGTGACCCCACTGCCCAAAGGGACATTCCACACCATACGGCCTCATGCTCAGCACATAAAGCTGGGGAAGGAGAAGGAAGGGGGGACGTTGGGAGCGATGGCGTTTGTCTTCCCAAGTCCCCGTTACGCGTGCTGGAGCCCTGCTTTCCTGGAGATGGCTGAACACCTGCCTGCCCACGGGAAGGGGTGAAGGAATTCCTTCTTTGCTTTGCTTGTGTGCGCGGCTTTTGCTTTCCCTATTAAACTGTCTTTATCTCAGCCCACGAGTTTTCTTACTTTTACCCTTCCCATTCTCTCCCCCATCCCACCGGGGGGAGCGAGCGAGCGGCTGGGGGGGCTCAGTTGCCAGCGGGGTTAAACCACGACACTGACTTAGTTCGTATACGTGTTCCTATAAGTTCTCGCAGAAAGCTGCTACTACCTCTTCTGGCTCTAGGCCTGCACCTGTGTTTTTCTGTTACGGCATGATGCATCTATACCGAGCCAGAGACAAACAATTTTCCGCTTACATGCTGGCACGTGACATTTTGATTCAGCTTCACAAGACAGGAAAAAACTCTCAAATACTGATCTCACCTTCGGAGCCTGATCCAACTACAAACTACGCTTGAAAATTACAGATTTGAAGTGCACCAAAAGCTATTTGGGAAAGACAATTCAGCCTACAATTTACCAGCATAAGCTCCAATGATTCTAAAAGCTGTTTTAGCACTGAGTGATGGCTGACAAAAAAAATTGGGAAGGGATAATTGCTAACCATACAGGCTCCTTTGAAGAGATTGCATTAGTGTCCCCATTAATGAAACAGCAAAGTAACTTCTCGTAAACAGAGTTTCAAATAATCTTAACTTCTCTTAAGCTTTAGGAGATATGTTTAGGAAACATTTGTTGCTTTAACCTGAAAACACTCTGTCCAGAGGGAGAGGATTCTGAACTGTGCTTTCAGGTGGGCACAGATAGATGGCTTTGACAGCAAGCTAGATCACTGGCTGCTTTTCTTTGCTTTTTGTTTTTTTCTTTTTCTTTCTTAATCAGATTGTAGCATTGCTGCCACGCTATAAACATTCATTTGCACCAAACAAAGCGACGAAAAAAGTCGTGGTACCCCATATCAGAACACAATATGCTCTAAGGTTTGCATCTCAAGCAGTAGATAAAAGATGCTGTTTGGGCTGGGCTCTAGAAAACCTTATCAGAGGCGTTTCCCTGTATAGAAACTATAGCTCTTCATTGAGATGCAGGTAGTGCTTCGATACCAAAGACTGCAGTGCATCATTAAAGTACTGTGAAGACAAACAACACTCATGCTGCATACCAAGTGGTATTACATTTAACTGAATCATTTTAGTATGATACATCCAGGTCTGCCACTGTGAGCCACTTGTGTAAAACGTGCTGGCAGAAATGGATCCGCGCTAATTACATTTCATGCATATTTCAGAATTAACCTCAGGGATACGGAAAGGTGGCAATAAAGAAGAATTTTATAACCAAGTTCATTTGCAATTGGCAGCCACATGAAGACTAGCTTTCCTCAGAGATAACCCTAGAACATCTCGGATCAGGAGCTTTATTTCTATTATGGTTGTTTCACTGAAGCACGGGACTCATGAAGATTTTGTATCTCTTTGAAACACTGAACCTCTGTCAGAAACTAAACTGCTTTCAAATATGAAAGGCTGGAGGACTTCAGCTAGTGTGCCAGTGCCACAAAAATTTAGAAGCAGACTATCCATATTTCTCTCCAGGGAGTGTCACAAAACATCACAATTAGGCTACATCAGCATGAGATAATTTCCGATCCAAAGTGAAGGGTTGTTCTTTTCATCCCTCTGAACTTTCTGAAATCTCGTCCAAGGACACACCTTCAAACTTTTTTTCAGGGAAATGCAGAAAGGTCGGTTTGCCTTTTTCCTTTACCTGCTTCAAGCCTGAATTGCACAGGACACAGCCAACAGCTTTCCCGCTGCCTCTGACCCTTCTTCTACTTTCCTGCTCCATTTCCAGTATCATCAGTTCATTATCAAGTGAGATAAAGGGGCATCTCTGAGCTTCATTAAAATACAGAGAAGAATGGGATTTCAGATCTCTGGGAACAAGGCAGCAATCTTCTGGATGCGCAGCTGATGCTGAATGCCCCAGATCCTCAGCACCTGTGAACATAATAGAGAAATCACCAATTATCTCCAGTTTTTGCTTCGGAATGGGATTCAGAAATGAATAGCTCGCGCTGCAGAAGGTCTGCCTTGCTTATTATTTTCCTCATTTACCACTAAACACACTCTGATTTGCTTTATAGAGAGTTGTCAACCACCATTTTCCATTATTATTTGTTTTGTATCAATAGCCAGAGCCCTGTTGTACTATTACTCATTGCCTGAATACACAATATATTCCAGTGATATCCTGTTCCTCCTCCGGCACGTTCCATTTTGCGGCTTTCACATTCCTTTACAAAAGATTTTACATTTGTTGTGCGGAGCTGCAGAGAGGTGACCGGTGATACACGTGGTTGTGAGGCTGGGCAGCGAGGACGCCTGAAACAAAGCGCCTAGTGCACGGCTGCCCGCAGTCGCAGGGGAATCATCTCCACGATCCCAGTTAGCCCTTCTTTCCAGTCATCTATTCTGGAGACACAGTCTTTGTCTAGGCGGGCTTATGTCCTGCATGGTCAAAGGGGGGGGAAAAGCAAACGAGTGATATATCCAAGGTCACAAAGTAGATAAAGGGCACGGTTTGCCATCAGTCCCGTTTCTGATCTCAATACAATGTCTCAGCTAACGAATCACGCTCATTTTCTTTTCCACATTTTCTTTCTCGTTTGATGTGTTTGCATTGAAACGTATTTGTTTTATCATCAGGCAAATGAGAGGAAGCAAAGCCGTTATGTCTAAAACCTCTTGCTCTTGCGCGCAGAAAGACATTAGAGTTATCAGAGAAAAGTTGAAACATCAGCATTGGCAGAGCTACGTTTTGCAAGGGTCTCCAAAGACCTGGAAATATTATACACGAGCTCTGCAGCCAGTGAGGCCGGTGAGGAAGCGATACGGTGAAAATCTCCTGTGGAATCGCGCAGGGGCTGATGCAAGGGACTGGCGGCTTAGACAGAAATATCATGGTCTGCTGTGCACGTAAATGAATAGGCAATTTCTAAACCAATATTTACTTGGTATGTTGGAAAGGGCTTTTAATAAGTCTATGGCAGTAACTGCTACAGATCATAGGAAATTGCCCGTTCTGCAGGGACGACAGGGGCCCATTCTTTGTAGCATTCCTGAAAACATACAGCTGCAAGGCACCAGTAACTAAATGCAGGCACGTCATCGACACGCGGGCTCCTTCACACAGGGTTCGCCAGGCATTTTCCCTGGATCCCTTTCTGCAAGAGCCCATCCAGAAGAGGCAGAGATTTTACTTAGTGAACTATCCCATTTCTCAGAAAATGAGCAGATGACACCCTTGATGTATTATCTTAAAATCTAAACATCTATCATAGTGGTAATCATGCATAATGTTTTTTCTTTTAATGCCATCTTCAATTACCTGAAATTTCACCAAACCTGTTTTCCAAACTGAATCTTCTCTTTTTGCAAGCCGATTTGTCTTTTGAAGTCACAGCCACCATTTAACTGATGCGATAATTCACTCTGATGGGTAATATGCATACAGGTAAAAGAAATATTGGTACAATACACAATCATAGCCATCATAATAAATCATGGTAAATTAGTAGAGAGAATTAATCTTAAAATTTTTTGCATGACAATTAAGATGGGTTGAGAGTGGAAAGCAAGAGCATAAACTCCTTGGGCAATTCTGAAACACATAGTTGTAAATGAGACTCTCTCTCTCTCTCCACACCAGCACTAGTATATTAATAACACTGGTTGCACTTGAAATAAATACATTTAATGAAGAACTATATGCAACTATGGGGGAAAAAAAAACTTCAAGAAATTCATCCATACAGAACTAGGCACAGAATTAAGAAAGATATTAAACTTCACCTGCGGGCTGATACCAAGACCACTGAAGAAGCTCCCCACGTTACAATGAACTGCATTTAGCTTGAGTAAGTCCCAGAGATGTTGGAGCCTGCGAGGTCCCCAGCGCTCATGCTTCAGCTCAAGACTGCTCACATGCTAAGTGTCTTTCTGGACACCCGGCAGGGTTCTTAGCATGTATCAGATGATGCTATAGAGAGCAAGGACATGTATTGACAACATGCTGGATAACGTACATTTAATCCTGTGAGGTATTCAGTGGCATCAAGCCTTACGGACTCAAAGTTGTAGGAGATCCTCTGTTTCAGAATGGACCAAGAAAGGAATCCACTGTGGTGAAACACACTGCACTGTTATGTAGTATATATAGCTTATATAGTTAGGATCCATATGGAACGAGTGAATGACTGTGAACCACTACTTCCAAGCCATTGCCATTTCTTTCTAAATACAGTTCTGAAGTGATTTCTCATAAATGCCCTCAATTTTGTCCATGCCACTAGGCTAGTTATTCTTCACTCAAAGTAAAACTGGTATCTAATGTTTGCAATATACACTAATTATTCTTCCACAAATACACAGTTACTCTGCAGTACGATGATGATGGGATCAAAATGCGTAAGTACCTGAGAAATCCCCGTGTTATTTTTTCTAGTTAAAACCCAAATGCATTTTTAATTTTTGCTCTGCAGTCCGTAGGGAAAGACAAATGAGGAAGTTTAAAAGCCTGACTGTTGCTCGAGGACTCGCATCTGCAAGGTTGTAAGCGGCATTTATGAGAAGTTGCATTTCACGAGTTTGGTAATTTGCAGTTTGTTACAAAGACATAAACTCGTTTCTGACTAAATTGTATTGTAAGTCATACTCCTCAGAGAACGTCTGACTAAAAGGTGATGTTAAAGTAATTTCCATAACATCAAACTATGCGACAAATTAAAAACTTCATAGAGGAGAAAACTGGGGAAAAGGAGCAGGCTGAGACGGAACGAATTGCTTTATGATAGTACTCAAAAGGGGAAAACCTCAGTATTGCTCTGAAAACTGCAATGCTAAATCTGTTTTAAAAAGCACAGCATTTGATTTTCAGCTGTTTGACAGTGACTGACTTCATTCCTAGAAATCATTTTTCAGCAGCGTCCAGATACTCGGCAAAATGTTCTCCAAGGAGCAGACTCCTGGCAGGCAGACACCAGCACAGCCTCCGTGCTTTGGGAGTTTCATTGCACAGGGATCTGGCCCCCAAAGTTATCTTATAATAAGCAAGATGAAAAATAATTCTCACATCCTAAGTAGAGGTTTGAATCTGCATGCACTCCGGCAATCATAACAGCTCACTGCACTAACGTGACATTCTGAGGGGAAAGATCATTTGATCATTCAAGAAAAAAAATTTGCAGCCTTCCTCTTAAGAACTAGCTGATCGTTCAAACAAGGAAACTAGAGCAGTGAAGAAAATAACTTGTACCTGCCAAAGAAAGACCTAACTTGAGGAGGAAAAAAGAAAAAAAAAAGTTCTGTCAACCTTGAAATTTCAAATCAGGACATTTATCAAGGTAGTTGCACCAACTGCAGCACGGAGATCCCATCTTATTAACAATCCCTGTCTGGCAGGTCTCCATGGTTTAGTATCGCTGCTGTGGCTATTTTCCTTAATGAGGCAGAAGGGGGGTTTCTTATGAGAGATTGAAAGACCTCGATGTGTACAACTTGGGTATGTGACAAATAAAGGGGTGCCAAAGTGTGAGAGTCATTGAATGTAGCCAACGTAAATAGAAGAAACTATTTAGTGTAGTACAATGATTATAAATGTGAGGAATGGTATGCAGCTAGGATGAGGGTAATTTATCCTGAATATTAGAAAAAGCTCTAACCGTGAGACTGAAATCATGTTCTGCGCTGTCAAGGGAATGGACTAAATGACATGAGAGGGTTTTTTCCGCCTGTAATTTCCATCATCTTCTCATTCAGTGATATATTTCCTTCCTACCTTTGCATTTCATTCAGGTCATGCATAGGTACAGTACTAGAACAAACCTCCTCAGCCGGCAGGTCGAAACCTGTGATGCCGTGAGCAATATATTATAAAGTCTTTCCAGAAATTTCATAATCTCACACTCAAATGCAGAAATGCCAATTGGATATTTTCTTGTTTGATAGTTGGTATTGTCTTCTTACAGTTCCCACCGGACAGCTGTACTAAAACTAGCTGCCCTAATGATAATTGCATACCTAAATCATTCAAGGCCAATTTATACATGTTCTTGTGCCAGTACTGTCCTTTCACCTGACTACAGTTTTTCCACCCCATTTATTACCCTAAAATATACACGAACACCGTCACAACCTCCCTCAGCCTAGAAAGACTTACCAAAAAACTCTAAGTTTACAAAAAGCCAAACACTCCCTGCAAACGATTATGATGAGAAGAATGAGGAGTCTGCCTTCTCATTTACTCAATGAGATATTTTTCATCTTAAACTGAATTAAAAGTTATTATAGAGTTTTTATCAAAATATAATTGTGACATTATGTTTAAAGTGCTAATGAGTGTCCAAACATTAGTATCTCCAAATGTTAGAATGACTTCATGCTGATCATAAGCTTTATATCAAAGCTCGTACGTAGCAGCACTCCTGTACAAGCACGCCGGTACAGTCTGTACCGAGAAAAGTTCTGCTGGAATTTGGGTTACAGAAGCCAATCTGTTTACTTGCAAAAACAACAGCTACAGAAGAGCCACCGCAAAGAAAAAATAACGCATTCAATAACTTGCATATCCCTCTAACAACATGGATTATACAGAAACTTCCATGAGTCAGTTACTGGTTGCTGCTACCAACTGGTAGTAGCATGTCTGATTGCTACAGGCATCTGCTCTAATCTCTTCTCAGTTGATCCCTTTCATCCTGGAGACTCAAAAAGGGCAAGAAAGTAACTACAGTATGTCTTCTGTTGCTCACATATCTAAAATTGTCTTTACCAAGGAGCCAAAGCAGCTTTATTCGGAGTTGTATCCATGCCACCAGTTCTTAAAGATCCCAAAATATCTTGATTATTATAGTCTTTAAAATAACCCATCTGTAGTTTTTAATTATCAGCACAAAATAAAACACATCCAAATAATAATTCTTGTCAGCCTTGTCTTTAAATATATAGAGAGCTCTGAAGTTGCCACAAAAGTGTTCAGACTCAGAAGACCTGTCCTGATCTCACCAAAAACATTGAGAGGCTGTGCCAACATGCAATAATGATGCAGTACAATCACTATTTGAAAAAAAATAAGAGGCAGATATATATTTTGAACTTTAGACAGAACTGATAGTTCTGGAGACTTCCCTGACATTCAGGGATGAGTTTATTCCACTGTAAGGGATGAAGCATATATGCCACCACTTGCTATAATCCACAACTGTAATGACAAGAGTGAATTTCATACATTCTGTTTAGCTCAAAAAAGAAAGGTAATACCAATACTTTTCAATTCCCTGGGTAACAGACAGTGGTACTGCCTTCTCTGTGGGCCGGTCACTCTGCTGAAACTCCGAAAGGTGTAAATTAATTCCAGTTCTAATGAGGGGTTTGGTCTTTTTTGAGCTTTGGACGCCTGAGACCACATGCTTATTTCAGATGATCTACTGACTAGCTGTCAGATGGTAACCATTTTGGGTTGCTGGGCTCAGCCCGATCTGGTGAAACTGGCTGGAAGCTTCTGTATCTTAGTAGTAGTCTCCTAAGCAATAACCCTACAGCACATATTTTACCTCGATTTCTTCAGTTGTCCTTTACTAGCAAGAAGTATGTACTTACTTTGGGCAGGGGGTAAGGGGAGGGTGGTGGAGAATGAAGTTAGGAATACAATCCCATCTCTTCATGACAAATTCCTGTCTATACTAGTAAATGCTGACTCTTTCATTTTTATGTTAAATAAAAATATGAGAAATAAAGTGAAATTCAGCTTCCTAATACTTGCGTAGAAAAATCACAAGTAATTGCGGTATCAATTCTATTAATTTTTTCTTATTGCTATTTCTGCTAGTCTATATTTTACATTATCATGATCGTTTAGACTGCAAATGATATATTTGAAGAATAGCTTATTTCACTCATGAGAATGAGGAGCTCTGCTTTATGAAATGTAAATATGTAAATGTAAATGTATATATGAAATGTAAATATATGTAAATGTAAATATATTAAATATATTTTAAGGTGCTAAGCAATCCACACTAAATGCTTTGCCAGTGGAACAGTAAGAGCAGAGACAGAATAACTCACATCGTGTCTTGGTGGCTGAAACCTAAAGTCAAAAGGAAACAAAACAAAATCATTTTTCTCATCATGATATATAAAAAGTCTTCAAGCCAAATCATGACTTTTCTCCTACTAGAAATGCTTTAATTCAGACTTTAAAAAAAAAAAAAAAATCAATGCCTAAGAATTAAATTTCTAAATGTAACATTTTAAAAAGGGTAAAACTTTCTTTTGCAAGTGTGAGCTAAGTAATCTTGATGGTTTTTTTAAATATTCCCCCCACATTTTTATTTTGCTAGTTAAGTACAAACTTTGATCCATTTTTACAGCTATTTTCAATCAGTCCAAAGTGGCACTTTTTATTCCAAAAGAATTTTGTGGTCGAAGAAGCTCACTTAGCTTTACACGAGAATGGAGCCTCACTACATCCATTCAATATATCATCAGCACTCCAGGTCACAACCCCCTTCCAAGCAATTTACAATTTGTAAGACCTCTATAGAACGATGAAGGGAATTGCCGTTGCCTTACACCCCTGTAGTACAGCATATACACATACACAATGAGTTTCCACTATCCAGGTGCTTAAGCATTTACGCCAGTAGGATCACCAGCACTATCTCTAGCTAGCTGCAGCCACATTATTCACTTAGAAAGTAAGAAAAGCCCAAACATCCCCCCCCACCACACACATGCACACCAAAAAATAAATAAAAAAGAAACTACAATGTTCAAGGAAGGGGAGAAGTAAATTCCTGGCCCCAACCAGTGGCCAGCAAAAGCACGTGATGGCTACAGCGCAAATATTTGTGTGGAAGGCAGTCGCTCAATAGCCTTTAACCCGCTTCCCTTAGGTATAGATAAGCCTCAGGTATTTATAGACTTTATCTAATTTCCTGTCCCCAGACTCTCCCGCTCAGTTACACAATGTCTTCCAAGAACTCGAATTCCACCTTAAGGCCATTCAGGTTCTTTTTCCTTATAAGGTGTTCAGAAGAACACACAACTTCTTCCTCAAATAAGGAGGAAACCCCACTTTCAGTAGCTAACAACTGTAGTCATCATACAGTCATAATAATTCGACCGTACAACCATATCAGCTTCTAGGTGAAGCAATTCTCTTTTTATCTATCCCAAATATTTAAGTAGAGATTCATAATCTCTCTTCTGACCTTGATTAGATTTTGAACAAGCCAAACCCTTAATCTCTCTTCACAAAAAGATTAATCAATTCCCTTGATCTTCTTAACCGCACTTCTCTGGCTGTGTTTCCATTCAAGGCAATCTTTCTGAACAGCGGTAGCCAGAACCATACATGCGCTTTTCAAGTCATCTTACCACTGCCCATTATAATTATAAAATACTTCCCTGACTTAAAAGTGTTGGGGATGCTTCATCTACTCGGTTTCAGGAGAATAATCATGGGATGCTTTCTCATGGCTCTCACACTGGTGACCACAATCGTTCTTCAATCAAGATATACCCCTGAGATGTTCTGCATGTAACCAATCTGCCTAGACTCACTGAGATATGAAAAAAAAAATAAAATCTGTCTCTTTTCCAGCATGGAACTCTCAAAATATCATCTTCAGGTCTACCGGTGGTCAGGCTGCTTAGAAGTGTTACTCTGTAGTAAAGAGAAAAAATAGTAATTGTTAGTTACTACACACATACTACATCAAGGAAGTATTAGGGCAATGATTTCCCAAGATATGCACCACAGTTTCATTTTTATTTTCAATAGACACGGTATTTCAGCCTTGATTAGGCAAAACCAAACAACTTGGCATATCGTAAGCACATATTTAACTACAAAGACGGTATATGCCAAAACATCTTCAGAGTTGAGTCCGTAAATCTAACCTACAAGGGTGCTTAATGTAAAAACATTTTCTTCTACCCCTTCTGACACCGCCATCTTCCTCTCATTTTCCTCTTTTTCCATTCCATACTTCTTTGGTCAACTTGTCTCAATTACAAAATGTAATTTTTAAATGAAATTTTTCAATTAATTTGTACAGCAGAATCGCTGCCGTCTCCGGCGAATAGCCTCTGAAGCAAAAGATTAGATACATTGTTCTAACACAGCCAATTTGCCCTGCTCTCCACTGTTTTCACCCTGGGATCAGCACGTAATGCTAGCCAAGGATTAGGAAGAGGTAGAGTGTATGACCACACTACAGCTTCAAGTCAAAGGTCAGTGTCGTGATTTGGCTTCGGTCGGCAACCAACGCCCACCCAGCCGCTTGCTCAGCCTCCTCCCTGGTGGGATGGGGGAGAGAATTAGAAGAACAAAAGCAAGAAAACTCATGGGTTGAGATAAAGACAGTTCTATAATTGGGGGAAAAAAAATTGTAATGAAAAGGAAAACAACAAGAGAAAGAGAGGAACAAAACCCAGGGAAAAAGCAAACAAGTGATGCAACCACTCACCTGCCGACCGATGCCCAGCCCGTCCCCAAGCAGCAATCGCTCCTCCCCGGCCAACTCCCCCAGTTTCTATACTGGGCGTGAGGCCATATGGTATGGCATAGCCCTTGGGCCAGTGTGGGTCAGCTGTCCTGGCTGTGCCCCCTCCCAGCTCCTTGTGCACCCGGCAGAGCAGGGGAAGCTGAAAAGCCCTTGACTGGTGTAAGCACCGCTTAGCAACAACTAAACCATCAGTGTGCTATCAACATTATTCTCATCCTAAATCCAAAACACAGCACTATAGCAGCTACTGGGAAGAAAATTAACTCTAGCCCAGCCAAAACCAGGACAGTCAGTCTGTTTCCCCACCACCACCACAGCAAGGGATTTTTTTTTTATTATTATTATTTTTATAAAATGTGATGCTGCAAGTTATATTACTTTTGCGTGATTTTTCTGTGACATTCTGTCCTAACAGTCTTTATGACTGAAATCAAACCGTAGGACTTTTTCCCCTTACAGAGGCAGGCTGGTCTATAAAGAAGTGACACAATTCAATAGTTTGGACAAAAGAAACCTCGTTTCTACTTACATTATGCCAGTGATCTTTGGCAAAACTCTTTCCTTTCCTTTTCTGTGAGTCATACTGTTTTGAACTCCAAGCTCTTTCACCCCTAATTTGTCTTGTATCTGCACAAAATGAAGCGTAACAAGACCTCACTCTGAACTCACAACTTTCAGTATTACAGTACAATAAATAATGCTGTATTTCTGGAATAAGTTTGAAATAGAGACCACCTAGGAATAATTTTTCATAAAGATTAAGAGCTCCTACTGTATTCTCAAAATAGAAAAGATGCTAAAGAAGACATTTTGCTCAAGCTCTCGATCTTTAGAAAAAAGATGAAGCTCAGAAATTCTATCTATGACATAAATAAAACCTATTTGACCATATAGGGAGGGTGGGTAAGACCCCCTTTCCAGTTCCCATTCCTCTCTTTGGCAAAAGGGAGCCAGCACATTAGACGGCAGCCCCAGGCGCCTTGCATCTGGGATAAAGCAGACATCTCAGCCAGCATCGTCTTGGAGGAAGACGTGTGTTCGGGTCCTTACTGACGGCACCTCTTGAAGCCAGGAGAGGACGGGCACATGGGCAGCAGCAATCGGTGGCTGCGAGATGTCCAAATAACGTCACAGCCCAGAGAGCAGCACAGAGCTGCAGGGAACCGTAGATCAGTTCCTCCTGGCACCTCTGCAGGTACTGCAGTGAGGAATGAGCAATTTAAGATACCTTAGCGTTTTCCCGCTCCGGGAAGGAAACATGCAGTAGACATTTTAATGAGATAGTAAAGATTTTCACCTTCCACACAACCATTTTCTACAAATTATGACTATTCTCCCCCAGTATTTGCTTCTCTGATTTTCTTCTGGCAATATAATCCATGCAGAAAATTATCTGAGCTCTTTAGCTGAAAGGTACTGACTTATTTATTTTACCTCAATTCTAAAATATTTAGAGGATACCATCTAGCTTTTGAATGTTCCCATACTTTAAGTGATTTGCTTTTGTTCACATTAAAATGTTTCTCATTCTGAAGACTATGCAGCTCTCATTCTAAAGACTGTGCAATTATTAAAATGTGACAGACTCACTGGCTTGCAAATCTTTCCTTTATGCTTGGCAAATTTTATTATTATTACAGTAATGTAGCTGAGATCAGGGCCCCATTGTGTGTACTCCTTAAATAATGAACAGGGAACTGAGGCACAGAGAAATTAAAACACGTTGATCGAGGTCAGACAAAGGTTAGGATTGCTGGAACTACAGCCACCGATTGAGACAAGGCCACCCTTGTTCTCTGCCAGGCTTTGCTGTGGTATCAAAACTGCACCAAAACTAGAGATAAAACAACCGATCCACCGCTTTTAAGAAAAAGGGACCGCTTATGCCAGCCATGAAGCAGAAATACAAGAAAAAAACCGAGACAAATGCATGCACGACTCCAGCATAGACTAGATACGCATGGCCCCACATCCCCATTCTTCCAGGCTCTGTCCCAGCTATTACTTTATCATGCCAGAACAGGTATGAGTTCAAGCTGCCCACTAGGTCGAAGAGATGCTGGCTGGCAATTCACAGCAGACGCTTCCAGTTGCGTCACGTGCAACATAATACGGTTTGCTGTCATTCATTTAAAATGGGAAATAAGTCTTGTGGTGCCACAAATTTGCTGGCAGTGTCAAGATAAAAACGTTTTGTTTTTGTCATTGAGAAGAGTTAAGAATGGGGACTAGTTATTCAGTGGGTGGTTAAAAGTTATTTAAAAATAAATATAAAACCTCTTTAAGTGCCACACTGATGGCAGTTCTGACTTGGGTATGGAATACTGTAGCACAAAGGAAGGATTTTTCACAATAAGCAAACTGGCCCTCTAACAACAGTGATCCTTGGAAAAAGGAAACCGAATCCTCTCTGCACCTGCAAATGATGCTGGATTTGATTTTCCTTTTCAACTTAGAGTTACCTATTGAGTGATATTCTACACATTGGGAAAAAGTTGATATACTTTGGATATAGAGTTATATAGTGCTTGCAAAACAAAGATAGAGCTTTATTAACTACAGGCATACCAACACTATGTTTACGCTAGGAAACAATTGTTGTGAGGTTGCGAAGAAGCGGTAGCAGGAGTTACAGTCGTGCTAAAGCCAGTGCAGATTTCCCTACACGCCAACACTTTCCTACAGAAACAGGCTTCCAACTCTGCCACGTCTGGAAATCGTTTAATACAGACTAAGGCAGCTCTCAGGAATAACGTTCCAGTGTCACGCTTTTTGTAAGGAAAATTTCAATCCTTATTTTAATACCGAATCACGGAGTTTCAAACATTGTCTTTCTAGTTTTCAAGTTCCATTCCCGATAGCATGAATTCTTTTGTCCAACTTTGAGTTCTTTCACCGAGACCTATCAGCAGAAAAGCAGCCTTTTACCGCAGAGACTGAAAGGCAAAGAATTTTAGGCATATCATCTGAGAGACGTAGATTGTGTGTTGGATTTCTGAACTCTAATAGCTCCGGGATGAAATTAATACAAAATGATCTCTTTGGTTTCTGTTGCTAATTCTGCTACAAAAATCTGAGGTACACAGCAGCTTTTACAACTCCTTTGCTTCGTGGGAAGGAGAGATCATTTCAGCAAAGCAGCAACAGTCTTGCAATTGATCCTAAACATAACCACCCAAAACAGGTAAACTCTCCGCACATTAAACTATGCTAATACACTATAGTCTACAATGGGTATACCATATAGTTAAGACTCTACCAACAGCAGAGTAAAAGGCAATTAGAAGAGAAGCAATGCCATCCCAACAACCAGTAAGCGTATACAGTATACGTAACCAAAAATCTTATCCAGCTTCCACGTGGTGAGTAGCCGCGCATTCATCAATTTAGATGGAAACATCTTTAGACATCATATAAAGGTATAACTACCTTGAAATCATCATCCCCTGACCCCCCCCTCCCCAAAAACATAAAACCCACAAGACTAACACTCACCACTTTGGATAATTTTCAGAGGTCAAGAAAACAAACGTAAAGTCCAGATTTTTCATTCATTTCTACCACATTGTTCTCCTCCAAACAGCTTTTTGGAAATACAGAAGTGATGAGAAGTTTTGCCTGCAAGGCACGCAAGTAGCAGAAGGTACAGGTTTTGAATTAGCTTTTAAGAAGTCAGAAAACCCACAAAGCTGCCAACTCCTAAAATTTAGTTCCAGGTACTTGATTCAGAGAGACGGGCTATCTAGAGATGAACAGAAGCAGCAGTAGTTTGCAGCTGGACCGTTCCCCTAGTAAAATACGTTTACTTTAGGCATTTTTGATGATGAACTTTTCCACTTGTTCCTAAAGTTAGGCTCAAAGGACAGTGACTAATAGCTTGGAGAAGAACTGAAATTGGAGCTTGCAGTCTGAGCACACCAAATGAAGCCCAGTGACTGCTGCCATGAAAATAAATGGTAGTGTGTAGGTGTACCTTGTACAAATGAACTCCATCCATTTTAAGCAGCCTCAAAGGCAACAGGAGCGGAAGAGTCTGGAAACAAATAAAAAGTCTGTGCTAAAAGTTATGCCCCTGAGCTAAGGCTGTTGCCTTGCACCGAACGGCTACGGGCAGAGCAGGGACCCAAGTGGACTCTCTGGTCCTCCTGCCCTCAACCCTAAACCCAGAGACCACAGGTGCTTGCTCTAAACCCAAGAGCTATACTGAGACACAAATCTGTGGCCTGTAGAAATAAAGAATGATTTTGTACCAAAGCAATTAAATAAACAGTCAGGAAGGTTTGCACCTGATTCTTCTTGCATTTCAGAATCGCAATATATATAACGTGGAGGAAGACGTGGTAGGGGCTCATTGACTGTTTCAAGAATGTCACACTGTAAACAGAGCAACATCAGCTCAGACTGGGGGGGCTGTTGGCTTCCTCCCCAGGAAAGGCAGCGTGAGAACACCAAGCATGTCCCCCTGGGCTCAGCGTCCTTGCAGATGAAGCACTGGTGCAAGGTTACACATCACACTTGACACCTCAGTAAATGAGAATTGGCCAAATGGCAGGTTTGATCTCTAATTATTCCAGTGCGTCAGCCTTGCTGTTTAATTTGTGTCTAACAGACATGATTACAACAGGTTTTTTTGCACCTCAGCTGTATTTTTCCTGTGCATTAGTCTGCTAATGCAAGTTGCTTCTGTATATTGGCAGAGAATTACAGCATTATTGCATGTTCATGAGAAAAAGCTCCAAAGAGAAAGAGGTCAACAGGTTGAACTTCACTTACTTTGGCATCGTCAGCAGTTGTTATTGCTTGTATTTCGTGATATAAAGGTCTCTTCTTACGCTGGAAAGAAAAAAACCCATACTTAGCTTTTGTGTCTTGGTAATGTGGACATTTCTTTTCAAAGAGAAAAGAACATCTCCGTTCTCGTTCAGGTATTTCTGATAGAAAATACCAACTTGCACAAGGTTTTACTGTTAAGTGTTTGCTTTGGTTTTGATATTTAAAACCATGTAAAAAACGCAAGTAAAACTCAGCTCCAATTATATTTTCCTTTGCCCCTTAAACTTTGTAATTCCTATCAAATAGGCACAGATAGGATTTCCCCCCCCACCATCTGCAGCAGCCAAGGCTCTTTGTGAGGCTTCAGAGGAACCCGACTTAAATTTGACTTTGACAAGACTGCTCAGCAGCACGGCTCCCTAAATACTAGCGTTAGGTTAACTGATCACAATTTGTCTACAGCTGTAGTGTCGCATGCATAGGAATTGTACTTAGAGCTATTTGCAGAGACTGTCTACATTCAGAGGAAGCTTACAACTAGGATTGAGTTTTGCTTCTTAACCTTCATAGGCAATATTTATTATCCTTACTGCATTACATCCTCGATAGGAATTTCTGATCTCCCATTCCAAACCACTTAAGAAAATTCTGTTTGTCACTCATTAAGCAGATGTAGAAAACCACACAAAATTATTAATACCACATGGCTATGCAAACAGCAGGGGAAAACGGTTACCACATTTTCCTCGATAAGCAAGGCAAAATCCCTCCAATTAACATTTTAATTAGAAAATTCACTTACCATGAAAGTGTCCTGCATTTTCTTAAAGGTTATAACTCAGTCTGCTTTCAAATTCCGCCACAGCATTTTTCACTGTGGCTCTATCAGAGATTGGATACCCAGCAGCAAAAAGAGAGTTTAAGTGAATTATACTTGTAGCTCATACTTGATTCTCTTTATTTTAAAACTTCAGGCACTCAGGCTTCTATTTCACCCATCACTTGTCCTTGGAGACTAACGCAGCTTTGGGGAAAAAAGCTATTACCTACTGCGAAAAGTATAGTAGTTACAATTATGAAACAATAAAATGTCAAAGATGTCTAATGTAGATAGAGGGCTTTAAACTTTGTAGTTTAGCGAAATACTACAATGTATTCTCTAAAATCATTATATCCATCAGGTACAATGACCCCTTTGACTGTGCAAATTCACCAACATGCATACAGCAGATCTGAGTGTGCATTAGAAATCAGCAACTGAAAATCTATTTTGCTTACCTTGTCGCCAATAACGTGTTACTTAGTGCTGTAATTCCATGGCCTTCTTGAACATGCTTAGTAAGTAGGAACACTTTTGTCCCTCGGGTAGAAAGAGCTTAACATCCACAGCAAGGCTCAGTCTTTTGCTTCCCTTCCTTTTGGTGCTCACAAGTGTCACAGTCCCTGACAGTCCCTACAAAACCAACCAAATTTCCCTCCACGGCCTTTCTTTGGTTACTTGTTAAAAAAGGAAGCACCTACGAACCTTTAATAGCAAGAAACAAATTCCAAAGGAATAACAATAGCAAAGTCTAACCAAAGACAGACTTTTAACTGAAATCTTCTGACCAAACTGATCTTTACCCAACAATGCACATTTTCTGGATGGGTAGACTCCTAAATTGCAAATTCTCACCGCATATGCTGCCAGATAAAGTCTTAACTGATCTTAACGCAGTTTTACCTGTGATAAGAAACACTGCAAGGTGGCAGGAAAGGGGAAGAGATTAAACCCTTTATCCTATAATCGTATACTCTGATATTATCCAGGTATCGTTATCACGGTCCGAGCTTTTTATGATGAGTGCAATGCAGGCACAAACAATTCTTGCACCTCAAACGTTGCCAAGCTGCACTCCCCATCCTTACAGCGGGCATTAAAAAAGCCACGTACTTGCACAGATCTTGCAAAAATAGCTGTGAAGGTGACACGCAATATATGCTAAATGAGAGAAGAGCGTCACACGTGACCGCCTAGGAATCAATCCTGGTGTGAACGCCTCACGAAGAGCTTTTCTCCCCCACGCTGCGCGAGTCCTTGGCGCGACAACGTGCTGCCTACAGACCCCGCAGCGTGCATGTCCTGCTCCTGAGCCGTTACCGCAGCCACATCCGAGTGACAGCGAAGGAGGAAAAGGCACAAATTAAGAAGTTATGGAGAAGATGCTTACACCATCCAGCAAGACAATTGCTATGCATTGTACCTAGTCAGAAGGATTTTGCATCGTCTCAGAAATCAAGCACTATGTCTACAAAACCATAACCAAGCTGTGAGGCAGGAGAGAGGGACAGAGAAGCTAAGGGACATCACCTCCACAGAAATCTCTAATGAGCCCAACCCTCCTCCTCCACCTTGGAGACACCATCTCCAATGAATTTTGTTGCAAAATTCAAGTTGGCGTTACAAGCATGAGGAAAAAATTGTTATTTCAGCCTCAATGGAGCAAATTTAGCACTGCCTATACCTCTACTCTTTTTAGAGAGGATGAAAAACCTTGGGATTGTGTATCTTTAAAAAGTGAAGCCCAAAATGGTAAACAATTCATCCCGGGACTAAGTGAAGAAGAGGGGAAAAAGAACAATTGGTTGTGGACAAGGTTAGTGAATTCTTCATCATAAATTAAATTTATGCAGCATATTAAACTCCAATATTTTAAGGTGGGTTTTTTTTTTTTTCAGGCTGTTTTAAAATGACATCTACCAAGAGGAATGAGGACAAAGAAGCTGGCTTTAAAATAGAACTTGACAGATTTATGACCAACATTATATAGTACTTTTTAACTTCTGCAACAGGAAGCCAAACTTGATGACCCAGGAGCATCTTTGCAGTCCTATTTTTTAGCAGTAAGGTTGCTGCTAGGAAGCGGTTCTGTTCCTGAAGCACATTTCCTACTAGTCTCTTGAAAGCAACATCTGCCCAGAAGAGTATGAGGAATGAGGAAAACCAAAACGGTGGAGTGAAAAATGACAAAATGAACAAACGCACTGAATCGTTATGCAAAGCTAGAAGAGTTCCCACGGCTCACAAGTAGAAACTGCCTGCAAAACCTTTTTCAGAGGGCACTGGTTAGTCCTGTGGGAAGATGAGCCAGACTGAGCACGGCAAAGCAATATTCTCAATCGAAACAGCCAGTGACTACCGCAAAGTGGTAATTGCTGCTGTGCCAAACGTGGTTGTTAGTATCTCACACATTAAGTTACATTTATTTTATCTCCCCTTCATAATGGAATAATCTAAAACTTAGATTCATGCCAAGCTTATCTAGATAAAGTTCTTTTCATTCCTCACCCAATTCAGAGAAGCATACACAGTCTCTTTGTAAAATAAAGAGATCAGGTAACACCTGGAGAATAAACAAGGCATGTCTTCCCTTGACGTACAGTGAAACGTCCAAAAAGAACATTAAGAAGGAACACTTTGGTGGTAATCTAGGTAAGATTGTATGAAAAGATAATGCTTAATCAAGACTGATACTACCGCATCTTACTGTCTGGATAAATAGAAGTTCTGACACCAGAACACCATGAAATATCATACTTACCACTTTATGTCAACTCAAGACAAAGCTTACATTGAGCTGGGCCCCTGGCACGTCTTAGAGACTTTTAAACATAACTTTTAATCAGTATTAAAACAAGAAGCTTCTAATCAGAAATAAGTCAATCTAAGCTTTTCTTCATTTCTTTATAGGCTGAGAAAGATCAAGACAAGTGATTAAGACATTTCTTTGCTTCATTAACAAATATACAAAGTTTTATTTTATTAGATTGCTTTTCTGTATGTTAACATTATCATATCAATTATAACTCACATTCACAGCAGAAATTTTCTAATAGCATTTTGCAACACTAACTGCTGTATTAGAAATCCTTAAGAGAAACTTATCTTTAGCTACTCGGGTAACTTGAATAATAAAGTGCAAAACCACAATAAAATTTGACAGACATATGCCCCAGCTCATACTCAGTGGAAAATAAAGTTTGTAAGACCACTAGATATGGATTCACTGCACACAATAGAAGAGCGTGACCTGAAGACATCAGTTTTCAAGTTTTCCCATTACCAGACACTGATTACAATGAATAATTTTCCATTACTTTTAAGGGTAACAAAAAGAAATCACAGTAAGGTTACAAATAAAACAAAACATATTGGCCAGACTACCTGAAGGTTAGCCCTATACTTGGTACCTTTTACCCAATAAAGATTTTAGGAAGAACTGATAAACAGGAACAGTTCATTTCTTGATAGCCTCTTTGATTTTAACTTCAAGGAATCAATTAGCAGGCTATAACACAACATCTTGTTTGGGACCCGAGTCATAATTCTTTTTTTACTACACCTGCAGACATAAACATGATATCATTTGACTAATGAGGATTGCCAACACTAGCTACTGTCTCTCTCAATCCAAAAAGATAGAAAAATCTGAGAATTTTATTGGAATTAAGTCCAATTCACAAAGTATAAGCCAAGCTTTCCTGTCTCTCCTTACAGCCACTGGTGCAGTCTCCCCAGTACCAAACACTCTTTTCAAGACAAACGAAGTATCAGAAACTCTAGGTGCCTTTCCCTTTCTTCTACCTAACTAATTAGTTTTCATAAGTCCTTTGGTGCTATGACGCAAGTTAACATCATCTGCAAGGAAGACTACTCAACCTTTTTACTTACAGAATTCAAAGATGCAAATTAAATATTACTCTAATTTAGTCAGGCTCCCTTCTTTGTAACTGCTAACATTGCTTCTCTTCTACCACTTTGCAAGAAATGACAGTTTAGCATGCCAAGCCTTAATAAATAACAAGCTCAACTTGCTAGTAAACACAACACACCACTGTCAAAACAGAAAACAGCCTGAACAGCAAGCTTGAAGGACCATGTCCTGTTTATAGCTTTATGTAACCAAGAAATTCACAACATACATTCCCAAGAACTCATTTTTACATAACACTCTCCTTCACATTGTTGTATTTCACTATAGTCAGTGCTTTCATCAAGGAAACATTTCCATGCACAGATACACGGCAGAACATCCAGTGCTATTTTGGAGGGCTGCAGATACAATTTTCTCCTTTTAGATCATTTAAGCAGATAACCAAATTCAAAGACCCAGCTGTTGAACTCTGGATAAGGCACTTCCCCCAAATGAGCAATAAAGCACCAGGCCAGTGTGCAAGAAAAGTCTGGTTGTACCTTTTCTTCATCATTTCTACCTAAACAAGGAATAGTTCTGTAGCAATTGTGCTCTTCCAGTCTGAAGTGATCTTCCCACAACAGCTTGTGCAGCTTTATAAACTGCTTCACATTCTTCCCTAAACTTACTAGTTATGGCCATGTAAATATTTTGAAGACTTTCAGAAATTTATTCTATAATGATTCTACTTTAAAATAAACTCAAGGTGCACTTCAAAGGGGCATGCAAGATATTCGTTAGAACTTGTGAAATATTACCATAAAATCACAATAATAAAATTTGAATCTGTCCATCAGCAGTTCTTAACCATCTACATAAACAAGTTTTTTCAATCGAGGTCTCACACGATTTCAGTCCCTGAAAAAAAGAGTTGCCTTAAGGCATGCATAGAATAGACATCACTAGTGCTACTTGGAAGAGTTCTATCTTCTCTCCTCCTCCCTCCCAAAAGGGTACCAATATAACACCCAGTTATCTTAATATTTTAAATTCACCCTTTGCTGCATAGTCAGCTGCATATATTTAAAGTAATCCTCTGCTCAAATCCTTGTAGTAGTCCAGGAGTAAAACCTGTTAACTCACCACCAACAGAAGATTAAGAAAGAAGTGAGATTTAGTTTCTATCAAAAACAAAAAGCATATCTCACTTCTGGGGTTCTTTATTATTTTGTCAAAGACATTTTAATAGAATTATTCTGGTATTCTGGTCTAGTGTTAGATCATGGCCAAAATCTCAGCTTTAAGGAAAAACCCTCATTTTATACTGTTTTGAACTGCCAGTAGCTTTATGCACTCCATTTTAATTTTTCCATTTAATGAATGTTCTGCAGTTCTAGAAAGATGAGTTATGCATTTTTGTTCACATACAAAAAGACAGTCTAACAGATGTAAACTATTTATTGAATATTTGCCACCAATATTGTTAAATACATAATCTTGCAGTTTTCCGCTTTCAAGTTAAAATGTCAGAAACAGAACACCAAATATTTACAATTCTTATAAGGAATGTTACATAATGACACATTAAGGCGTAAATTCTTTTGGCTTATAATTCTGAAAAGAATGATAATAGCAAAAAGTGATGCAAAATCTTCATCGTGAGATTATGATTAAGCTACAATGTTTTACAAAAATATGGTGTAAGATGGCAATAATCCCATTCAAAATCCTGCATTAGGCCCCTCAAGAGGGGCTGATAATTTATACAGTCAAAACTTTAAAATTTACATATAAAGGTACCCTATCCACCATTGAAAAGTACAACTCTCAACATATACATTTTTCAGGCCACAGTTTTGAAGGTCTGGAGTATCAAGTTGGTTTGATGAATTAGTCGGTTGGCACTTACGAACACATTTATTGCCCTGTTAGAAGAGAAAGATATTGCTTCAGACATTTTTAGAAACATATCATTCAATAAATACAGCATTAAGTTTGGACAACTAAATATATTGGCATCGAGGCTCTGCAAACTGGGAGCATATTGACGTTTCACCATATCATGATCTACCTGAAGCTTACTGCTAGCAAACAGATAGACTTATTTGCATAGCTAATCCTAGAAAGACTATGTTTATTGGCAGGAACTTAAAGACGCTGGCTCTCAATCATCACTGACATCTCAATCATTTAATTCTGGGGTTTTAGCTAACTAAGAAAAAGAATGGAACAAATGATCGTTAAATGCCTGTTCTTTTCAAAGCTGAACACTTCATCCCCTAGTAATTTCAGAATTTGCAACTCTTTCCTCAAGAAATACTAAGCATGCACGCATATGGAAGTGACATACTATTTTAGTTATCTTTGTTACGAAAGAGGTGTGGGGTCACTGAGTTTTTCAGCTCAGTAATGACATCTGTGAGCATTACCTTCTGGTGGGAGCAGGGTATCTTATCAACATGCAGTTCAGACAGATTTAAATTACTTCTGATTCCACAAGGATATGAAATACAAGCCTTACCAGGGATTTCTTGCAATATTGATAATACATAACACGCTTTAAGCTTATGCTCACAATACACAGCACAGCATTCACTTCACATAGGGCTAAAAAAAGCTGGGCTCTTTCAGTATGGCTGGGATACATGTACAACCCATACAACCCTTTCCCCATTTTTTCAGTCAAATAGTTTTCTAGTCAACTGAGTCTGTTTAGACCTAGTTCATGTGAAAACTTATCTATACATCTGTTCAGTAATCATAAAGCTACCAAGGTCTAAATTTCTCATTTTGGTATCATAACCAAATTTAGCCCCAATTTCAGTAAGAGGAGAAAAAAAAGAATGCTTTGATAGGAGCAAGGTAGTGTTCACAGCTGGTCTCAAAACTTCTCTCTCCTTTAGTACTGCACCATCCCCTGGGTGCTCTTCGTCTTTGCCAAGCTCAACAAGACCAGACATGAAAGTTAGTTCTCATCTTTAAAACAGTAGCACATAGAACACTTTGGCACTGTCAAAATCTGAGGGGGGATATACTTATCATCCGAAACGGTCACTACAGTGAAATATACAAGAATAATGACTTCAAAACCCAAGGTGAAGACCTGAAAAAAGCCTCAGTTTGAAGGCTAAAATGTCCAAATATAAAAAGATTAATCAAAGTAATTTCAAATACTGCAAAGCACTATAAGGAGCTATGAAGAAAGGCCAAGAAAAATGTAAATCAAAGAAAACACTGCACAGATGTTTAGTGTTTGCAAATGATATTTCAAATAGGTAGGTTACTTTTTTCAATAAAGCATTCATAAATTTTTTGTCCTTGTATATACACTGAAAAAAACCACAAAAGGCCATGAAATTTAAATTCACATATTCAAATTCAAAGCTAATACCGCACATGGGTGTTGTATGGTGTGGCATTTAACAGATTTCCCTTTCCTCAAAGGCATTACAAAAGGATTAAAAGTATTTTAAAGCAGCCATGACGGTCTGAGGACACAGGTGAGGAAAAAAATTAGGCAAGTCCTGAAGAGAGTAGCTTAACACCCCAAAGCTTGTCTTATTTTCCCCTGTTAGTCAACAAGACCTTTCATTACATAAAATGGTAGTACAAAAACATACTTACTTTCCATCTTTAAAATAGGTTTTCAGAGTATCACTGAAACTTTTGGAGTATTTTACAAACTCTTTCTTTTGGTGCTCAAGTGCCTAAGAAACAGAAACACCAGGAGCAGAGTCTTAGTTCACATATTGTTTGGTACAGTCAGAATCTTTATGTCAGCCAGTCTTCTCAGTTTAACATCATGTAGGTATAGGAATTTTGATTTTTTTTTTTTTTTAGAAGACACGCAGAGAAATTGCCCCCTTCCTATAAAACTGTCAAGACCTACCATACAACAATCCTGTTGTTAAAGTATTATGTCATTGACCAGTTAAGCTCTCCTATTCATCCTTTGATCAAAAGGATGTACTTCCTCTTACACAATTATACAATATCGTATAAAAAGAGTTATTGCACATACCCGCCGGTTCTGGTATTGGTATTTCTTGAAGACATTATTTACTGTGTCAAGAAGTTCCTTTATTGCACTCGCGATGTCCCTATTTGGCAATAAAAAGATAGTTGTAATATCCTTAAGCTATCCTATTTAAATTTTGGAATTTAATCCCCTTCTAGTAGTCAAATACTCCTTAAAACAGTCTCTACAGAATAAGTGTCAGACAGGATGTAGGAAGACCAAATGCAAAGAGCTAGACCAGTGGCATGGGAATTCAAACTAGGAATCAGCAAGTTAAGTTTGGTCTAGTAACATGGGGCTCTCATTAAAAATCCTCAACTCTGTCCGCTCATTTATAAGCAAGGACCAGGCTCCTTTCCAATGGGAACAGTGTTGCTAGCATCTCCTACAGCATTTGAACATTCCAATTTAGAAGTTTGACCCCTCAATCTGCAGAAAAATACTTAATACAGTACTTACTTGATTGTCTGAAGAAACCTCACTCGGTCATTGATCTCATCAGGAATCTTACTAAGAATCTGTTTAAGTGCTCGTGCCTTTTCATTAAGATCTTGGAATTCTGGTTCCGGTCTTTCAATCATATACTCTAACAAGAACAACATATTCAAAAATACCATTAGTTTTCCCTCAAGTCTCTAGTGACAGCTAAAAAACACTTCTTCACAAAATGCAGCAGTATTACCATGTTACATTCAAAGGTGAACAGCACAAAAAGAGCCATGAACAGAAAACTGCAGTGAATACACTCTGCATCAATAGAAACAGTCCAACAATAATCTTTATTATTGCAAGTTGGAAAAAGAGCGCATCTTATTTTATCTGAGACCCTGAAGACACTACACTAATCAAATACACTATTAAAATAACTTGAAGCCTACTGTATGCTCCCCTTCTCCGACAGTATAACGACTGCTTTTAATCTGAAGCAGAGAAAAGGAAGGTGTTATACTCCATATATGCTTTTTTCTGGCGGTTAGCATTGCAAAAGGTGCACCTTTTGCACCCCCATAAACATAGTTCTAAAAATTCATTTTCTTTCTCTCTCTGTATGAGTCAGCTATATTTTTAGGGAGATTTAACTTCTTCGAAAGAGTTACTCAGAAAATACAAATATTCTTCTATCATGCTGAAACAAAAAAAAAATCTATTAAGAAACAAATAACCTCTTCTAAAAATAGGCATAGAGAAATGCATGGTCCTAGTTAACACTGTAATTAAAAATACACTTATTCAACCTAGGAGATAAGATATTACCTTCTACATCATCAGCTGCCATACGCAGAAGAGACTCTGTGAAGTTCACATCCACACTTTTTTTCTCCAGAATTTTCATAATGATGTCCTGTGTAAGACCTGGATTTTCTTTTTCAGCCTATATGGCAAAGAAACTTTTTATTCTTAAATACGCAAGACCTGAATATTGCAAGCACAAAGGCAGATTTTCATGTAACTTGCCTTATATACTGCAGGAGTTTGCTAGAAACTTTAAAAGTCTAATGGCTTTAGACTAGCAGATTACATTGAAAACCATTCTTCCACTACAACATCCATTTTTCTTGGATTACATCAGTGATTTTGTATAAACAAGTTTTCCAATAAGCCTTTCCACTCATTTCAATTTGAATAAGAAAGTTTTTCATGAAATTCTATATTCTGTTATATTTTCATAAACACTAAGCTTTGAGACAAAGATATTGTATCCATTGGGATTTAATTCGCTCAAACACAGGTGCTACTCCCCCATCTTCCACATGACATTTTATAAATGTGCCTCTTATGAATCACATCATATGCTCAAACATCATCTTGGAATTGCTTTTTCAGAAAAAAACCTTTTGATTGATGACATATCTAAGTAAAGCTAAGCTAGACCAACATTGGAGGTATTCACAATACCTGTGCTGCTATCAAAAAATTATGCTGTGTTGAATAACAATGAGGGTGTGTGGTTTTTTTAGCTAGCACTACCTTTTCTACCAGTATCTCAGTTTTTACATGATTTGCATTCAGCTTAGCTCCTTACCACCAGTCGTAAAAACAGTTAACTTGTACGAGCTCTAGTTAAGAATTAGATTTAAGTGTACCTAGACAGTCTTAAGTGTAGAAACAGGGAAGTATTACTTAGTTGCATAGCTCACATGTTAAGATACGTCATGTCTACAATTATTTTTGTTTAAAGAATTTCAAAAGATCACCACTTCAATAAAGCAGTATAAAGGAATAGCTGTATTTTCATTCTAAAGGAATATAATAGAAAAGTTAGAAGAATCGTTCTTCCATTTACTGCTGGATGCAAATACAAACATTGAATTTATCTTCATCCACAAAAAAAAAAAAATCCCATTACCATTCACTTTGTAGACCATTTTCAAAGTCTGCTACATGCTTATTTCTCATGAGCACCAAGTCTACATAATCTTGTCATATTTAGACTAAGTTTATTATCTTATTACCTTCACTGATTCCTCATTTAAGCTTTTGTACTACGTGGACAAGACAAGATTCTGGTTGTTTAAAACTGCTCAATATGCTTGTATCATTCAGATTTCTACTCATAACATTTGCAGATATCTCAAACTTACAGCCCATGCAATTGTCCACTGTGTTTTTATTTTTAGACTATTGGACCAAGGATGCAGTCTTCAAATACAAAGACAAAAAGAAACAAGACAGCTGACCTTTTAGCTTCATCATATATGGTTTACCTTTTAAACAATCATTCTTCAATACAAGTTACTTCTCACCTTAATAAAAGCTGCTCTCAGTGTCTGAGCTGCAGATAGATTTACTCTTTCTAGCTGCAATAAAAGTTTAGAATTATTAGCAATTCTAATATTATCGTAACAAAACAAGCCAAGTACTCATGCCTTGCCTTATATAGCATAATGAAAAAGGGCATTGACAGAAGCATTCAAATTACTGGTCTCATTTGAGGGAGAGATACTGTAAAGTTTAATCCCAAAGGAAAGACTTCCCCCCCCAAATAAAAACATAAAAATCAAACATGTCACTGGACATATTTTGCATTTATCCAGCCTACAGCAGAAGTCTGACAGAAGCTTTTGAGAACATCTTGACCATCTCTCATACTCACAGAAAAACAAATATCCTATTAAATTATAGCCATTAGCAGTAAAATTAAAATGTATCAAGCTGTTCACAGGTACATGTTCAACTGTATGTTACTCCCTGCCATCCAATGCCAGACCTAGCATTTTTGTGAAAATCCTCTGTAAAAGGTAAGAAAAAAGATCAGGGCCAAGACAAGCAGCAATCTTTGACGAGCATGAAATTGTATTCATGGAAAGAAGGGTAAAACAATACATAGAAAGAAGATGGTGTTAGACAAAACTTTCCCAATCAAGATGAGCAACCTGTTACTGGAAACATATTTCCCAATGTAAAGGGGATTATTACATTCTAAAGCAAAATGTAGCTTACCTCATTAAAGACAGGGTACATAACAGCATAGAGAGGCATGGAAACCATAGAAGTGGTCTCTGCTTCATTCTTCATCTCTTCCATTGTCATCCTCATTCAAAGACCCACTTCTCAAGGAAAACACTATAGAAGCAAAAAACTCCTCATTCACTGAAACGTTTCTTCTTTTTCCTCGTTGTGCAAGAATACTTGAAGAACTTGAAAAATATATTGTCCTTAGGTTGTGTGAGAAAAAAAATAAACAAAAACCAAACAATTATGAATGCTCATGACTGACAGGTTCTAAAAATGAAAAGGCACAGAACAACATTAGTTTGCAACTGCCTAGAAACTAGGAATTACTTATAACATGAGTTGAGTAAATATGGAATGACTACTTCATATAACTTCAAAACCCTAATTGAAATCTATCAAGTGAACAGATATTTTAAAGAGTACAGCAGTACATGTTACTTCAAGTTCTTATGGATTGAATTTTCCTGAAAGTGGTTTTATTTGACATGTATTACAAAAAATCTTGCCACCACTCATAAGCAGCAGCATAAGATTCCTAACAACTCACATATATAAAAAGCTTGAAAAGCATTACATGCTATAAACCCCAAACCCATACAGATGCGTTATGACAATTAACATTAAGACTACCTATAAATACTCCATATTTTTGCATATGCATCAGCTGTAATTCTGCTGGACATCAGTGCCTACTTTTTACTCCTTTGAATTCCAAATACTACATCTTTGTTTTTATATAAGCAAAAGTCTTAAGTCGTGTTTCCACTCAGGGTGTGTCAACAGCTATGTTAACTCAATGGAAAATTATTGTTCCAGTAACTGAACCTAGGTTTTGGAAGTTCTCCACCCAGTCCAGCTCATCGTATCCGACACGGAGTGATCATTGCTCAGTCCCTGAAATTATGTGGAAAAGGAAAAAGGTGACCCTGTGGTTCATAAGTCTTTGTTACAGCCTGCTATATTTTCTGTTCATAATATTCTTTTAAAATATTTTATATAACATAATTGAGTTTAAAGACCTAAAGTCCAAGTTAGGAATAAAGATACACAGAAAGAGATTAACAATTTTAATTTTTAGATTTGCTTGGAGTATGTAATGCACTAGAGGGGTTTTTTTTCCCTACTAGCAAGCTTCAAACATCAGGCATTTTTTATGTTCGTGCAGTGATTTTATTATATTTTAGTAAGAAGTGAAAAAAGTGAAATTTTTAAGAAACAGCAGAAACTACTAGAGGAATCAGTATAACTTCCCAATAGTTTGAACAGGTTAAAAAAATGCCAAGATATTTCTTCAAGCTATATTCTTCATTATGCTCTGCACTGACTAAAAATCTTCAAGCTGTTTAAATAGAAGAACAGATACTCTTTTTGGCCAGGACAGGTATAGTAGTTTAGCTATAATTATACAAGTGAAATTTGTTATTGATTACAGTAAGCACAGAGAAGAACTTGGATGACTACAAATATCATGCATGTCTCATCTGAGCATGTGATTAGGCAGTATGAATATACCCAAAAGTGAGGAAAAAAGTGAAGAACTGGTCACACTACAGAAGCAGCCAACAGTTAAAACATGATTTGAAGAAAAATTAAACATGAATATAGTAACAAGCAACAGCTCTTTATACAAGTCTTCTGACATGGACTACTTATTGCAAAATCTCATCTTTGTTTCCCTTACTGTTCCAACTCTTCAACATGACATATACAAGCAGATTCCTATAGCCACAGAATAGGATCACTGAGACTTAAAAAAGGGGTCTGTATAAACAAGGTACATCCACATGGATGGAATTGCAAAAATCAGGACTCTCGCATTTTTATCACCTACCCATAGATATTTTACAGCTCTCAAGGACACGGAAGAATACAAGTGAATATTCATTATTCCTCAAAAAGGTGAGTATCTTTAAAGAACTTGTTTCAGAGTTACATAAATTCATGCAAGGTCTACTCACATGGGGGAGAGGGAACTTGTCTGAACAAGTTTTCACTCACAACTGCAAGTACAAGCTGTCTCATTTATTATACATGCATATTCCCTGCACTAAAGACTCTGGCATGTAAAGGGCAGAGTAGATGGAGAGCTGTTTGTTTTACTGTTTAATTCTGTGTTTCTGGAAGTTCAGTAAAAATATATACTCATGCAAGATACTACACTAACAAGCACCAATGAAGACAGCATTCACAGATTAATTTACTGCAAGTTTTTATCTAGAGTACTGTATTCTCAACAGAGTAAGTTTTTAAAACAGTTAAATCAGGTCATTGAGCATTGTTCTAGTCTACCCAAAAGATTTTTGATCGCAGGAAGAAGGGCAAAAAAGGACAAAATAACCATTAGATATAATTACTTTGTTTTTACCGGTTAGCAGTATCCACAAAGAAAAGGAAACACTACTGAAATGATGGATTTTTATGATGATGAAAACCTATTATACTGTGGACTGCCATGAAGAACTCATTTTCTCCTGAAGAGCCATAAGCTATTGTTACTAATCCACAGTACAGTTAAACCCCCATATAAAAACAATTATACACCATCTACTACCTCTTTACCAGACACTGACACTCTTCAAACAAAGTACAAACCCTTGGATTTATATTAACACAAAGGATAAATTTTTGCGACTGGAGACAAGAGGTAGATTTAAATATACATGCACAAAAGAAACACCCAAGAACATCAAGATACTTTTGTTGCCAACATACGAAAAGAAATGTATTCACACTGGTGGTTCATTATTCCAGAAGTCTTCCCATTTTCCAGAAGACACAACATTAGGTAGTGTCATGCTGTCATGCAAGTATTGACTGCTAACACTGCCACACTATTTGTCTTTGCAGCTAGGGATGAACTTCTTCACATCTTTCAGATATAACTCAGATGCGCTGCAGTCTTTGCTAGTGTTAAATAGCAGGGATAAAAATCTTCACAAAAAACCCCACATTTCTTTGCATTACAGAAAGATAGTTTGTCATTGCTGCACTAAACCACGTACAAATATCTTTGAAGAAGGTCTCAATCCTCATTATGGACCAAATCCCCATGAAAACTGAAGTTTCTGTTCTATTACTTAGATCAATTATTAGAAAGTCCACTAGCCTTCAAAATGGCCTGACTAAAGCCAAAGTTTAACGCACATTATCATGCAGCAACTAGGAGCTTTCAGTATTTCTTTTGGTATGTGATCAAAAGCAGCCATCTGCATAGCTGCCAAGTTTGATGGCAACACTGTCTTCTAAAAGCTTAACTTCAGTTCACTACAATCTCAAGAGAGTCTTTGATTTGAGATGAGTTTACTCTGGTTTCACCTGCCAATTGGTTTTTTACATTCTCAAAAAAATGGAGTAAGATTCCATGAGAAGGTGATTTATTAGAACAGCACAATGTAGTCGCATGGTTCAGAAAATCCTGGCAAATTGCTGTAAGATGCAAAAAAGGTGTTACTTAGCTGGCAAACTTGTTAATTGGTCTGAGGGGGAAGACAAGAAGACAGTAGGATATGCTGTCTGGAATAGACAGACTGCATGCATTAATCTGCATGCAAGCCTCATCTTTTTTGTTACAGTGATCCCACAGATTCAAATCTGTATATGTGTGATTAGAAGTCATGCTTCATGCTACATCATCAGATGAAATCAACCATCAGAGAGAATGTACAGAACAATATAGGGAATTTAAAGAGAATCTAAATTTGAGAACTATGCTAAGATGACAGCTAATTCAATCCTGCTGCTCAGTCTTAAACCATCGAACACATCAAGCTGTATTCCAAGAGAGAGACTAGTACAGTCTATTCTATATTAACATGGAGTTCTATTCTATATTAACATGGAGTATATACTTTCACTGTCAATACAAATCTTACATTCTAACCTTTAAGTTCTAGCACTAAAATATCCCAGCTATTCAGCAAACACTGAGAGAACTGGTATATTTTAGATGAGGAACAAATTTGGAAGGATTCTTTGATAGACCTATTCCCCCATATCCATCCAATGACATTTTAAATAATTGAACTGAACTTTTATCAGAAAAAACTACATTAAGATAAACTTCCTGTAAGCCAAAAAGGGTAAATAGCAAAAAACACCACACTTCCCAAAATGTACAACTACTGTTATCAGTATCTAAGGTGATAATTCGCTTTCTCTAATCTGTGTCATTTACTGACAGACTTTTGATCATGCACTAAAATCAAGCAGCAGATCTGCAGAGCTACTTAATTAGAATATAACCATCACAGAGTGCAGTAATCTTCCCCAAACCCACATCTGCTCATTGGCCAGGGTGAAAACAAGCAAGATATCCATGAAAATAAGGTATTTGTTTAACACTATCTTTTGAAACAGTGTTTAAAGAGAAGAGAGCAGAGTCTCATGATTACAACTTTTAAAGAGTTTTAAAACAACAGAAACATTAGGTATCAGTCAGCAGGATTTCAATCTTCAGTTATGTCATCAGTAGATCTACCAATACACTGATGTTGTCTCTATTCCCTTCTCCAGGCTCCATCTACCTTTGATCTGGAAAACTGTAAGCACCTAGACATCAATACTTTTTTTTAGAAAAGTACTAAAAAGGAACAAGGCCTGAGGCAACAATCTACCAGAATGATTATTTCAATGGTTGGCTTCTAGCAAAAATTATAGTTCTATTCCTGCTAGAAAAGGCTATCTTTACTGCCAAGAAGTTCTGCTTCACTTTTTGCAGTGAGGATTCAAGAGGAGGTCTTACCTTTAACCTGATCGGAGACCCCTGAGTTAACAGAAAAACTAATTTAGGTTCAGGAAGAAAGAGTGGGGGAAGGGAAATAGCAGCACGAATTCTATCCTGAATTTGGAGGCAAAGAGCTTGGCTCCTATTTGTAAGACCAGTGTGCATGGGAGGAGGGAGTTTAGGTAATTTACTAATTACAGTTGCAAATTTTACAGAAGAAAAAAAAATTGCAGAGTATGCTCTTTTAACTACATGCATACCCCACACACAGCTTGGTAACTACGTTTCCCTTATTAATGGTCACCTAAAAGAAATTAAAAAAAAAAAACAACAAAAAACCACACACACTCCTTTTCCTTGTCAGATGGTAACTAATGTGCCAGCTCTGTATTTCAATTATAGACTGTAATTATTTCCCATTGTATAACTTAGGCTATATGGTACAAAGCTTAAAGGCTTTGTGCTTCAGATACAGAACTACTTTCCTTCTTTTTAAAACTGAGGTGACTTCATGACAGTATGGTTGAATTCATTGGAATTGGCACACAGATCAACTGCTACCTGAACAATCTCTATATTTTAAAATCAGTAAAGATAACAGGATACTTAAAAAAAGATAGTCTACTGTACTGATTCCATATTCTGTTAACTCTTACACCCAGCAGTTTCACTGAAGAGTTAACAAAAGCAATGTCACCAGAAAATAGCATTGAAGTTTTAAAAGTATCTTTAAATACCTCTCACTAGAATAGAGATATGCAGTTTTCAAACATCTCTACACACATATAATAGCCGCTTACAGTTGAGTTCACCCTGACAAAGCGTAACTGCTTATGCATTTGATTATTGTAAGAGCAATTCGTATGACTAATTCAGAAATCACAGGAACTCGCAATAAGCCCAAGATGTCTATTTTTAGAATCATATCCACTTAAAAACAAAATCCAAACCTAAACCCAAAAATCCAAACCTGAAGTCAGGCTTACAATTAATTCATATTCTTTTCCAATCCTGAACTTCAAAATGGAAGTGATTTAGTCTGTCCTAATACACCCAGCTTTTGTGTCTGCCTACCACATGAGAAACTATAGCCTCCTGCACTGTGCCCCAATTTCACTAGTTAGCAACATTAAAATTATTATATGGTATAACTGAAACAGGTCATGGTTCTTAGCATATATAATTACAACAACATATCCCTGTTTCTCTTCTTTTCCCTCTCTGGGAATGTGAAAGTAAAGCTATTACTCTTACCAGACACTAACAGGTAAGACACAGTTTCAAACGTACAAATACAGTCCAACAAGTAAACAAACACCAGAGGGCAATTAATTCCTCCGATAACTGGAATAGCACAAACCTGGCCCAAGGTTTCAGCCATCTGCCTGTGCCCCAGCATGTGTAAGCTGCAGGAACGGAACCAACCAAACTCACCGGTTAAGTGAGCAGTTTAATGGGACACCTAAGCACTGAACGGTGCAGTTACCAAGAGGAGCACAGCCCGGGGTCTCTGCTGTCCCTGCCCGGCACTTTCGCCCTCCGCCGCGGAGCGGGGCGGCCCCGGAGCCGCCAGGTTTGCGGGAAGGAGCCAGGATGCCTTTTTCTCCCCCCCGACCTGAGGAGACACTGACCGCGCCGCCGGCGCTCCCGCAGCCACTTGACAGCGCTCCGCTCCGACGTTAGCACGGGCTAAAAATAATACACATCCGGGCCTACGCTGCCCGGGCCCGGGCGTCCACCCCGGCCGCCCTCCCGGGGCTCGCCGGCCGGCGCGGGGCGGCCCGGGCCGAGGGGCCTCAAGCCGGGCGGCCCCCCTCGGCCGCTCTCCCCACCCCAAAGAGGGGTGGGCCCCAAACGACCCGCGGCGCCGGGGGACGGAGGGCTGCGGGAAGAACAGGGGGAAGGACAAGCCCTCGCCCCGCTGCACCCCCGCCTCGGGGCGAGAGGAAAGAGGTCCCCCGCCCGCCTGGGTCGGACCCCCTCCCCAGCAGGGAGAGAAAGGGACGCGCTCCACCTTCCCCCCACGGCGAGGCCCGAGGCCGCGCTCACCTGCGGCGGGGGCTACCGGCAGCTCCCGCCGCTCCTCCGCCCGCCCCGTCCTCCCCCCGCCGCCCCTCGGCCAGGCCCCAGTGCTGGAAAGAGTTTTACGCTTCTAACGCGGCACAGCCCCAAAGGGCGAGCCAGGCCCTGCGCAAACACACTAGCGGAGCCCCCCACCCTCCCAACGCCCTCGCTCCTCCGCAGGCACACGCCGAGAAGGGAAGGGCAGTGGCAAGACAAGGCACAGCACCTCACCTCCCCCCGACCCACGGAGCCCTCAGAGCTCTCGAGTGGGCTTCGCCGCCGCGCCGGAAGCGCCTGCGAGGAGGAAGCGTCCGCCGCTGTTTCCACACACCAGGCGTTGTCCGGAACTAACCGGCAGCCGCGCGGGCCCCTGGGGTTTGTAGTCCGCCACCCGCGACTACAAGCCCCACAATGCCACGCGACACGGGGCGGAGACAGGCGGGGGCCGAAGGAGGCGGGAGAGCCCAATCGGAAGGCGGAGCCGGCGGGGGAGGGCGGAGCCTCCGCGGGGCGGGGCGGGGCGGTGAGACTACCCAGGCGTTGGCGGCAGTGGGAGCACACCCGCGGCGGAGCGCGGAGCGGCCGGTGCTCCTGCGGGCAGCGGGCGGGGGTGTGGCAGCGGCGGCACTGGGCCGGTGAGTGCGCTCGTCCCTTTGCTGCTGGCGGTACCGGGGGTGTATGTGCTGGGCGGCGGCTCTGGTTTATTTCTTAAATTGAGTGCAGCTTTCCAGTGCTCTGTCTCGGCACGCGTGTCCGGGTAGCGGCTGTGTGGGGGAGCGCCTGCCCGCGCGGGGGCCGCCGGTGGGAGCGCCGGCCCGCCCCGGGCTCGGAAGCGGGAAGGCGCCGCCGGCGCGTTCCGTTAGCGCCTGAGGGGAGGGAGGCTGCGCCCGCCTGAGGGGAGGCTGCGCCCGGCGCGTCGCCCGCTGCGGCGGGGAGAGGAGGCGTTTGGGAATGGGGGTGCTTCCCCGCCGGTGGGAGAACTTAAGAGGGGGGGAAGACGAGCCCAGAAGCCCTTCAGGTGTTCAGGCAATCGTTGTCTCTCCACCTGCCGGCAGCGGCGGGGAGGAAACCGCTCCTGTCTCCGAGGAGCCGAGGCGTCCTCAGCCCCGCTCACCGGCGGCCGCGCTTCAGTACGAGCACGTTGTTTTCAAGTTCGACTGTGGTAAGTGCTGCAGCAGTAGTTCTTAAAAGCCTGTCCGTGTCGAAGAAGGTGATGTCGTGCAGGTCCGGGTGGCTTTTCTGGTCGCTAGCCAGCCGGAGCTGTGCTTCTGAAACCCTTTTTTGAGGGGCTTCTCTCGTGTATGGCACGCTTGTTCTGTCAGTTTGTTCAATGCTCTGCAGACTGTATGTGTATACAGAGTATTTTGTCTTTTGGCTATTAAAAAATTTCAGTAAACTTGTGTATTATTTGTCGAGGTAATTGTGTTACTGGAATACTTTAAGCTTAAAAGTTTTAAACTATATTTAAAATTAACTCTGTTGTTGAAGTGCTACTCAGTTTTGGATTTGTACCTGCATTTCTGATTCATCAGTATGAAAATTTGCCCTTTTTTTTTTTTTTTAAAATGCTGATTAGTGTTACCTAATGCTACCAAGGCACATGAACTCCAGTGTGAACAGGTGAAGGAAGAGGTAAATTATTAAACTTGTCAGGCATTGGCTGTAACTTCTTGCAGCACTGAGATGGCACAGTGGGAAGACTTTGATGTCGGTCTGTCTGAACAGACAGATCGGGTGCATGTATCCATGTGTGTTACCAGTCCTCATCACCTTCAAGTAAGTGAGCAAGAACACTGGGGAAAAAAAAAAAAGCACCCGGATTGTTATATTTGCGTACAGAATTTTCTGCTCCCCAAACCAACTTGATCAAATACTCCATGCATCTTGGCATTAAAGGACTACTTAAAACTTGCATAGTGTGTTTGAATTGTGTAGTATTAATCACCTACTATCTCTGATTCCCCAATTCTTGTCTCATAATTTTTGATATGATCAGTACTTTAGTCTGATGGAAAATGATGCTATTCTGCTTAGGTGAGAGATGTTTACCAAAATGTCATAGCATAGATTGAGCCAAATGCATGTCTATGGTATTTTATCCTTTCAGTCAAATTAGTATGGTTTAAAGTACAGCTACAAAGCTGCAGTCCTACCAGTGCTAACACTTAGAATAGAATATGCTATCCCCCTCCATCAATTTTGTGATACTTTTCCAGATTCTGCCCTTTTTTTTTAAGCAGTGAGGTCTTGGGCCAGATTCATACTTTCCTATTTTTTTGTCTGTTGTATTTTTCAGAATTGTTGTGGTTTGGTTGAGTGTGGTGAGGAATAATTGTCAAGGAGGTGAGGGAGGGAGGAGGAATGGTTGTTGGCTTTTTCTTTAAGGTATGGGTTGTCTACAGAATTACGTAGGGCAATTTAAGAGGTAATACAAGGTGAAGGCTTGTTAAGTTTGCTGTTAAATGCAGTCATGAGTTCCAAAATTTATCTTCCCAAGACTGTCCATCTTATGTGTTCGCATTCTCAAGTCGAGTTTGAGATCAAGTTTGGGTTTTTAAATTTGGTTTGACTTTGTCTCCCCATCTACCATTTTCAGTGAATGTGTTCACACATATGTGAAAGTATTCATGAAGTTGTCACTTATCTACTTTTATATTCATTGTTGAAACCACACAATATTTTGTGTGTCTGTTGACGCTGTTGGCTCAAGTTGATTCCAAAAATGCCCGGGGATTAATGCACCTCCGAGCTGCTATAAGTGACTGGTGTGGTGTGTTTCTGTGCTTGTTCTTAAGACTTGGGTCCCTTGCTACCTCCTCTCACATGGAAGAATGTACATATGTTCATACGTAGTCTAGCAGAGTTCTAGGAGCGCATGTCTGTGAACACTACAGCGTTGTGCTAACTTTTGAAATTTATTCTGTAGATGTAAATGTCATGTTTATGTGTAGTTTAATTCAACTTCTAATCTTATGTTTCACAAAATGTAGTAATGGAGAGGAGTTAGTACTGGTAGGATTCTTCACATCAAGATCTAGCTACTCTTCAGCTCTTTAAAGTCCTTTTCAACTAACATATCTAATGTCTTTTTTTCTCAGAAATTCAGATTTGGTTTTTGGTTGCTCTTCATCCATGAAGACACGTTTTTGGCATGGCTGAATACCTTAAAATAATTTCTGACAATCCAAGTTCTGTGTAGGCAATACGTTATTCTGTCTTTGTAAAACACAGGCTGAAGTAATATAGGGTACATCTATCCTATACTCAGTCTTTAGGCTGTCCTCACGTTCATTATGCTGTGCATTCAAAATCATGTTAAAAATTGATGTGTAAACATGGCTTTAAAAATTAATGCCTGATTTTCTTTATTTTCTGTACACTTGCATATCTCTGATACAGTCAGTGTCTCTGGTTACATGTCAGTATAATGGGCAGATGGTAGGGAAAGACATCTATATAGTGAACTGTGATTAGTGATAACTTTGTATTTTTCCTGAAATACCTGAAAGATCAGAGTAGCCAAATTTGGAAGTACCTTTAAAATTTTGGGGTTTAATTAGTGTCTTTTGAGTGCTGCTTAGTCTTGTGAACTGGATGACAAAAAGTTAGCGGAACTTGGGGTGGAAATACTGTAACATGCATTCCTGCAGGATGAAAGGAAATACTTTCTGAATCTTGAATGATTGTGCTGGAGATAATGAAGCTATCCACTTCAAGACAAACAAACAAAAAATCCCACAAATAATAAGGGTAAAGTTTTGGACTTATTTTGCCTCTGTACTTGGTATTTAAGGCAGTACAAAATGACAGGGATGTAAGTAAACTGCATCAATCACATTGGGAATATCTATTTTTTTTATAGTGTAAATAGCTTAGTACAGTCATTAGAAAGGGGATTTATGTTGGAGAAGGTCTGTAACAACACGGTACTGTGAGAATTCAAGTAGGATGGATGCCTGTATGAATTCCATTTCCTGACTTCACTGAAAGAATGCCATGTCATCTTTTTTCTTTCTCCCTCCCCAAAATTCTATTTCTAAAAAGGCAATTACATATTGTACTAAACATAAATGTAGGTAAGATAATCTGTGCATTTTGCTAATAAGTGAAGCTATACTACATTGCCTTATTTTAAAACTAAAAGCTTCAGTTTCTTTTTTTCTATTAGTCTTGTACACATGCACACGTTCTTCTTCTTGTTGATCCCTCAGTCCAGCCAAAATCAGAGGTACATGTCGGAAGTTGTCTGGTGACTCTGCGTTGAAAAGCAGCAAAGTCTGCTTGTAGTGTGGTCGCTGCCTGGCTTCACTTGACTGTGCAACAGTAGTGTTCTTTTCTGCCTGTTTGTGTTTTGAGTAGTTCTGAATAGGATCTCATTTGGTGGCCTTAATAAAGTATGTATGGTAAAGAATTGTTCTCATGTGGTGTGATTAAAATATCAACTGTAAGGTCATGTTCTGCTTTGTTTAATATACTGCAAAGCTAATGATTATGAAAACTGCAGACTGTGGCTAATGTGATAAAAGCTTGCCTGAGTTATCCGCATCCTTTTTGGTCTTTTAGAGTCATTGCGAGCCAGCTGTCGCTATGAGATGGGAAAAGAGAAAATTTCTTATTGATACAAGCTAATGAGTTAAATATGTGTCTGGCTTTTGGATTAAATAAGATTTGACCTCCTGTGTTGTGAAGGATTTTTGGTTTAGCTGAGTGTTTAAATATTATGATAATTCTTGAGAAATATTTTTTCAGACCTTGAGACTGTTCTTTCAGGAAGAATCAATAATGACAAGTAATATTCCATCCAGAAGAAGAACATTAAACAATGTGGTTGTATTCAGTTTTAACCAAAGAGCTAGCCTATTAATTGGAAGACATCTTTGCACTTATTTATGTACTTCAGCCCTGCAGTCTTTCACCATTACCATTACATCTAAACAAATAATTGCTTAATAATGTAAACTATTTCTAATCTGCTGTGTATGTCTGACAATTCTAAACCCATGATGACTTGATGGGGCTAATGGACAATTGGCTGCTTCTAGAAAGATCAATTCTGTCAGAATTGAAACTGAAACTGTACCACGTGTGCAGTAGGATTTCTTAAATATACAGAACCAAGCACTTGTTAGCTAGGGATGATCTCTCCAAACCTCAGAAGAGCTTCAGTTCCTGTGCTCTTCAGTTTTCAGCTATTTTTATCATCCATGTTTCTGTATGCGCAGTGGGTTTGGGGGACTTCCTCATCTGAGAAGAGAGAACTATCATTTCCTTTCTAACTTCTTTGAACGACACATTTTTGGGTTGGCTTTGCTTTCGGAATTCTGACTGAATTCCGAGAATTTTCCTCAGACACCTCAGGAAAGCAAATGCTTTAATTACCTTTGCAATAAGATAATATGCTCAAATACTTGCTCGCTAGTTGCATTTTGCATCTGGTGCTTTTTGAGCAGCGATGCCATTCCAGCCCTTGATTCTTCTGTAGAAGTTTGGAGTAAGCCCGAGAACTTAGACATCTAGTTTTTAACATGATTTTTTTTAACTGACCTTGGCATGTCAAGGTAATGTTAGGAGCATGGGTACTTTGCTAAAGACAGCCTGTCTGAACTCCTCACGATCACTTAGCCACTGGAGACTGCCTCCTTCCTTGACAGTATAGCAAAAAGTCATTTTTCAGTAACTGTTTCTATGTCTGAGGTAATGTTCGCTGCCCTAGTTTTCCCCATACATTTCAGTTATGTAAGTTGTAGTTAGAAAGAAGATAGGTTTAAAGATTTAAGACATCTTTTTTAATTGGTACACTAAAACTGCCCTTTTCAAATGCTTTTCTTTCCACATTTAAATTAAAGCAGTTCTTGGAGCATTTAATGATTGTGTACTTCACATAGCAATTTGAGTTCACTGAAGCAACTCATGTTTTCTTTCTTGGATATCTTTTTCCAAAAGAAAGTGTTTGCTCTAGTTTCTAAACTATTTAAAGCTATTAATCAAAACCTAAGAGAACACGAACAGCTTACTGTAATATCAGGTCTTCAACTTGAGATCCTGTTGATGTAAAGGAAAGATGCATAGGTCCCTACTCACATTGCTGTAAGTATATGTAAAGCCTGTAGGTGAACGATAACCTTTTCATCTGCAAAGAGAAATATGAGAAGTGGGAGGAAGAGGAGAGGGAAGCCGAGTTATTTTTACTGTAAATATGTCACTTTATTGACTTGTTAATTTCAGGTTTATTCAAAAAAGCAGGAGGAGGAAACAGTACTGTCTGCCAAAAACAAAGTCATTAGTGGGAGTTGAAAGATGTCTAATGATTCTTACAAGTACTAAAGAGGAATAAACTAGTCTCTTATTAAACTGGATATGGACTTTTAAAACACTGTAGTAATTTTATTTTGTCTTTAAAAGCATGTGCACTTACATATGGTGAATAAAAACCTCTTTGTTAAAGTAACATTGTTTATTCACAGTAATGTTACAGGCAGCAGGTGTTTTTGGTTTTTTACACTTTTTTTTTAAATAACAAAGCTGACTCCACACTTCTAAAATAAAGGTTCAGATGATATTTGACAAAGCTGACGTTTGAGTTGAAGATGACAGAAGAGATGTTTAGTTTAATGCTTAATGTGCCTGCTACACCTCCATGGTCTAGCCTGAAAAATAAGATCTTTTTTCATGACTGCATGCGCTATGGACCATCTTCTTTTTTTTTCCTTGTCCTGTGAGTGGCTGCGATTAGTCCAGTCACAGAATTCATAAACACCTCTGTTCTCCCGGTTCTCTCTATCCAAAGAAGCTATTAGTGGAAGCCTGCAAATTGAGGAGTTGGGAAGAGGAGGACAGCAGTGTCTGAGAATCGCTGAAGAGAAGTAAGGCAAGGTGTTGAAAAGAACAACCATCTAGTGCTTACGATGTAAACATAGGAGATGCAGAGCTGAGCCCTTTTAATTCAACGCTGGTTTGGTCTTTGGTTGCTGTGATCTCATTTTCGTCCTGCAGTAAAGTTGACATGAGTATCACAGCATAGGGATTATGTGTTGTCTGTAACTGGTACTAGTGAAAGTCTGGAAGGGATGTTTTGCCTTTGCCTTGGGTCGTTCCTCTGCATCAGAATTGGGCCTTCCCTCTTCATCTGCTTGCCTGTTTTATCCGTCTCCCTCAGTGCCCAGGCCTAACCGTGGACATGTCCCTCCGCAGGCTCTAGCATTTCCTCTGCAATGCCCATGGTGCTCTGTGCTCCTGCAGCGTGTGCATACAAATCTTTGCTTCTGTTAATCTCCAAGGGGCATTGTGCACCTCCTTACTTCTGCCATCTGAAAATGCCATTGCAAGGAAGCAGGACTGTGAGAAGTACTAGCTGTAGCTTTCTTTCTAGGGTAAGCAGGAGTAGTTTTATTACTACCAGTTCAAACAGAAAATAACAGTAGTCTGTGAAATATCCCACCCCTATGTGAACTTGTCCAAAAGATGATTTTTTTTTCTTAAGCCAGAAACAAGAGAATGGCCAATGAATAATTTCTTCCCACATCTCCCCCTGCCCCTCATCTGACAAACTCACATGTGTAAAGAGCATCTCTAAATACCTGTTGGGAATTCAGCAAGACATGAGGTAATGTCCTTAATAGAAGGATGATGCCTGATGGGACTAAGCAGCCTGAAACAATGTTTGTGGTGCTTTGTAGCTGTAAGTGTTCTCATTCTTCTGCCTGGGGACAGGTTCTGAAGTCTCCTGTGCCATGCATGCCTGAATGCAGCTCCTCAATTCACTGTCACCTGTGTGGTCACTGCATGCTACAACCATGATTGTTCTCAATTTCCTGTAGGAGAGTGCCTTTGATTACTGCTCCCCAGCATCTCTGAGGCATAGAAAATGTCATGGTAGCACAAGAACCCCTGTGGATTTTAGAGCTTTTGAAGTCTCCACTTGCACAGAAGCTACTTGGCGTCATCTGTAGCTGGCAGTTTCCATCTGCTCTCCCTACCGTGCTTGTGTTGAAATACTAAAGAAAGCAGGATATTAGATCTATGAGGAGATACTGAGAAAAACAAATATCAGAAAAACAAGCAAGCAGAAATGTCTAATTATGGGGGATATGGAGCAGCAGTGCATATAAAGAAGATATCCATGAAAGTAAGAAACAAATTGACTGTAAGTAGATTTATTTTGAGGGGATGATATGCATGAAGCGAAAAAATGCCATTGGTAATTTTTCATACATGAATGTGAAGGAGGAAAATGTACATACAATATCAAAACACAGTACACTAGTGAATTTGACATAACTGATACCAGGTCTTCATATATGAAGTGACGGCAAAATACCCTTTAGCTTCAAGAGGACAAGCTTCCACTCGGTCACAACGAAAATCAGTTCTTGAAGTGATGGAAGCATATTGCTCAACAAGAACACTGGCATATCTTGTATGTGGAAGGAAAGGAAAGCAAAATTCAAATCTGCATATAAGAATTTTTACAAGGAGCTAGGTTTAATACGATATCATCTTTACCTGTAGTGAAAGCCATATGGAGGCAGATGTATGATAATATGTGTTCCCACTATTTGTCATTACAGGATTGGTAGAGACTAATTGAATTGATATTCACCATCCTTTCCTAATCCTTATCTATGTAACTATTCTATCTTTGAGTTATTACTTAATGAATTAAGAATTGTAGGGCTTTAGAAGAATCCCCAGAAATATTGCTGAAGCGCCAAGAGAGCAAGGGCAAAATTAAATTTTTGCTTTAAGGGCTCTAGGATTGTCCTGGGAGCTCAGAGAAGGTAACGCTAATGGATAGGATAGTTTTAAAGGAAGAAGAAAAAAAAGCTTACTTGTTTTTAGATCCTTTGGTAGTGGACAAGTCATTTAATCTATACCTAACCTGCGTTTCTCCAATATAAAATGAAAACAGACTCTTCCTACTTGTAAAATACAATCCAGTAATGAGTGTGAGGCATCTGGGTATTAGTTTGTTAAAAGGTAAAGGTCTATTTGAATGTGATTAATACTTCTAACAACCTTAATGTGTTGTATATAAGCCATGTAAGCAACTAGGTGGGCATATAATTCATCAGGCATGGTGGTCTTTGCTATCCTAGAGTAGCTTGGTATAGATTTTTAGAGATATTAGATCATTCATATTCCTTACTCTAAGAATAAATGGTAACATTTATCATAGACTTCCCATTTTTCTTTTGTAAATCTTTCAATACGATTGGGTAACACTTGGAAAGCTAACAATTGCAAATCCGAGATATTGTTTGAATTGTAGAGGTATTTTGCACTGCCCTGATCAAATTAACAAATACCGTCAATAGACTTACACGACACATAAATGTTATGTATGTTCAAGGAGCATTCATTTAGAAAATATTTGAGATAAGAATGTATCATTCACTCATAGAAAAAATCAGTGTTGAGTTGAATTTCAGTCAAGGCTGTGAAAATATTTGATATCCTTTTGAAACAAGAAATTGTGCCATCACTGAAGTCTTGCAAGGTTGTGCATAGACAGGAAACAGCATATTAACGTGAAATTTCCATCTTTGTCATGCTTAAATGGAGTAGATCTGAAGCCAGTTCGTTCAACAAAACAGCAATTTGGAACTACTTTACAGAGCTCACTTGAGGCAACGTGCTCTTGCTAGTTCACTTTAAATATGGATTATGGAGACTACTGAAGATTTTTTCATATTTAAATTACCACTAGTTTTATTTTCTTACATTTTAGCTGGTTGACTAGAGAAATAAATTTTTTCTGACTGTCTTCTGGCTTATACAAAATATAGTTAATTAAGACATGCTATACTTTCTCCCCAGAGTCAAAGTATAATGTTCAGCTGGCCGACTTGCATGAATAATCCATCACTGTGAATCATTAATTTAGAAGACAAGCTATGGTAATTGATGTCTTTATGCAAGCTATGGAAATGCTTAGGGAAATCACTTATTTTTCTTGTTGGTACATTTTTAAATTTGTTTTAGAATATTTCTAGGCCTGAGTAGCGTTGGGCTGTAGCCTCTGAAACAGATTCACCTGAGATTAACTGTTTCTGTGGGAATGTGATCTCTTTCTTGTTTTTGAGTAAAAATCTGAATATTTTTATTCTGAAAAACTATTAAAATCGTAAGACTTAACCTTGAGCCGATCTTGTGCATATATACTGGATGAACCTCTGTTTAAGTTTTGAAAGTTTCTGGTAAAAAGGCCTGGCATAGTGATATTAGCAGTAGCCTTTTTGTGGTAAAAATCCTGACATTATTATATCTGGTAGTGCAAACAGGGATTGCAAGCACTAGTACATGCCGTGTAAATTGGTATTTAGACCTTCCTATATTCTGATATGTTGATAGCATGTTTCTGCATCAAACTAAGCATATCAAAGGCTGATGATATGTACATTTTATTGGAAGGCTTACACTTGAAGATAATTCATAAAGCACACAATTCATAAAGTTTGCTTATATGTTAAGTTGTACTGTAACCATCATGTCTGTATGGCAACAAAAGTTACCAATATTGTTTCCTTTTCACCCATAATTGAAATTTTAGGGTTTGCTAGCCTACAGCTATACATAACAATTTACACTTATTTTGTCTGTTTTCAAAACAAGGAAGATGCAGCTAGGTCGGTATTTGAATGGGAGCCGACAGCTTGGTGGTATTTCGGTAGCAGTTCAGAAGCGGAATGTCAATAACCTGTAACAGGCATCAGGTTGTTGAGGTAAAAACACCAAGTGGCAATGGTTTTTGTATTATTACAGATCAAGGTAGTTTCAGCATTTTTTTTCTTTTATTGCCGGTCTCTTATGTTTGAAAATAAGATGTCTATTCTATCTCTAAATTCCTCCTGTATCAGCAACAAAAGATGTCTGTCTTCAGTTTGAGTCTTTCAGCTTTGTACATTGTTTTGCAGTTGCAGAAAGGTTATGTATTCCTCCTCAGATAGACTTTACATTTTTCATTACATAAAAAAAAATTTATGAAGTTATGAAAGGTTTTTAATGCGTGCACGCAGATTTCATATATGCAAAATAGGATAGAATTGAAGTCTTTCAATTGACTTTAATGGGTCTTGGACTATAAGTACATAGTACTGTGATGTTTTCTATTCCATAGAGGAAACTTCCTAAATTCTTCTTGTGTGTTCATTAACTGAAATGCAAAGTGGACCATTTCTGCATATAGTATTTAAGGTGTAACGATTCTGAAAACAAGCAGGCATACTTTTTTTGGGTTCTTGTTTTACCCTGGAATATTTACCTCCCATTGAGGCACCAAAATAGAGGCTTGTTATCTCATGTGCTTGGCTCCTCCTGTTTGTTCTTAGCTGAGCCCTGGTGTGCCGTACTCTCAGAAATCCAACCCTGAATTTTGACATGATATATCGGAACAAAAAGAGAACATGTTCACAATAAACTGGCATTTGAGCTAAGTTTAAGTAGGCTTTGCCGTTTTGGTTCAATTTCATAATGTATAGAGAAGTATCATATTGCTGATAGCTTCAGTTATTGAAAAATGGTAATCACAACTTTTATAAAGTGAGATAAATCATGTTTATTAATGCTTCCTGTGGACATAGTGACCTGGCCCTGGGACATTAAATGCATAATTGGGTTGTTTAATTAACTTTTTTCCCCCTATGGATTGAGTGGCTGAACACGCATAATTTTCTGAGTAGCTCCAAAATACTATTGTAATATTAGTTCAAGCCAAGGGAAAAAAAATTGTAGTTTTTCAGGCCTTTAAAAGCGAAGATGCATAGTGAACAGAACTTGGTTCCTAATGGGGTTTATATGCCAGCCATAAAACTCACAGAAGAGTGACGACTACTGTGTTTCTGTACCTGATGCAGAAGAGAGATTTGAACCTTACTTGCCTGCTTTGCCAAAGAATTCCAAAACCATTGAACCAGAAGAGATTTTGAGCTGGACCTTTCTTGGTTTTCCCTTAACAGTTGTTTCATCTTGTGTAGAACATAGATCCGGGAACAGGTTTATATAGTCTTTTTCTCTGGCCTTCCCTCTCATGCATCTTCCATGCGAGATCACTATTCATTAGGTAGATGAAGTCCTTTTCAGCACTGTTTTTCAGTATTTAAGAGGTACATAGTTTTATGGTTCTTAAAATGGAGCCATAGAATGTATATGGGTGGGGATGTACGTGTGTGTTTGTGTACATGTACGTGTCTGTATATGTATCTTTTTCAGAACATGGAGGATGGAGAAAATGTGTGCTGTATATGAGGAACTTTGAAACTCACTCCTCTAGTTCATCCACTTTCCCAAGTCACAGTCAACTGTCTCTTTACTCCTGACATGGTTGTCTAACCTTCTTAAAGGGATCTAGTGGATATGGGTAGATCTAGAGACCTCCCCAGGCAACCTAATCCAGAGCTTCGTTGTCTTTGCCAGCGAAATGCTATTGTTGAAGTCCAGCCTGACGTTTTGTTACTACAATTTGAGACTCTTCTTGTCCCATCCACTACGTGCGCACAATCAGAATAATATTTTAATTCCTTTTTTTTCCTTCTCCCTCCATGATTGATATCAAAGATACTGGAATAAAACATCCTCAAACTGGCAAAATTTGAGCTTTTAAATCCATGTTACTTTCATACTTGGTTACCTCAGCTGGCATCATTGTTAGTCCAATTAAAAAAATAAGCACCAGTCTTAAAGAATTCATAGCTAGACTGGTATCATAATCAAGCTTAGGAGAAAGTTACTTAGACATAGAAAATAATTCTGGTTTTTGAAAGGCGCTGCTTGAGAAGATAACCTTTTATTTCGCAGTAACCAGCTTGACCTCTTTGACAATTCATTAGCAATATCATAAAGCAAATGCAGTATCTGAGACATCCACAGTTTGATCAGGACATTACAGGGAAAAATTTCGAGTATGCATTCCTGGATAAAGTGATCTCAGCAATTGTTAGAGGGAGTGGTGAGTTGCTGATGTCAAATAGCAGGTGGACATGGTTGCAGTTCCCTTCCTGAATCAATTCAGCAAAAAGACAGTGGTGAGACCTACAAAAATCTGAACAGCTTGAGGACTTTGAGGTAGTTAGTGCTCTAATTTTGTAATGTCGTGGTCTGACTCTTTCTATGTTAACAGGTTAAACTAGTAGAACCTTTAAAACAATTACAAGGAAATGTTTGTTTAATAAGGCCACGGTAAAGATTTTTTTTCCTAATGCAGACTCACTGAATGGGAGTGCAAGCAGTGTTTGAGGTTAGGGATCAGGTGTGGCCATTCAGGCTTGTAATTACAGCTGTGGTAAGTATGTTTTCAAGTCTTGCTGTACTAAGAGTTTTCTTAATCCATATTTTTACTAGGCCTTTCACTGCCCCTCCTAGTACATCCTAACAATTCCTGAAACCCCATGAATCATGGGAAAACAAAATGTTAGGCTGTTAATTTCTGGCTATATAGAGGCATAAATTTAAGTCTTACCTAGGTAAGTGCACAATCATGTTTGACATCATTATTATTGTATTTAGTAGCTGCAGTAAGCGTGCAAATATTACAACTCTATATGCAGTGAAGACTGGATTGTTTAAAGTCTAGCTTTTTAATTTAGCATTGGGGAAAAAATGTGTAGGGAACTTCTATTATTATTAATAGGCTCGGTTACTGCAGACTTTGGGAGCTAGAAAAGACGTGTCCTGTTTAAGGTTTGATGTTTGCTGCAATTAGCTTCCCTATATTTTTACGAAACAAGTGTGAAGCTGATGTCTCAGCTGATTACTGTTTGCTCTTTAAGCCATGCAGAAATCCATGCCATTGAATGTCAAACAGGATTGGACACCTGATACAGTTGAGCTGCTTTCACCTGTACACAGGTAGTTTACTGCTTACAACAACAAATCTTTGAGCATTATTCTTCACTTAGAGAGCCTTTATCATCTGCCTTGGATGACTTTGAAGAAAGAAGAAATAAACTTGAAAAGAATTTTAGGTGGATAACTTCATACTGTAAGTAATGTTACCCCTTTAAATTCTACCACCATGCCTACTTTTCTCCCTCTAAGAGGTGGGCTAGCCATGATTTTAAACAGTATCTCATGTATCACAATGATAAGCTTGATCTGATGATCAGACAGAGGTGGCTGAGGTAATACGATCTAGTTTCCACAAGGTGTACAGTTGATCTCTGTGTGCTCCTTCAAGGATTAACAGATTCTTTGTGTGATTAGAGATGAGCTTTTGCTCATTTACACATTGGGGTGTATTTGGATCCAATAGAATAACTGTTCTGTGGTGAATAACTAAAAAAAATGTGCACACTTTGGGCAATACTTTGCATACAGCTGCACCAACTCCAGGAGGTCTGTATGAGGCAACGCATTCTGGTTGATTGTTGGCTAATGAGTTTGCTGCTGAGATATATTGATTGAAAATTAAAATATCTTTTCTGCTGTGGCTGTGTTAATGAAACTGGTTGGTAAAAACTGGGTCTAAATTCCTTGCTTTGAGGTACAGCTTGCCTATTTAATAACTTAATTTTGACGTAAAAATCATAACCTGTGGAAAGCTTGAAAATTGGGATCTTATATACAGGCACAAGAATTCAGGTTAGCCTATTTAGTCTTCAAAGCCACGCTAATTAAAAAGATTAACCTAATTTTTAATAAGAATGTGTATATTACCCACCAATGTAAAATATTAGACGCGCATGAATCATAGCATATAATACAAAAAATGGGAGTAGTAGTCTAGTCTCTCTAACAAAAGGTAGAATTAATATTAACCTTGCCATAGGAAATCCTAGAGGAAACACCTAAGACTTGCTGGAAAATATGTAGTCTATTTTTGGGAGGGGGAGACAATGAGTTTTCAACCCTCATTTTTCATTCTGGGGGTTGGAAATGACTTGATTACTTTCTGTAAAGTGTTGGAGTTTTCAAATTATAAAAGCCTATTTAAAAAAAACACCCAAAACCAAACCCACAAAAACCCAAAACCAACGAACGAAACAAAAAAACCCCAAACACCCTCTATAAAATATACCATGAACATGTTTATATAGCCCCAGGGAGATTGTATAGATGTGAGCCAGTGAACAGCAGAAGTGGACCGTTTCTTCAGTAGTTCATGATTGCTTTTGTTCATGGGAATTGCTTTAGCATTTAGAATCAGATCTAACATGATACAAACTTCTCTGTGTGGGAGAATAAGCAAGGTTAAGACAAATTCAGCTCCCTGCATGTGTTGTTTAAATGGCTCATCATCAAGAGGATACTTGGAACAGCATCGGTTCTCATAAACACAAACCAATGAGGCTTGAACAGTGATCCACAGAAGTGCACTTCAAGGCCAGATTCCACCTTCCAGGCACAGCTTGAATACTGGAGTCTAAACTGAGCTGTTTTGTCCATGGTGAGCCAAGAAGGATATATGAAAAGCTATAGGTCTCCAAAGCTATACCCTTTATCTCCAAGGATAAACAAAACTATTAGAACAAAAATGTGAACATTTTCTTCTCCCCCCCCCCCCCCCCCCCCCCCCCCCCCCCCCGTAAAATGAGCCTTGTTTTTTGCCTCTGACTGAAGAAACTATATTTCTTTGGTTGCTGCATATCTTCTGTTGTGGATAAGATACCTGCAGAGCAGGGACTGATTTCTTTTTCCTCTCCATCTTTCTGTTTCCAGCTTTCCCATTTATCCCCTGAAACTGCTGCTGTTCCAAATATTCTCTCTGAACAATTTCAGTAACACATGCAGGGTGCAGAGTTTGCTTCTTGTCTTCATACCTTGCCAGCTCACGCAGTTTGAACAGTATGAGGCTACTACTGTTTCCTTTTTTTTTCTTCTCCCCACTTAAGCTGGTAAGTTCATGGATGCTTATGAGGAAGCAAGAGGGAGGAAGGACTTGAATGATGATGTGGAGAAAAAAGTGAGGATTTTAGTGGATTTTGTCCACTATGCCACACTAGCTGTTTTATCTTCCTGTCCAGACACTATGTGAGTTGATCAGTTGTAAGTTGATGAGTTGGAATTGGGCAGATGCCCCGGTTACTTTCCTTTTTTTTTTCTTTTTTTTTTTTTTAAGATATTTGCGGACTTGCTCTCAAATGGAAGCAATATAAAATTGGATTTCTGGAGTTGAAGAAATCCTGGAGATGAGAGACAAATGAAAATATTTGCAAATATGAGAAAGCTATTAGCAGAGCAGATAGCAATGATGCTAAAGGCTAAGAGGCAAGAATTGGAATTGGCCTTAGGGCAGGAGGAAGGAGAAGTTTAATTTTCTTCTCCACGTGGTCTTTCCATGCTTTCCACTCCTTTGGGAAGATCAGTGAATCAGCATCCTTCACATCAAAAAGAGATTCTTATTATATGCCTTGTTTGGAGTTTTCCACTGTGTGAAAGAGTGACAAATCCTGCTACTAGCTGAATTTTGCATCCAGATTATTCTGTAGTTTTTAGAAAAAAAGTCTCTGTTTTGTAACAGATGTTATGCTGTTATCTTAGATAAATGTTTGAAGTGGTGACGCTTACATAGAAGTGCTAAATTTTTCTCTCAGTGTTACTGGTTTTGATGAAATGTACTTGTTCATTGACTCCATTTTGCTGGTTCAGAAGTAAACACCCTCCGAGTGACTCTTTCTCATCCTTTTGTCTCTGAAGTTTTTGTGCAACACCAGCTTTACAGGCTGTTTTCATTTTGATTTTTTTGTATCAACCGTGGCTCTGTTGGTCAGGCTCAGCACACTTGCCAAAACAGCTCTTTCAACTGGCTTTAAAAACAGACTTTCATAGGTCCTGTCCAGCTTCAGCTGCTGTGCCAGGACAGCTCTATTAACTGTGGATGATAATGGCCTGACCACCTCTGCCAGCACGGTCCCCTGGCTGTCTCCAGAGCAGCTGCCAGCATGGAAGGTGCCAGGGCTGCCGGGGTGGCTGGGGGAGCTCTGCTGGCGTGCCGCTGGGCTCCAGAGTGAGCGTGGGCCAGCGTTTAATACCGGTCTGTTGCTGGCTGTCAGGACTGTGGCTGTCATGACAGTCTGCCTGATATATGCAGTTGCTTCTGAGAGTAATTGTAGCTGGCTGGAAGCTCACCAGCGGCTGCTGCGATCTTGCAATCTTCTGTACAGAAATGGACTATGAAGCTGAGAAGCATTAGGGAAACAATGTCCGTGCATTATAAATAACAGTCCTTGTAATGATGAATTGCTGTTTGTAATTATCAGGGTATAACATCTACTTTTAATGCTAGGTTAATTATTTTTTTTTTTCTAAAGCAATCTGTATATCTTATTACTGTACTGTAAGAAACTAATTCTGATCTAAGTAGTGTTAACATAAGTGAATAATAACTCTTCTGCCAATAGTGACATTACCTAAATGTAAATGGAGCCCAATGTTGATTGTAAGTCTGAAGCCAATATTGTTTTGTAGGAAAGCAAACCATTTTGCATATCACACTTGCATTCAGTTTATGAAGTGATAGACTCCTTTTCTGAAGTGCTGATACATTTTAATTAACTTTCTTCATCTTCTTGACATAGTTATATCCACAGCCTGATCTTTTTTCTTCTGAAGTCCTTGTGAAGGAAGCTGAACAATGTATTGAAGAATTAACTTCTGCTTTGAACTTTTTGAAACAGTTTCACAGCTAATATATACCTTGTCTGTTTAGTTACTTTGGGATGATTAAAGACTATCATTCTTCATTGCATTTTGTTAGACATTTAAAAATTTTCCTGAGTCAAAATGCATTCGGCAAGTCTTCTCCAAAGAGACGCAATTTTAAGGGACTTTTGATGCAGTATTCCCTATTCCTGTGAATCATTGAATAGTGAAGGGCTCCTGTTCTGTTTTTCTTTATCCCTAAGTAGTTGTGTCCTTCAGTCCTCCAACTTTTGAAGGTTTAAAATTGGCTGTGAGAGCTTGTATAATGCCAGGCAAAGTATATGGTCTAATGTAACATATCTCAAGTGACTTTATGCATAAATATGGAGTTGCAAGAAAAAGTGTATGGCACTTGAAACATTGTATTCCAAACTCACTTGCTGTAAATGCTTTCACAAAATGTATTATTAATTTTTTTTGGTTCTGCTGAAACTGTAATATCATAATGCATTACAGCAATGTCTGTGACATAAGTGACAGCTTTCATCGCTTATAAAACTACACTCCAGTACATGCAGTAACATCGCCTTTAGACTTAAACTGCAGTGATTGCATCTGGCAGTTGCATATGGTGAAACTTTGCCACTGCCCTTTTAATTAAATTATAGTTGGGAGCTTGCTTCTGGGAGCTTGCTGATCAACTGAATTTCACAGTGAAGTAACAGAAGTGTGACTTATTGTAAGTAAGGGAATTTGCAGTACATGCAAGAGCAGGCAAGAAGTTGTTCTTGTATCTAAAATAACTGATTGCAGTGTGCCATCTCTGCTGCTTCTGAGAGAAAACAACTACTAAAGAATGAGATCACACCTTTCCTCTCCATTCCTTTCCCAAACCACCCTAAGGAAATGTGAGGAAGGAAAAATAATGCTACTGTCTCATTTGGGGTATCTTCCCTAAATGGTTGCACTGTGAGTGGAGTATTATGTTGGCCTTTTCATTCTATATTGGGTTTGCATGGCAAGGTTTTGGTAGCAGGGGGCTACAGGGGTGGCTTCTGTGAAACGCTGCTAGAAGCTTCCCTTATGTCCGATAGAGCCAATGCCAGCTGGCTCCAAGACGGACCTGCTGCTGGCCAAGGCTGAGCCCATCAGTGAATGGTGGTAGTGCCTCTGTGATAACATATTTAAGAACGGGAAAAGAACCTGCTCAACTGCAGCCAGAGGAGTGAGAAGATGAGGAACAACTCCGCAGACACCAAGGTCAGTGAGGAAGGAGAGGGAGGAGGTGCTCCAGGCACCAGAGCAGAGATTCCCCTGCAGCCCCTGGTGCAGACCATGGTGAGGCAGGCTGTCCCCCTGCAGCCCATGGAGGTCCACGGTGGAGCAGATATCCACCTGCAGACCATGGAGGACCCCATGCCAGAGCAGGTGGATGCCTGAAGGAGGCTGTGATGCCATGGGAAGCTCACACTGGAGCAGGCTCCTGGCAGGACCTGTGGACCCGTGGAGAGAGGAGCCCACGCTGGAGCAGGTTTGCTGGCAGGACTTGTGACCCCATGGGGGACCCATGCTGGAGCAGTCTGTTCCTGAGGGACTGCACCCCGTGGAAGGGACCCACGCTGGAGCAGTTCGTGAAGAACTGCAGCCCGTAGGAAGGACTCACGTTGGAGCAGTTCATGGAGGACCCTCTCCCGTGGGAGGGACCCCACGCTGGAGCTGGGGAAGAGTGTGAGGAGTCCTCCCCTGAGGAGGAAGGAGCGGCAGAAACAACGTGTGATGAACTGACCGCAACCCCCATTCCCCGTCCCCCTGTGCTGCTGGGGGGGAGGAGGGAGAGAAAATCAGGAGTGAAGTTAAGCCTGGGAAGAAGGGAGGGGTGGGGGGAAGGTGTTTTTAAGATTTGGTTGTATTTCTCATTATCCTACTCCAACTTGGTTGGTAATAAATTAAACTAATTTCTCCAAGTTGAGTCTGTTTTGCCCATGACAGTAATTGCTGAGTGATCTCTCCCTGTCCTTATCTTGACCCATGAGCCTTTTGTTATACTTTTCTCTCCCCTGTTCAGCTGAGGAGGGGAGTGATACAGCAGCTTTGGTGGGCACCTGGCATCCAGCCAGGGTCAAACCACCACGCATTCAAAAGAAAAAAAAATAAAAAAAAAAAAAAATAGAACTTGTCAAAATTGGTTCTTTAGAGCCTCTAAGACCAATTTCACATCCTATGTCTAGGCATTGTCCCTCCTTCCATAGTAAAATCAGTCCTAAGAGGAGGTTCCCACTGCTGGGCTCTCAGGTCGAAGGTAAGGCAACTTTGAGGCACCCATATGGACCTTTCTGTTTGTGTCTTGCTCTGTTCTTGTGGGAAATCCAGCCATTTCACGTCTGAATAGGAGAGGATGCCCCACATTTTAAACTTACTGCAAAATGTAAAACAAAGAAAAAGCTGAGATTCAGTCACTCTTTTGATGGTATATTAAGTTTTAATTTGTTAGTCAAATAGTATACACAGAAAGCTGTCTAATATCAAAACAAGCATAACTGATGCTTCTGAAATGGAACACACTGATTCTTTCAGCCAGCTCTACTCTTGTCAATAGTGAATAGAGTTCAACATCATCACCACAAGACCAATGTGTGTGGGAGTGATCTCGTTCAGAGTGGTGTACAGGACTGGCAACCCTTACTGAAACAGAAATATAATATATGTTTAAAAAAAAAAAATCTGTGCCTGATTAAGCTGCTTCTATGGGACTTGACAGGTAGACACCCCCCACTACCCCCCCCCCCCCCCCCAATCTGTTGAAAGCAGATCCAATGTCATATTTCAGTCTCTAGCCTTGGAGCTCTCCCCATGCAGGCTTTGTGACTTTCTCAGAAGGGCTACATGCATAGCCCCAATTCTGAGCCTTCAAAATCCCCAAATTTTCTAATACTTCAAATTTTCTCCTTCACAGAGCTTGTTTGGTTTGTGTTTTCTTATTTATAGCTTTTAGTTTGTGGGGCACATTGTAGCTGTCACAAATAAAAGCACTCTGCCAAACAATTTCTAAAATTTATTTTTCTTCTAGACAGAAGAAACAAACAGAGAAATTGTATGTGGATCCTCACAATTGCAGGCCTTATAGTAGTAGTTTTTGAAATAAGACCACCTTTTCTTAATTGTCTAGACATGGATTTAGATGTTTGCTTTAGGCTATTCAAATTTAAGTATTTTGGACATGGCTTCTCAGCATCTCTTTTTATTTTTTAATTGGAGCTGAGGGATTATGCTTGAGGAAGCTCAATTAAGACAACTTTGGCTTGCATAATTGCCTCAGCAGGTTAGTGACTCAGTGCCAAGCTCCATGAAAGTTTAAAAACATTTGGGATTTAATGGTAGAAATTGTCAATATGAAAGTTTTCAGTGTACCGTTTTCCTTTCAGGTTTTCTAGAAGCTGCTGGTGTTATAGGGTCATTTAAAAAAATAGAAATAAAGAATCCTGAGGGGCATGCCTTGCTGTGTGTTGGAGAGCGAGGTTTTAGTATGGTCCAAACACTTTTTGTAGAATGACTCTTCTTTGTCTTAGTCGCTATATACTAGAGGTTTAAATACCCCAGTATTTGATATATTGCTATTGTGCTGCTTTCTGATGAAATTAACCTCAAGGTTTCCTGCTCCAGAAGGCAGTGACTCCATAATTGACAGATGGTGATAAAATCCCATAACTTTATTACTAATGTTTGTGCAGATTGAAATATGGATGTCGTTGCACATCTCTGAAACAAACAGTCAAACAAGCTTAATGATTCTAGATGTGTCTGTAGAATCTGTTTGACAAGGTCACATGCTCATATAAGCTAAGGATAAACTTTTTTTAGGGATAAACATTTTTTGCAACACAGAAAATGTAAATACATACCCTAATATGAAGGAGTTGACTTGCTGGCTAAATGTAACACGTCATAGCTAGCATTTATGTGCCTGCCTGGTATTGAGAGGCATGTATAATTGCGCATGATTGCCACCACTTCCAATAACCAAACTACTTCTGATAACCAAAGTACTTTGTAGATACCTTCATGTACTGCTTGCGCTGTCCACAGTAGCTGTAACTTAAAATGTTTTATGGACATCTAGTTATTCCCCCACTTCCTTGGGTATATTGTCCAGGCTATAAGCAATAATACCTCATGAATTGCATATCTGTTGCTCTGAGAACTGGTACTTTCGTTTACCTACTATCACCTTCAGACAGGCTCTCCTGTATCTCAACTCCATGTGTAAGCATGCTCTAGGGGATTGTTTAAGTAGACCCTTATAGCACTTGGTAGGACGTAGATTTCCCATTTAGATGGTTGATTACAGCGGTTAGCCCTTGCACTTCTGTCCGCTGTTTACCTGCCTGCTTTCACTTGTTATGTAAAAGAAATGATTTTTCAGGTTAAGTCAACTCAAGTCAGGTTATAGCGTCGTTTCACAGTACACGGTCTGTCAGTCCCGGTGCTGGAGGGAGAGAGCAGCTGAATGAAATGGGAGGAAAAGGACAATGAACAAAGTAAGCAGCTGATGGGGGGAAGTGCCGCATTACTTCTGTAGGATTTTCTAGAGGTAAAACCACAGCGTTCCAGGTGTGAGAACAGTAATGTTAGCTGGAGATGCAATTTTTTGCCAATCTTTAAATAAATAGAAATCTGAAAGGTTGGATTCCTGGGCAAAGCAGAAGGGACTGAAGAAACGATTCTTACATTGTTCTGCAGTACAAACTGATCGAGCGGATTTGTAAGAATCTTGAGATTTGTGGTAGCAGCCACGTTCCCCCGTTGTTGCAGGGCAGCATGCCCGAGGCAAGCCTAACCCAGTCCAGGAGCTGGTCCTGATGGCCGTGTACCTCCTTTGCACATCCTTCAGGGTAGCCATGACAACCACCGCCTGGTCCTGGTGAACAGCTAAGGATCTTGTTAACTGCTCAGTGCATCTCCTCGGCTCAACTGGTGTTCACTGGTTTCTTTCTGGAGGGAGAGTTGTGTTGATTTTTCTAAATGATTATTACTAGTTATGCAGTCCCTCCCTCTTTGATACTGTATTGTTTGATAAGGTTGCCAACAAGAAATCATCTAGAGTAAAGGTGCCTGCGGCAATTGTCATGCTTACTAACTGGCAAAGCAGTAGTGGCCGAACTTCACCAAACTTGTCCATCCTTTCATAATTAATCTGTCACAAACATGATACGATTGTGGTTGGGTTTGAGGGGAAGGAGGCAGCAGCCAGCTCCTACCTAGATAGATAGTGGTTTTTTTCCTCTGACCAGCAGGGCTTGTTCCCTAAGTAAATTCATCTCTTGCTTTATAAAATTGTTTTGCCAGACTTCTGTCTGTTCCTGCAGATGCTCTTCTTTCCAGGAGAGAATGTAATCAATCCTGATACTGCACTTGCTTTTCTCCTCAAGCTTTTCTTTTATACACTGATCAGAAGGAATCAGCAGTTTTTCTTGTTTGTGCTTCCCACACCTTTGGTGTTTAGCTTGCATGTAGCCAAGAGTAATCTGTAAGGCAACTAATCTTAGTTTAGTTTCTGTGTGCTGAGGAACTAAGGCAATATATCAGAGTTTTATTTTGTAGGTTTTTTAAAGCCATAAATGAGTTTCTTTGTAAAGCCCACAGTCTGTAAAGGTGTAAAAGACAAGGAAATTATAACCCCTTTTTTCAACCTGTCTGGCATGCACAAGGTACTAGAATTCAACCCTTAATTGAATTTTTGGCACCTTCCTACATTGAGTCCAATTTTTACTGTTTCAAAATTCATGGTACTTCATGTCTGTGAACTCAGTTCGAGTTTGTTGATATGATCTCTCTCAAAATATCTTGGCTTGCAGAGGATGCTTGCCCCTTTTGCATTTTTCTGAAAGCATATGTAATCAACTGAATAGTTCAGAGTTTGTGGGTGTGAGGGGGCGAAGTTGTTCTACTTCCTCTTAGTCATTCCAGCCTTATGCTTGGGGAAAGGCAAGAGCTATAGTTAATCAGTCCTCTATTCTAGCTGATGAAGCTTTTTCTTCAAGCATTATTAGAACTGGTGGTCCTTCTGCCTGTGTACAGGAGTACATCTGTGCTGGCCACAGGGCAAACGAACAGGAATGCTGCCTTTACACTGAGCTGGTTGTGACCTGTTGTGGAAATGTGATAGGCTGAATTTCGGGACTGATGAAATCTTTACAGAAAGTGTCTGAAATTTTGAATGAAAACGTTTCCCAGGAATTGAACTAGCCATGACCTCAATGGAAGTAACTACTGAACAATGTGTATCTGGAATCTCTTTTTTATTATTTTAAGTAATATGTGAGGGAAATGACAAAAAATAAGAAAAATCAGATAGAGAGAAGTGCCTTCATTTAAGATGGCTCCAGGAAACTTAAACCCTGTACAGAACAGTGTCCAAAAGCGAAAGAAGCCCTCAGACAAAACAGGCATGTCTCTGTACCCAGAGCAGAAACACCAGAAGAATCATGTAGGAATGTCAAACTGAGGGGAGTTGGTGTTCAAGTACAGAAGTATATGTATGTTAGGGAAGCCCATTTACATTGAAGTTGTGGTAAAAGCCGCCAAGTACCACCTGCACAGGTACAACTGTGCAATAATGTCTCATCTGGAGGTACAGGTGTGGCTCGGGTTTCTGAAGCGATACTGCATTGCTTAGTGTTCTGTTGCTGCTTTTTTCCCTGAGAGCAGTTGCAAGCAAGAGCAAAACTAATACTCTAACAAACCTCTGTAGCTAGCGATGATTTGTGATCACAGTTGTTTTTCAAGAAGAGGCTATTGCAAGGAGAGTATTTGTCTATTTGCACTGATTGCCTGGTAGGAGAGAGTGGTGTTCATGCATCAATTAAGATAAAATAAAACAAAATTTAGATTCTGTCTGAGACTGGCCCTCAAACGAGAAATTCATATCTTTGGTCTTTACATCTGTATGATTGAGGAGTGAAAGTAATTTTAACAGCTTTTTTTCATTCATATAGGTAGCCAATAAATGCGAAATGCATGCAGTAACATTTGAAACTGATGGTTCTTGATTTTTAAACATTATTCAATGTGGACTTTGACTCCTTTTCAGCTGATGCAGTATTAACTAACTAGATTTCACTGATGCAGAACAGCAATGACAGACTGTACTGCTGATGACTCTGAGGAAGAGCCTAAAAAGACTGACAAAAAGTTTGATGATACTCATGGGAATTGTTTAACTTCCTGGACATACATTACATAATGTTCAGCTTCATTTCCTTCACTAAAAGTATGTTTGTGAATAGGGTACAGTCAATTTAAAAATGCTCTCCATACTGCTGTGGAAACAAAACAGAGTGCCCTCGACTCTTACTGAAGAGAGATACTGAGAACATGCTGCACCATAATAAGTGCTCAGCTGTTTGTTGGATCAAGACCTGCTGCATGAAGAGGCATGAGGAAGCATAAAACCAAAAGTAATATAGCCTAAAGTGCGGCAGAATCAGAGAAGCAGTAACTGTTATGACTGGAATGATAATTAAGAGCTGGATTCCCAGTTGTCAGTAGAACAGTGTACACTTGTACCAGAAGTGCAAGAAGAAGTGAACTGAAGAAATTACCCCAGACATCTCGGATTAGACCGATAAGATTAGACCATTGTCACATTGGTTGGCAAGGCTTGATCAGATGTCTGTTCTGTTTCACAGCCTTCTCCCCACTGACCATCTCTCACAGATCTTCAGTTTGCTTTAAAACATCTTCCCTTATGTTGTACTCTTATCCATACATTGCGAGAAGGTTATATTTTCACAAATATCTTGAGAGCACTGCCAGCAAAAGAGCTGGTTGCATCCTCTGCCTATACCTGGGTGCTCATTCCCACCTCCCTGGCTCTCTTCCTTTTCCCTGGACATGTGTATGGGGAAATTCACTGTGAATTCTATTAGAAAACCTCTCTAGACTAAGAGTGATGTGGAAGGGGAAGCAGGGGGAAATCTAAAGTGTTTGGCTTTAGTTTGTTCGTACTGGGAAATTCAGTTCTGCACAGCTTAACCTCTTGCATTGCCATCAATGGGATTTAAGCATGTATTTAAAAACTAAGTTTAAGTTTGGTACTTGTCTTGTAAGAGCATTTCAGTATAAATCTTATTTGTCCCCATCTATGTATTTATTCTATTTTCTGTCCAACTAAATAATTAAAAATTAATAACTTGATTATTTTACATGAGGAGCTTTTCAGGAGTGGTCAGGAAGAAAGATGACTTTGATTTGTATATAATTTTTTTTTTAGCATTGTTGGATACCAAATATTTTAATAACATTCAAATAGTCTAACCTACATGTTAAGCACTTCATTAAGATGTTTAAATTTCCCCTCTCCCTCCCCCCTGCAGTTATTTAAGCCTGTCTGGCAATAGCACATATGACAAAGATCAGTGATGGAGTACTGAATAGCTGCCTCTGCAACTAAAAGGCTGGGGAAATTTCCTTTTTTAAAATTGAAGATTATCTTACATCTGTTGTAACCTTGTCAGGTCTCAAAGTGAGCTCAAACAGTTCTTAATACAGGCGGGGAAAGCTTAGCTATCCGTATAATTGCATCTGGATTGAGAAACACAACTTGTTTGCTTTGATTAGGATGTGAGATTCCCCAAATTTGCAGGCCAGTTTAAAAGCCACGGTGATGCTTTGGGTTCATCCTCAACAAAAGAAAGGTGGGCTTCTGCTTATCTATTTTTTTGAGTACCATTTTTGACACTGCTATAGACCTCCTGCGTGGTGTAAGTTTGTAAGCCTTTCTCTCCTTGTACAGCTTTTAGGATGAGAGACTAGTACCTGGGCTCAGACTATCACAGCGATGTGCTGAATGAAGTCGTTTATTACGTAACATTAGGAGAGATGTGTGCTGCTGTTTTTTTAAATTAAGAAATCTAGAATGCCCAGAATCATGAAGAAAACTGAGAAATCCAGTTATTTTCTATAACAGAAACCTTAGTATCCTCAAGTCAATAATTAATAAATGGACAGGCTAAAAAAAAAATTAACTGCTATTAAGAAAAGCAGTTATTGGGGAAGTTTGTGGTATGTTGATAATGCTTTGGACAATAAAAAGATTGTCTCAGTCTTTATGAAATAAATACCAATGGTCATGGCTCAGACTGAAGTGTTTTCCATTGGGCGGCAGTGAAGTGCTGGCTAGTTTTATAAGTGTACTGAAATATGTAGTCATCAGGTAATAAGCACAATATGAAGCTGGTGCTTTAGGCTTATCTGACTTATTCTGTGCCATTCTTAAAGAGAATAAGAGCCTTCAGTGGAGATTTTTGATGTCTTGCTAAGAATCAGAGAAAGATTGATCAGGTAGTCGAGAGAGATGAAGTGACGCCAGCATAGAGGAGGGCTTATTAGAAATTGAGAAAAGGGCCATATTTCGTACATATATGGAAGCAATCATGAGAAGGAGATGTGGGGCAGGGGAGAAACAAGGCTCTAGCTACCGTGTCGCACTAAGAGCCTCTCCTTTTCCCCTGAAGCATGTGTGATTGCTGCACTGGTTCATCTATTTAATTTTCTCAGTGAAAAAATAAACAAAAGGCTGATCTGTGGCTAGGGGATGGGAAGAATCTTAACTAGTGACGGCATCGGTCGTTGCCAAGGCACGTATGTGTACCCTGTTGCTTTTTATATTTTCTCGGCTATAAATTGTGAGTAATAATGCTTAAATTATGTATCATTCAGTGTTGTGCGAGTTAATTAGATAATGCTACATGGTCCTTTGCAGACGAAATGCATAATATAAATGTTGTATAAAGCTTACTAAGGGTCTCTGTCAGGTATATAGAAACCCATGGTAACTGCCGACACAGGAGAGCTGGGAAGCATAAGGCAGAGGCACTTGGGCTGGCTGCATGCAAATTGACTTCAGTCGAGCAACAGAATAGCACATTCACACAAATTTGTCCCATGCTGACAAGCCCCGCAGACTGGCACAACAACATGTAAACACTTCTGGACTAAAGCTTTTAGTCTTGTACTGTCTAACCTACTGCTTCAGGAATCTTTGCTTTGTTATGTGTTAGAGATAACCGTAAATGGCAAAGAGAAGGAACTGAAATGCAAGCTCTGTTGGCTTGGTATTTCTGACCCAAGACAGCTGGCAGGAGTGGGTCGTATGCCAAGGTAACATGAAGTTTAAAGAAAAAAATGGAAGGATGGAGACATATGTACACTGCTTCAGGAGCTGGAATTTTAATATCAGTAGTTGTGTGATGACCTAAACTGGGATAGAGTGAGAACTGTTGCTTACTGAAGCGGTTTAGCAAAGCTTGGAGGATGGCTTAGTCAAAAGCATTAGTGCTAACCCTTTTTTCTAGTTATTTTACTTTCTGGTTTCCCCTATTGGATCTTTCTCACTGGTGTATACAATAACTTTATCCTCTAAAGATCTCTGAGCAGGTGTTGTCTCTTAGCTAGCCTAACTACCTAACTTCACCATTATTTACTAACAAAAGGGATTTCATTTGGTAACTAAGGCATAATTTATTTTTCTTTCAAAGAATTTTTGGCCGCTTGCCATGTGTTTTGCAGCTGAGCAACATCACGGTACATTTCGTTTGTCAGCAAGCTCTCTTACAGTGCTTGAAATAGTTTTACCAGTTTGGGGCTTAGAGTGACTTAGAAAAGTTGCATCTTACTGGAAGGTTAAATGAAAGAAATGCGGATTTGTAGGTCTCCTTGGTGAAAAAGTACAGAAATAAATACTAATTCCAGATCAGCATTGCTTAACAACGACAACAGCAAAATTAAAAAGTAAAAGTAGGAAAGGCGTTGCTATGTCTTTGAGGTCTTTTTCTGTAGAAGCCATGTTTTGTTAATCTGTTGCTGAAAGACTTCGAAAGTCACATAATAAAATAGGTTGGGTTTTTTTTTTTTGAAAATAGATCATTACTTCAGTTTGAACAGTATATGTATTAGTTTCTCCTCCAAATAACTGAATTGTTCATTGAACTCCATAACTAGGTTGGGTTTTTTTCCACACAGATTTAAGACTAAAAGTTTATTATTCTTTTTTTCTCTCGAGTTGAATCTTTTATTACTTAAACAAGGTTAACTTATTTTCTCTAAAATTTTCTTGCAGACCTTAGAATCTCAAGACATGTATTTCCTCGGACTGTTGTCTTTGCTTGTTTTGCAAAGCAAAGCCTTCAAGACAAATTTTCCTGATGAAACCATTGCTGAGCTTTCTGTGAATGTTTACAATCAGCTGCGAGCTGCAAGAGAAGATGAGAATATTCTTTTCTCTCCTCTGAGCATTGCAATAGCCATGGGAATGGTAGAACTTGGAGCCCATGGAACCACTTTGAAAGAAATTCGACATTCCTTGGGTTTTGACAGCTTAAAAAATGGTAAGGCTTTTTAGTCATATTTTACTATGGGGCTTTTTGTCTTAAAGAAACAGATGGCAATACCTGAACAGCGATGGAAGTGGCCCGGTCATGTCCATGGGTTATTAATCAGTAGGCTTCTTGGCATCCTGTTTGATGGCCTGAGCATGCTAACGCATGCTTCAGTGGATTCTGCATAAGCTGGGAGATGCTAACATACAATCCTGGCTTCGACACCTGAATCTTAAGCAATTGTAGTTAACTGTTGATCTTGGTTTCCATCTGCAAAATAAGCATGCCTTTGCCTCTAGAGTTACAAGAAGATTTGTAGGAGCATCCTTTTTAGGGATTATAATGAAACCTGACAAGGAAAGCAGTAGTTTTAGCAATATTACTTATAAGAAAGTATGAAAATCTTAGTATTTTAACTGGAAATGTCTCTTACTTTGACACAACTTGTTTGGTCCTTGTAGGTAGAACCTGTAGGTTCTTTACCCTAATTCTATGTCTCTAATGTTCTGTCTGCATTGCATAATGTCGCATGCAGATATACAAGCTAATTTAGGAAATATAAGCATCTTGGCTGTTTCAGCACGATACACCACATGTTCCCATCAGCCTTTCTGAGAAACAGGATTCATTTGTTTAGCAGAGAACAATACTACCACACTGTCCCGTTTGTAGTATGGGATGAGCTAAGTCATGTGTCTAGATGTAGTGCTGTGCTCTGGAGTGCAAGCACGCTCTGTTAGTGCAAGCAACTGGACTGCAAATGGAGGGGATGAGTGAATGGCAAAAAATGACTTTGAAGAGGCAATTTCTATGAATTTTTATGTCAAAGTAATTGGTTTGAAGCCTGAATGAAATTTCTCATTCATATAACGTACTGGACTTTAAGTCTTCGGTGAAAGGATCTTGGGGAGGAATTTCTGAATACAATGTTCAAGATGTGTTCAACAGTACCACTGCACAGATGATGCCTCTCTGTGGAGACTACAGCACGTATTTAGTTCTACAGTTTGTCTGTAAAACATTGATAAATTATCCCTTAGCTGTAATTGAATAAATTATGCAGTTGATTTGAGCTGGGCCATTCACTGCATATGAGTGGTATTCAGTGAAAGTACTCCAATGATTTCCGCTTCGAATATATCATTGCATTCAATTTTTAAGTTATTTTTTAAAAACAATTAGAAACTTCAGCTTCAGGTAGACAATGCAACACTACAAGCTTCCTATCTTGAAGCAGACTACTTTAATCCTGCTTACGATTCCTCATTACCCAAGCTAATGATTCTGTACTAGCCCACGCAGGATCCTGGGAAATTCTAGACCTGTTTTTTGCAGAGAGAAGTCTATGGAGAAGTCCTTGGCTTCAAAACTTGAAGTTCATTTTTCCTTAAGCAACTGGCTTTTAGGATGTAACGAAAATTCTGTTAAGGATTTGTGGTGGCAAGACATAAAAGTGTGACTTATAAGAATAATTTTTTTTAATTACTCTTTTGGTGTTGAAAGGATTACCATTGATAGCTTTGTCTGTGATGGGATCCAAATGTCTTGTTAATTACACTAATTATAGGTAGTAGAAAAAATAAGCTCTAAATGATATGTTCTGCCTTGTAGATTGTTCTTTCAGATCTGAAGGTGTGTGTAGGTTTAGAAACCAGTTTATTAAAAAAAAAGACTTTTTTTTTTTTTTTTTTTCATAAAATGTCTTTGTGAATTTCCAGCAGAAAAAACATGGAATAACTTTCTTTTCTGAAACACTGAATCTGTTTTTCTTTCCTCAGGTGAAGAGTTTATCTTCTTGAAGGACCTTTCTGATATGGCAACTACTGAAGAAAGTCATTATGTTCTGAATATTGCTAACTCTCTCTATGTGCAGAATGGATTTCATATCAGTGACAAATTTCTGCAGTTGGTGAAAAAATACTTTAAAGCTGAAGTAGAGAATATAGATTTCAGCCAAAGTGCAGCTGTAGCTACCCACATCAATAAGTGGGTGGAGAATCATACAAATAGTAAGTCCACGTGATTCTCTTATATACTTCCTGCAGTATATAAGTGTTTGTGTTTCCAAAGTTCTACAGTGTTGTTGAACTGTTGCCTTGGCTTTTATCTCTTCTGTTTGAGACTAAAGTATCTCCTCCCATAAAAAGAATTCTAGTATCAGCTCTTTGTGAAAAAAATTTTTTTTTTCTGTGCAGGGATGATCTGTCTTAAGTGATATTAGCCATTGCTAATCATATAATAGTATCTGACTGAATATTTTTTTTTTCCCCTGTCTTACTATCTTAAAGTACCTGTAACGTTTATTGAAGGAGAATGTTTTAATGGTAGGCATTTTAATAGTATTTTAATACTGATTTCAGTATTAAATTACAAAAAAATAGATAAGTACTATTGCTAACTGCAGAAAAGTTGCCTACAAAGGGGTTATTGACCTATGCTTTGAATGTGTGGAGTATCACTAGTTCTCTGAGAAACTCATAGTTACAAGGTACTGAGAAACAGAATACTAAGGAATACAAAAGATAGTTTTGAACCACAAAATCAGACCCTGTAATTTAATCTTTTCCAGTGTGAGTAAACTAGATAGCATGTTGAGGGAGTAGTTGATTTTAGGAAGACTGTCAACAGAGTTTCACAACAAAAATTTGCAGCAGGGGAGTGTGCACAAAATTACTGATGTAAATATGCATATTCAGATCTGTGTGATGTAGTACTTGCTTCGCTTGTGGAATCCCAAAGATGTGACATTTTCTGAATACATCCAGTCTCAAGGTATGGGAGCGAAGTTAGTCCTTCATTATAGGGATTAAAGCATAATCTCATTCCAGTTCATCTGGCACACTCTGGAGGTTGATATTTTGAGAGTAATTCAACAGGGATCTGGCTCTAACATTAGTCGTACCATTGTAAATTTGAAGGTATCGGAATCCCCTGTAAGGAATTAACACATCAGCATGTAGTCTGAGCATTTAAGAATCCATAAAGCTTTATAGAAATGTATGGCACCAAAGTGGAAAAGCACTTCATGTAATGCCTTTATTCCATTTTGGAAATGATCTGTTTTTTCCAAGGGAAAATGGCAGCTATTATATTCATAATAAATTCTGCCCTTTATCTCAAGCTACAGAAATAGAGGGAATGTAAGCGATGCAGCAGATTGCAGAGTGTTTTCAGAGAAACGTGCTGTCTGTCTGAAGGAAAAGTAAAATTCTCTTTTTAGAAAGAACAAGATCTCCTGCTTAATACCTGCCATGTGTGCTGACCGAGCTCGTAACCATTGCCCTGGAAGGAGCTGTGCAGAGCTAACAAAGGCCGCTGTGGGTCTCTTAGCATTAGGTTGCGATAGTAACAGTCCCTCAGCCTAGTCTCTGACCACTAGATCTCATTCTCTCCTGCCTGCCAGCTCTGACGGAGGAGGCTCATTTTCTTATTAGGAAAGGGGTACAAGACAGGCAGGTTTCCAATTCCAGCATGTTAAGTATGATGGGAGGCTCAGAGCAGAAAATGTTAACTGTCAAAGGTTTTTCTGACCACAAATTCTTAATGTATGTTAGTGTATTAACAAGATATGGCTGAAAAATATAATGCAATATGATGTACCAAATAGAAATGGGAAAACTGGAAGTGTATTCCTTCTTTCTTCCTTTTTTTTCCAACTACAGAGAGCGAGTATGGCAGTATGGGTCACATCTCATTTCTAAGAATGTTCTAGATAAAATGAAGTACAAACAGCAACTCAGAAGAAAAACTGCCCTATGATACATGAATTTCACACTAGTTAGTCAGTGTCATATGCTCCAGAAAGCAGGATTAATCTGTATTTTAAACCATGGATTAAGAAGTAATAATCAGACTGAGGAATGTGTTTATTTTAACACCTTGCATTGCAATGTCAGTTAAAAATAGAAGTGAGCAAGAAAGCTATCTGAAGTAGGCTGTAATTCTTCAAGAATAGTGACAAATCTGGTCAGTGCACCAAATTTAACAAACTCAAAATTATTTTGCTGAAAAGCAAGCCATTTAAGATGAGCTAAAGCAGGTAACAGACTGTTTTCTGATGTAAATGACTTATTGAGGAGTAGGAGCAAAGCAGCTGCCATGCTCAGCTGACGTACCTCCCATGAATAGAGCAGATGCTAGATGTTTTTTTCTCTTTTGCTTTTCAAGAGCTAATGTCAGTGGAACAAATGCTAGGAATTTACAGGGTTTTTTTATCATTAGTCCTTACTTTGAAGTCTGAACATTACTCGGTTAGAAACTGAATGCTTCCTTCAGAATTGGCCCAGGTGAAGTTCCAGTGGGTATACTTAGACACTTTAAATTAAGCACCCATTTCAGTGCTGCTTTGGATTGGAGCCAAAGTTTGTAGAAGTTTTGACCTTTAGAGGATAGTGCTGGACTGTATTATAGCACCAGTGTAAACATTCCTCATGTGACCCCTTTCCCACTTGGTTTCGTTGTGCAGTATATTTAAGTAGTGATCAAGAAACAGTTGACTAACATGTACTCAATGGAAGGGTTTATGCACCTACACTGTGATTTAGGTTTACAAAACACTGGCAGTTTAATTTGAGATTTAATGGAACATCTGAATTGGAAATTACATGTTAGCACAGCTTTTTATTTTCTTGCATTTTTCAAGCTGTTTTAAGTTTTGATTTAATGCTCAATTTGACATGCAGACTGACACTTGGTTTTCTTCTTAGATATGATCAAAGATTTTGTGTCTTCAAGAGATTTTGGTGCTCTAACTCATTTGGCTCTCATCAACGCAATCTACTTTAAAGGCAATTGGAAATCACAGTTCAGACCTGAAAATACAAGAACTTTTTCTTTCACTAAAGATGATGAAAGTGAAGTGCAGATTCCAATGATGTACCAGCAGGGAGAGTTTTACTACGGTGAGTTGGAGCTTTAGCAATTTAAAGCTAATAAGTCTTGTCTTAGTAGGTCTGTTGCAGTAATACTCATTTGTATTGTTGTCTGTTCTTTCACCTAGAATTTTAAATGTGGTGTTTGCCCAATGAAGGGATGCTGATTTTGATGTCTTTTTGTAATGTGTGTGCTTGTGTATTATAACAGGATAGCAACACTTATAATGACCTCTTTCTTGATGACTCTTTTAGGTACATGGTTGGTGCCACATGGTGGATTTCGGAATATTTATTAAATCTAACCTCTTTACAATTATTGAGCTAGTCCTGCTTCTCACTAAAATATTTTTCTTATGCTGTGCTAAATACTAAAATGAATTATGTTTGCTCATTACTGTTGTAATATCCTTAGAAAGGTAAAATAGGGGTTCTTTGAACAACAGAACTAACAATCGTTTTTATCTTGAGTTTGAAGTCCAAGTAGGTTCTACAGTGTCTAGCATTGGCAGTATTTCACTCAGTCTCATCGTTGACAAATTATCTCTCCTGAATAAAAATAAAACCTCTGCCCATTTCCATGAAAGTCTTGGCAGCTTTAACTTTCAGACTTCTCTCTGTCTAACCAATGGAAGTTGGGTTCACAAGTATGATTATCTATAAACTGTGTGATTGCATAAGCTTGTTTTCTTTAAGAAAGCAGATGTAAGCCTCAAATCCTGTGATTAAAAATCCTAATATAAATTTTATACAGAATAGAATAAAGAGGGTCATTTCTGTCTCCGGTATCTAATAAATACTGCCTACTATTAACCTTCTATTTTTCCCCTATGTCCAGTAAAAAACAAAAGAAAATACTTCTAATAGCTTTGTTGTTGTTTTTCTTTTGTAGGAGAGTTCAGTGATGGCTCCAATGAAGCAGGTGGTATCTATCAAGTTCTGGAAATACCATATGAGGGAGATGAGATTAGTATGATGATCGTTCTTTCCAGACAGGAAGTTCCACTGGTCACATTGGAACCACTGGTCAAAGCCTCATTGATTAATGAATGGGCTAATTCTGTAAAGAAGCAAAAAGTGGAAGTGTATTTACCAAGGTGAGAATATGCTCCCACGTCAACAGAAGGGGAAAGACTGCATTCAAATTGATTGGAGTAGCAGAGTAGGTAAAACTTGAACATCTTGATCAAGTCTGCAGTTATATAGCACCCACGTGAAGGTTGCTTTGCAAAGAAAGCCCGAGGGGCGTGCAGTGCAGAACGATGGTGGTTTGAGCAACAGATGAGCACTGCATTTGCATCCCTTTCGCATGTAAGCCCCAGAAAGGAGAATTTCATCATCAGGAATATATCCACTCTGAAAGATGTTCAGAGTATTGCAGAACTCATTATGGATAAGCTTCATTTAGACTGGAGCCATAGGAATATTACAAGTCTGAATTAACAAAAGCTAAAATGTTTCATTTAGGTCCTAATTAGATTTCTATGTGCTGCTAATTTAAAAAGTTCTAATGGTGTTTGTCTGTATAGATACAAATGGTGGAGTGTTGAGAGGTAATTCCAGTCAATTTGTGTCTTTTGTCTTTTTTCATAGTTGTAGTAAGTGCTGGTTTCTTTTTCCTTAGAGGAGCAACAGAATAACAAGACGTTACTAATAGAAAGGGTGAAACTTCTGTCAGTTGATTTGTAGACAAGTTGTGTGTGCTCAGTGGCATAGTTGCTCACATATACCACTTAGTTATCTTTCCCAGAACTCTATTTCATCTACCTTCAAATATTTTTCATGCTTGCCCTACACTTGACTTAGTAACAGTGTTGTTTACTACTAAATGTCACTAATAATGTATAGTTGGATCATGATGGCCTTCAAGTGATTCATAATCATTTCGTTGGAGTGTTTATATAACAATATGGTACAAGTTTGATGTGATCACTTCTACTTATTCTACTTTTGTGGTACTGTGCAGCGGGTACATGGCAGCAGAAAAAATAAACTATAGTGAATCCTTTTAATCATTGAAATAGTTCATTTTCAGGTGACTTGAGATTTGAGTTTGTTATATTCCACATGTAAAGAGCAGCACAAGAATCCCTGCAGTTTATCAGCGTCCTTTCCAAGCAAAGACCACTTTCAAGAAGCTAACTGCAGCTGAGCACAATAAAACAAGGCTAGCCAAGATAAATTAGGTTGAGATGGACTGGCACTGTCAGCGTGCCCTGATTCCAACTCGAGATGGAATTCCACTTCTCTTTAAAGCTGTGATGCTTGGAGTCAGAGTGGCGAGGGAACAGCAGCATTTTGGGGCTATTTTTCTCTGCCCTGTAGTAAGAGTTCCTTTCTTTTTTAAGTAGCATTTCCTTTGAAGAAGCAGGGAGAGCAGCAAAGAGCTGCATTGCAGGTTTTATACAAACTGAACCTGCTGTACACTATTCCTGTGATTTTTGTTTGTTTTTTTCTCTTGGAGCTTTCAGGTCCCAAGAGCTTTAGTATTAACACTCCACTAAGATGCAGGGGAGGAGCGTTTCTCCTAGGCTATTTCTCCTGCTGGCTTAGGCAAACCTTACCTAGATGCTAATGAGAAGTAAAATATGAGGATTCTTTCATTCCTTAAGGTTTCCTTTTATAACTGGAGCATTTCACAGCCTGTGCATCAGGTGCTGAAGTTGGACATCTTCTCTCAACGAATTTCTAGAGTGCGAGATCCACATCGGAAGTCTCTCTCCATTGATTATATAGGGAATCTGTGAAAACTAGCTTCCAGATTTAAGAAGCTTAGGTATCTAAAGTTAAATATACAAATGTCATTGAAAACATATTAATTTTGTTTATGACTTGAATTAAGTTTATGGAGGTAGTTTGGGGCTTTGTTTGCTTTTAACCAAAAGCAAAGAGACCAGGATTCTCTGTAGCCAAGTTCTCAGACATGAGTTTGAGGCTTAGGTTTTGTGGGGTCCTTGAATGTCCTTATTTATTCTGTCCTCAGGCTAGTTGTCATGCCTCTTATCTAAGAACCTCAGAGAACTTGGTAAATATTTGTGAATTAAGGCTATACAAAGGCAAAACAGATACAACCAGGTGCTGATTACCTTCAGTATTTTCAGATTATAAAAGGTAACTATCATGAGCTTGAAATTCCATGTGTAATACTGCAGTTTCCTTCAAAAAATTCCAAAGATTAATTGTATGCTCCCAAGGTGTTGGGATTTCCATTAGGGGTTCAGAGGTGATCTGCAGGATTTTATCAATGCTCTAAATAAACATTTCATAAATATTTTATGCTCTGACTCAGAAAGACATGTTATGAAATGTGGCCTGCAGGCTCTGTCCACTGAGAAATTGAAAGCAGCAGTGGAATAAAATTAAATTTTTATATCCTGAAAGATGCTATCCAATTATAAAGTGAACATTTTTTAAACTTATACATTTGTAATAGGACCTGAATGACTAGCCAAAGCAGAGTTAATCACAACTTTCCAATTTCTGTCTGCATTATCTGTGTGCAAATGAAATTGTGTATTATTCCTCTTAATAGCAAAGGAGAGATTTGTACAGAATTGTTAAATTATACTTTCTCATTTTCATTTTCAGATCATTGTTTCCAGCTTAACCCAGACTAAAGTGATCAACATTTTAATCCACTTTTTGCATAGGAGTGAAACAGACCATGAATCTAATTTACAAAGCTGTCTCTAACATAAATTATTTGAAGAGCATAGGAGGAACTAGTACCTAATAACAGTGCTACAGTCTGCAGATCTCCTCTTAAGGATTCTTTCAGTATGCCCGGCTCTCTCTAATGACCTTCTTGCTTTTTTATACGTGTAAAATATCTTAAAAATGCCTTAGATTGTGTTGAAATAAGTTTCTTTAGCTGAAAGTTGTTTTCTCTCACCCCTGTGCCCCCCACCAAAAACAACCCCAAACCAAAAAACGGACAATCTCTCTTTTTTTAACATGCTCTCCTGAGTCCCCTTTTCATGAGGAATAGGCCAGTGCCGATGGTTCTTGAGATACAGTCACAGAATCTTGAGATGCAGATACAGAAAAGGCATAAAACTGTCCCACTGAAATACACACTTAGCCGACTTCTGCAGCCCATATTTAGCCCCAGGTAGAAGGACCTTGCCAGAGAAAGAACCATAACCTGCCTTGCTTCACCTGGTCAGAGCAGCTGTTTTTTGTTTGGGTTTTTTTTGCTGTTAGTGGGGTTTTTTTGTTCCTTGCTTGTTTGTTTTCAGGCTATTAAATCATCCAGGCTAGTTCTAGCACCTCAGGACAACCTAGCTGAAATTCCCACCGAAATGCTGGAATTGATATCAGCTGGCAGCTTTGTATCATAGGCTACTTGCTAGGTTAAAATACTGATTCAGATCCTGAGGGCCTGTCCTCCAAGCAAGAATATTGTTGATCTCAAGCAATGGAGCCATTCCTTTGTTTGCTTTTTGTTCTGCAGAATGTAATGTATTAGAACCAATCTGAAAACCTGGGATTTCTGCTTTTGCTTGTTCAGAACTCTTAGTAATTTTTGAAATTATAGCCTTTGGGATGAATCACGCTAAGCTCTAGTTCACTTCTGTTGTATAACTAGAAAAAGTACACCCTAATCCTTGATTCTGTGGATCCTGAGTGTCTAAGGACTTCACAAAAAATTCAGCATTTCAGAAGGGTTGGACAGCATCATACAAGATGCAGCCATTTTTTTTTCTGTCTTGAAAGTCTGTAAAATAGAAGAAAGGTGGCCTGATATGGTATGTTAAAGTTAATGCTCTATCCAAAACCTAAAGGTTCAGATACATAACTAAGGAGACTGTCGATGACATAAATGCATTTTAATCTAATGCTTGTATAAGTTTTAAATTTCATGAAAATATCATCATTCTCTGCTAAACCCTCCCGAGAACTGTTTATTAGTTTCTCAATCTAATTCTACCTCCTAAGCATCTCATTCTCTTCTTCATTTTACGTGGGAGAGATCCAAAGATGGAAATCAAGGGAAGTATTTTTGTTCAGCTATTTGGACTGCATTTTACATGTAGGCAGTAGAGAGACTTTACAAATGAACATTGTACAAATAAATGTAGAGCTAACACACATCTTCACTTCTCCTTGACTTTGGCCGACAGCTGATAAGCAGAGTCTCTATCCCTTATTAATATCTTTCTGCTTAGTGCTTTCTAAGGTGGTCTGTAGAAGCATATATCCATGAGCATGTGTGTCAGTGAACCTTCTAGAACTGCTTAAGTACAGAAGGTCTCCTCTTGACTCAACAGACCAGTCTTTCTGTTTTTGTTCTGGTCCTATGGTGAAAATACCTCATCTTTTCTTCAGTATCTGAGCTTTCTCAGACTTCCCTTTGTGGTTTCTAATGCTCCTAGTTGCAACTATTCCATGACTTCTGATACTGAAGTATTGAAATTGATTTTTCATAGTATTTTTACCATCAGAAGCACCTAAAAGATTGTGGAAAAAAAATATGACCATCTGGTTCATTATATGTGACGAACACTGCAAATAACCATGTGTCAGGGCTAGTATCATGTAGCTCAGCATTACCAGAGTCTGGAGGTACAGCAAATGCCTGGCTTGGGAAATGAGATTGAATGTCTCTTCTGTGTTCTAGGTTGTCAGCTTTGATTTTGAATACCTACATCACTGTCTATAAGGAACGCAAAGAAATACAAATATGACTGGAGGATAACTCATACCGAATGTTTATGTCGGTTTGCATAGCCTGAAATGATACTTCAAAGTGTAAAGCAGCCCTGTTATTTTTCAAAAGATGCTAGTTCTGATGTCAGCTAAAATATTTGAAATATCATTAATAATAGCTTATCTGTAACTCGCCGCTCTTCAGAGTGTGTGAGAAAGGAGGGGAGATGCTATTTTGAATAGTGGTTCAGAGTGGGTTTTTACCATATGACAAAACTAAAAGGGGAGAAGGGAAATAATTAGTTTTATTTTCGTAAAGGTATAGTTTGGTATTTATACAGCTGATGTGATATTTTCGATCTACTTTATTTGTCGCAAAAAGCAGGAACTCACTCTTTTAGGTATTGTAGAGACCTTCGCTTATCCACCTGTTCAGCATTTGCCTTTCCAGAGGTTTCAGTCAGGGGTATATCCTCTATCCAGTAATTAAGTGACTGCTACTACTGTTCATGTAGGTATTCTTTAGCAATATAACCAATCAATTTGTTTGCATTTTCATTTTTCAGATGCATATTTAGCTGGGGCTTTATGGCTTTTTTTGGTGTGGTTTTTTTTTTTTGTTTCGTTCTGTTTTCAAAAACATCTCCCAAACTTCTTCCTTGATTAGTATGCAAAAGCATCTTGTGTCATCTTTTAACAGATAAGTGTGTTTTCTGTCTAGTGGTCCAGAGACTTAAACCCACCTGATTTCCATTTATATCTTAGTGATACTCTGCAGTTGGAAAAAATGCTTTTTTGCAGTTATTTTTCTTATTTGTGACCTCAAATTTTGCTTTTCATGCAGACTTTTCTTGCTAGTGTTCTATCCTTGATACTCTTTACTAGTTTGACGTTGCTACTTAATAGCTAAATTATCTTGAAAGCTTGATACATTTAATACTAATCTGTGCACAAACAGAACCTCTGTACTGTTTAATTCTAGTTAACTCTGGCATCAAGAATCAAGTCTTAATTAACCTTTCTTAGGGTTTTTACTGAAGTCTCTAAAATAGATCTGGACTTATTACAAGTGTGTAGTAAGAGTAAAACTGGTATCTCGTTTTGGAGTCTGTAAGCCAGTGGGAAATTTGAATGAATGAGCAACTTGCAGATTTGTCTCTTAGCTTAAAGCTAAAATTGTGCAGAAGGTCTCTTGAGCTCCCTGCCTGTCGTTTTTGACCAGTGTGAGTGTTCATAGCTTTCTAAGAGGAAAGCGAGTGATGATTCCTCTTGAAGAAGAAAGCTGACAGGACACGCTTCCCTGTCCTACAATCATTTTGGCTATTTTCAGGTTATCTCATCTGTGTACCTACATATGATTCATTAAGATAATGCCATCTATTTTTTCTTTTTTCTTTTTCTTTTTTTTTTTTTTTTAATTTTAAATGCTGCCACACTGACCGATGCAGAATATGCCAGAACACCATAAGCTTCCTCCAGTACATAAATCTTTGTTGGTGTCTTCTGATTCTTTTGAGAACTGCCAGAACAATAAAATCACAAGAATCAGTTCTTGTGTTTTTATTCCAGGCATATCCTGGAATTCATCTGGACTGGCGGTGTCACCAGTGATTTATCGATCCTGAACTATCTCCAGATCTTATTTTAACTTGCATAAAATTCTTCTCTGGGTAATGACTAATATCTATTCCATCATAGATTTTTGGCTTCTTATGGCATTTCTAAGTTCATTATGAATGTAGATTGTGTATTGGATTTTTCTCATTCTGTGTAAATGTTATAAGTGAGGAAGATCCACTTGACTCTTACCCAGTTGTCTTTTGATACCCAGATTATTATTTTTCAAGCTGCCAAGGCTTTTAACGTGCCAAGGTATTGTACATCTCGACTCTTCATCAGCTGTTCTTTGCTCAGAGTTCTGGCCTATACTTTCTTCTGAAAAGAACATGTTCCTCCACGTAGTTGAGGAAGTTTAGTCCTGAAAAAGAATTATTACAAGAAATTGCACAGAAGCACATTTTATTTTATTTTTGGTTCTAGCACAGGTAAGACCCTTCACTAAGGACTGCAGTGTAATTGCAGAGTTGTTTCTGACTGAATGGCTTGCTGGAGAAACCTTATGGACTATATATTTTGTGTTGTACAGTTATAACCAGTCACTGTCAGCATAATTTAAATCACTAATAATTTGTTTGGTCATTCTGCAGAGAAGCAGTAACTCACCCATAACAAACATTTATAATGTCTCTTGTATTTGTAGACTTCTGGTATTTTCCGGTTGGGGCTGCCATTCTTATTACTATTCTGGCATATTTCTTTGTTTCTCCAGCTGTCCAGTCTGTTTCTGGCCATACATAAAGGACTTTCTTTGAGATTGACATTCTGGACATTCTTTAAGGAGGAAGTCCTAAAGGCACAAGAGCGGGCTGTTCCCAGGTGCCAAAAGACGAGCCGGAGGGGAAGAAGACCGGCCTGGCTGACTAGAGAGCTCTGGCTAGAACTCAGGAAAAAGAGGAGAGTCTATGACCTCTGGAAGAAGGGGCGGGCAACTCAGGAGGACTACAAAGGTGTAGCAAGGCTGTGCAGGGGGAAAATTAGAAGGGCCAAAGCTGAGTTAGAGCTCAATCTGGCTGCTGCTGTAAAAGACAACAAAAAACACTTCTTCAAATACATTAGTGGCAAAAGGAGAGCTAAGGAGAATCTCCAGCCCCTAGTAGATGGGGGAGGGAACACAGTGATCAAGGATGAGGAAAAGGCTGAGGTACTTAATGCCTTCTTTGCCTCAGTCTTTAATAGCAGGGCCAATTGTTCTCTGGGTACCCAGCCCCTGGAGTTGGAAGATAGGGACGGGGACCAGAATGGAGCCCCCATAATCCAGGGGGAAATGGTGAGTGACCTGCTGCACCACTTAGACACTCACAAGTCTATGGGGCCTGATGAGATCCACCCGAGAGTACTGAAGGAACTGGCAGAAGAGCTCACTAAGCCCCTTTCCATCATTTACCAGCAGTCCTGGCTAACTGGGGAGGTCCCTGCTGACTGGAGATTAGCAAATGTGACGCCCACCTTCAGGAAGGGCCAGAAGGACGACCCAGGGAACTACAGGCCTGTCAGCCTGACCTCGGTACCGGGGAAGCTGATGGAGCAGATCATCCTGAGTGCTATAACACGGCATGTAGAGAATAACCAAGGGATCAAGCCCAGCCAGCATGGGTTCAGGAAAGGCAGGTCCTGCTTGACCAACCTGATCTCCTTCTACGACAAGGTGACCCGCCTAGTGGATGAGGGAAAGGCTGTGGATGTTGTCTATCTAGACTTCAGTAAAGCCTTTGACACGGTTTCCCACAGCATTCTTCTGGAGAACTGGCTGCTCATGGCTTGGACGGGTGTACTCTTCGCTGGGTAAAGAACTGGCTGGGTGGCCAGGCCCAAAGAGTGGTGGTGAATGGAGTTAAATTCAGTTGGCAGTCGGTCACAAGTGGTGTTCCCCAGGGCTCTGTGTTGGGGCCACTTCTGTTTAACATCTTTATCAATGATCTGGAGAAGGAGATCCAGTGCACCCTCAGTAAGTTTGCAGATGACACCAAGTTGTGCGGGAGTGTTGATCTGCTGGAGGGCAGGAAGGCTCTGCAGAGGGATCTGGACAGGCTGGATCGATGGGCCGAGGTCAGTTGTATGGGGTTCAACAAAGCCAAGTGCTGGGTCCTGCACTTGGGCCACAGCAACCCCATGCAACGCTACAGGCTTGGGGAAGAGAGGCTGGAAAGCTGCCTGGCAGAAAAGGACCTGGGGGTGCTGGTTGACAGCCGCCTGAATATGAGCCAGCAGTGTGCCCAGGTGGCCAAGAAGGCCAATGGCATCCTGGCTTGTATCAGGAATAGTGTGGCCAGCAGGAGCAGGGCAGTGATCGTGCCCCTGTACTTGGCACTGGTGAGGCCGCACCTCAAATACTGTGTTCAGTGTTGGGCCCCTCACTACAAGAGAGACATTGAGGGGCTGGAGCGTGTCCAGAGAAGGGCAACGGAGCTGGGGAAGGGTCTGGAGCACAAGGCTGATGGGGAGCGGCTGGGGGAGCTGGCATTGTTCAGCCTGGAGAAAAGGAGGCTGAGGGGAGACCTTATCGCTCTCTACAACTACCTGAAAGGAGGGTGTAGAGAGGTGGGGGTCGGTCTCTTCTCCCAGGCAACAAGTGATAGGACGAGAGGAAATGGCCTCAAGTTGCGCCAGGGGAGGTTTAGACTGGATATTGGGAAATTTTTCTTCACTGAGAGGGTTATCAAGCATTGGAACAGGCTGCCCGGGGAAGTGGTTGAGTCGCCATCCCTGGAGGTATTTAAAAGATGTTTGGATGAGGTGCTTAGGGACATGGTGTAGTGGTGGTCTTGGTAGTGTTAGGTTAATGGTTGGACTTGATCTTAAAGGTCTTTTCCAACCTATACGATTCTGTGATTCTGTGACTTGAGTCTTTTTTTTGTCTTACTGACACCAGGCATAACTTTTATAATGTTTGAAAAGAAGTCTTTGTAAATGGAATAAGCTTTTGCCCAAAATCTTGCCCTCGGGATTAATCTCAATGTGTCTTTTCAGCATAGTACCATAGCCTAGAACATGGCTTTGCAAGCTAACCCTGAAATCCTGCCAGGTTGTACTCACATGTGCATTTGCACTAACAACTATTTGTTTTCCCTGTTCTTTAGTCACAAACAAAACCCAATTAAAATTTTGCCACCAGGGTAATTAGAAGTTGAGTCAGAAATGTTTTATATTTGTTTTCATAACTGCAGGTCTTTGCTTATCCTGTCCAAATAAAAATGGAGTATCTTTCTTTCCTACTCCTTCTTTGCGAACAGCTGTCTATGAAGTTTGTGCTGTCCTTTGCCTTACTTGATATTCTATTCTAATATGTGTACAATTAAATTCAGTTTTTATAGTAAACCTTTTGTATAAAAATTAAGCATTTACATTACTTCATCATTTTGCAGTGAGGTTTTATGGTCAGGGACTGTACATTCCATTAGCATGTTTTTGATTGCTTCTGCATTAGGAAAAAAAAATCTACCCGTGAAAGTAAACTAATTTGTTTGTAAGCATTTTTGTAGAAGGTGTCACTATGCTATACTATCAGTGCTGAATCTCCTACTTTACATTATTTACCTTGGTGTTTCAATTATCATTACCTAGAAATTTTAACCTTCTAATAACAATAAGTACTACTTACATTCTGGACTTTTTTGTAATTTTCTATTATGTTCTCCAGGTTCACAGTAGAACAGGAAATTGATCTGAAGGATGTCTGGAGAGGTCTTGGAATTACAGAGCTGTTCAGCAGTAGTGCTGACCTCACTGCGATGTCTGGTAAGAGGTTCTTGTGTTGCCTCTCAAGGTATATGAGGAAGTACTAAAATCGCTAAAGATAACCAACACGCTCTTCAAAGTGGTTTTATGGGGGCGGGGGGGGAACCCACCTGCTAGCAATTTTTTGATCCTTTGGGATTTTTGCATAATGTAAGTGTGTGCTTACTGTAGGAGCAGTTAGGGCAGGGGAGAAATCCATCAGGGTATGTGTGTGGGGTGGGGGTTTTTTTGACTTGGGAAAATTCACTCCAAGTATTTCAGAACTGGATCTCATTAGAAATGTAGAGAAAGCGTAATACTATGCAAGAGGCAGATCCACATTAGAGCAATACATGGCTTCAGTGCCTTGATGGCAAATGGGATTCGCCACAACAAGGGGGTTGTTGTCTTTTATCTCCAGAGGCTATTTGTTCACAGCATTAAGAGCATTAAGCTGTTGTACAATTAGTCATCTCCCCAGATACCTGCTGTATTAGAAACAGCACAGGAAAGAAAGACTTCTGAGATAAAAGCAATTTAGTCCCATATCCTGCTTGCCTATTTCAGTACATTGTCAACACTTCATTTTCAGAAGTTGAAATATCCAATACATTTAGAAATTCAGGTGGAAATGAGATATTTATGTTTCTATTAGCTCCTAAAAGGTATTGAAGTGGCACAAAAGGTAGTTGAGTCATCCTTGCCCGAGAAGTTGTTTTATTTTTGCATAACCACACAAGCAGTGTATTTAGCATGGTCTGTCTAGACCTGAGTTTTGGCAAACCCACTTGTTCTCTATCTAGAAGCATGTGCCAGTGTGAGACTGCTGTCATTGTTCTTGGAATTTATGCTTCTGTCTTGCTCCCTGTATGTGTTTCTGCTCTATGGGTTACTGCCTAATCAGCCAGATAGATTCTTAGCTGATGGGAAATACCTGTTCTTAATTGTCTGTCTCTGGAAGCAGTCACACCTATGTGGTTTATTCAAAATAGTGGTAACGAATGTGAGCCTTCCTCTAAAATTTACAGCAAAAATGTTTGCGATTTTCATATGCTTTTCACTTTTGCTAAGTTTGAAATATTGTTTATACTATATCATGTAGCTTATTCCACTGTTCTGCCACTTTCACTCTTCCAGTGAAATTGTGGGAAAAGCTGGAGTTGGGTAATATGAAAACAAGTTGAATAAATGAAAAATCCTTCTTTAAAAAATACTGGTTTTCTTCAGAAAAACACCTTTAATTTCTCTGCCACCCCGAAGAAAAGTAAGCTTTCTGACAATTTCTGCTGTATATATAGCAAAGTATTTACTTGAGGAAAAACACTAAGGAGAACAGAAAATACACAGGGCAGATTGAACCATAAAGGCAGTGCTTGGCCCTTATTTCATTTAATGTAAAATTCACCTATATATCAGGGACTAATTCTGTAGTCAAGAGGTTAACAAAAAGATTGGCACTTGCTTGTGTTTTAATCCATGCGACTAATGACTTGTTTAAAGTTTTATATTTTTCTGCAATTGTACTGTACAAAATCAAAATACCATGTTTTGCATGACTGAATTAACTCCTCTGCCATTTAAAGATTAACTTCTTTGTTAAGTAAGGTAGAGCAGTGTATAGAGAGAATTCATGAGTTTAACATTTTTGCTTTTCACTTAAAACAGCATGTGCCACCAGGTGATGAAAAGGTCATTCATAAATTAAGAATAAGAAAATGTTTTTGAAGTAATGTCTTTAATGAAAACCCCACTGTTGATGCTATGGAGATGAAATTTTAAGTAATTAAAATAAAGAATATGTTTCCTATTTCTAATTTTCACAATGTAAAATGGGGAGGGAGGAGGAAGGGCAAAAAATAATTCTGAAGAAAAATGTTGAAAGCTTGCTTTTGTGAATACCCCAATAGTACCTCCGGTAACAGGGAAGCTGAAGCCAGAAGTTTACATGCATCTGTGTCAGCCCTCTGGAAAATTTGGCACTTCATGCAACTTTAAATGCAGATATTTGAACAAAATGTGTGTCTGGACACTTTTAATTCAGGCATATACAAACCATAAAAGAAAAAACTAAGGAGATTTTTGAGAAATTCTGTTGCGTTTAAAAATACTCTCCTCCCCCTCTCCTGTTGCTCTTGCCATTGGATTATTGTCAAGGAAAGCCTTCTGCAATGTCATCAACGGCCCTAATCCTGTAATCAGATCCAGGCACAGATTGTTGAGTTCAGTGAAATTCGATGTGGGCTTAGTGGATATAAATCAAATTGCAGGATTACAGACTTATTTTTCAATATTTAGAATTCTTTGCTTTTTGCACTCATCTGAAAAATGGAAATAGACGAGTCAGCTTTACCTTCCGGGATGCCTGGATTGTGAGCAACCAAAGAGAAGAAAGTATTAATCCAGATGCACATTTTAAATGTTATTCTCTTGCAGAAATTAAGTTCTTTGTCAATTAATACAGGGGAGTAGGAGGACATTCCTATTTGGCTGTCTAGTTGCATGTATTCTGACTCTCAGTTTCAGCAAACGACTTTGACAGGTTTTACTTGCATCTCTGATTCCATCAGGTGTTCAAAATAATCTTGAAACAGCTTGTGGTATTTGGGATTTTATAATTTACGCGGCATGTAAACTTGCTACTTGAGTATTTTGACACCACTTAGGACTTACCCTTGAACTAATTTCAATACTAAAATTCTCCTTCCCTTTCAAATGATTATAATATTTCTTACTGTTGTATAATGCCTTAAGTGGCAATTGCTTTTAACCTCAAGGTGACCTGCATTTCAGTAAGCAGTGAAGTAATCTTAATGACTTACTTTCACAATATAAAGGAGTTAGAAGAGCACCAGTCCAGTAAATAGTTTTTCAAAGTCTTGACTGAGGTAGGTACAATTTTTCTGGGACAACCTAGGCTAGAAAAGCCAATAAACTTGCATGTTTTTTTAAAATGAGAGTTGCAGAGCAACCAGTTGGCAGCTATGAGTAGCAGTCTGCAAGCATCTGGAATGTAACGACAAATGAAATGTGATGCTAATGGAGTCATGTACATTAGAAGTAAGCCTCAGATTACTCCCATATATTAATGGGTATCTAGGCTAGGGGCCTGCAAAAAGCTTAAACTTTGATACCGAATCTCCATGGGACTTTTCTGAGATGCTAACAGTCACATCATGTTGGTTGCTATGAAAATCCAGATTCAAAGAAACTACTAGAGAAAAATGACATGATAGTAGATACTCAGGTAAGCTCCACAGTGAAAGCCATGAGGGAAAGATGCATAATAATGACAAGATGTGTATCATATTGAAGTATTGCAGTTGGTAATTTGACAGTCATAAAATAGAGCAAAGAGAAGAATGCCTGAACACTAGGTGACAACATTATGCTTCCATATGAAAACAGATTCATTCACTTCAGGGAGAGATGAATGAGAGGGATGTGATAGTGGCAATATAAAGAGGAAAGTCTAGAGAAAGTAAATTGGGGTGTGGAATTGCTCTTTTCACCATCCAAGGACAAAGATAGCTAATGAAGTGAAAGGCAACAACTTGAAGCCAAATAAAAAGTACTTCTCTTATGGAAAACTTAACCACAGAGATCTTTGGGTACTCCTTGAGGTCATGAGATTGGTAGGATTAAAAAAAAAAATGCTTCAGAGCAATCAAAACTATCTGTTCTACATTGAATAAAGGCATTCTATATATTCTGTGGATTAGAAGCTTGATTTAGGGTATAAGGCACATGCTGGGTGAGAGGATCTTTTTCTTTTGTAAGTTGTGCTGTAGTTTTCATCTGTAAGGCTTCTTATATCTTGTTCTGAAGCAACAATATTACTATAGCTGGAGCAGTGTGCTAGACTAATTGGACATACTGGTCTCATCTCCAGTGGCACTTCTTGTATTCCTGGTAACTTAAGAAGATATTGTTTATGCTGTCTGAGTTAGGGTCTATAACCTCATCGGATGGAGACCAATCTTCTGAGCTGCTAAGTGTTCTGGCCAGAAATACACCTTGGTGTACCATAAGCACCACCACACTATGCAAAATAAAGTATTCAGGATGAAAATATGGAGTATTGCTGTGAATATTACAGGTCACAGGAGCAGGCTTAAGTGCTGTAATAAAAAAAACCTGTGATCGAAGGACATGATTAGGCTAAGTGGGCATTTCTTTGTCTGTTATTAAACCTAAAAATTTATTTGGGTTTAAGATAAGGAACCCCAAACCAGCATTTTTGTATAAAGGCTGCAAAATTATTGTTTTCTTTTGGTATGTGCCACATAGCTCAAATGCTCAATAGAGCCTTGAAATGGTCTCAAGCAAGGATAGCAAAATACAGCTGCCTGGAAGGTAGAATTTGCAGAACCGACCAATAACTTACCAAGAATCCTGTTAACTGAGACGAAGGCAGCACACACATAATGTGAGATGTGCACAACAGGAATTACTGATGTGCATGGATCTGTCACCCTTTTTGCCTTAGGTATCTGTTCATTATCACCTATGTAAATGTTCTTGCACATCCAGTGTTTTTTCTAAAACATTTTTTGAAAACTTGAGTCTTAACGGGTCCATAATGGAACGGAAGCTTTAGGAGATGACTGTTTAACACTTGATTGTAGTATTTAGTTAGCTTGTGATTTGTTTTTTACAGGTAATGCTTGAGGCTTAAAGGTGATGTTATTGCTGGAATGCAACCACATTGTGTTTTTGGGTGGCCTTTCTGTTAACAGCTGAGGAGACAAAAGCTGTGAGAATTGTGCTTAGTGTTCAAGATAAGTAGATGCTGCATGTCCCATGTTGTAAAGTAACACGGTGGAAACTTTATCCTAGCTTTCAAGATAGCATTACAGAAGGCTTGGAACTGAAGCCTAGAACTAGTACAATAGTTAGCAATGTAGTATGTGTTTTACTACACACAGTCCCGAAGGCAATGATTTGAGGCTTTTGGTGAGATCTAAGTTAAGCAGCTGAACTTAGGAGGTTTAGTTCAGTTCTGAGTATATGTAGCAGTAAAGAGATCTGCTGGGGAGAGACATTTTAAATGGGTGTCTCTTGTGGTTTTGGCTTGTCTTAGTATTAGAACTAGTGGCTATCGTTAGAGCCAAAATAAATGGGTAACAATTAGATAAATAGTCCCAAGATTTTCCTCCTTAGTCAGCCTTCAGCTAGAGTTTTGGTGTTGAACATTTTGTGAAGGATCAGAAATGCAAAATAGTATAGCTGTCTCACTGGGGTGGTTAGATTAGATTTTCATGGTTGTGTATCTCCCTGTTGAGAAAGCTTTTATTCCTTTCTTAACTGCCAGTTGTGCTCTGTCATTACTGTGGATTTTATGCAGGTACAATAAATGTATATCTAATCCTTGTTATGTCTTTCTGATGAAATTTAGTCAAACAGATTAAATGGTGTTATGTGTCTTGCTTCCTGCAAGGTGCTGAGTATTCCAATAGGTCTGATCATTTAGCCACTGAAGAAAAGTAATGAAACATCCACTGACTTAAGCAGGAGTAGGCTTAGACTGAAATTAAAATACTGACAAAGAAGGATGGAAACAAACAAGACTGAAAAAAACTAGTTCCATGGTGGTTTTTGCGATAAATATTTACCTTCAGCTTCTTTTAAATATAATGACAAGAAGAAAGAAAATACCTAATTTTTGTGGAGGAAGTCTATATTGCACCTAATGCAGAAATAAAATTCTTCATGTATAAGTATTTGCCTTATAATGTCATAATCCTTTTTCCCAATGGTTGCATTTAAAGTCTTGTGTTCAAGGATTGTCTTTTACTCTGTCTGGTATACTGGTGCTCTAGCCAGTGCCAAGCTATTGTAATACCCATAGTGTAGGAGAGTACTACAAATTTAAGCGAGGTAAATGGTACTATTAAAGGTATTGGCAGAAGGTATTTTAATGCAGCTTCTATGCACAAAGCTCTTACCCTTCCCTGCTTGGTATGGAAGGTGGATAATAGTGTTGGGGTTTTTGGCAGTGTTTTTGTGTGTTGTTTTTTGTTTGTTTTTTTTTTTTTTTTAAATACTTCAGTCTTAATGTTGAGCCACTTGAAGTATATTTCCTTTTCCTCTCCAGATAACAAAGAACTTTACCTTGCAAAGGCATTTCACAAGGCATTTCTAGAAGTTAATGAAGAAGGATCAGAAGCTGCTGCTGCCTCAGGTACCTGACTGAAAAGCAGAACTAAATCAAATGTCTGGTTATTCTGTGTTAATTAATTTTTTAAAACTGACTTGCTGTACAGCCAGGAAAGCTAAATAGCATGTAGCATGAAGACACAGCATAGCAGGTATACTGCTTTTCAGAAGAGAATTCTGGAAATGAAAAGTGTTAGCGTTTTTTTTTTTTTTTTTTTACATGGTGTGTTTCACAAATAATTTTGAGCATCCTGTGGAAAACCTCTTCCTTATTTTGCTTCTGATTGTCAGGAGGGTACAGACTGCAATTTATGTTTTCTTTATGGAACTTAAGCATTTGTAATGTTTGATCTGCTAATTGAGATGGTCAGAGGCATTTGATCCAGAAGAGTTAGAAGGAGTTGAGAGTTGTTGCAATTCCATTTTAATAAGCTCATATACAGAGATGCAAGGAAGTGCTAAATGCAAAAACATAGCTGGCCCCTATTAATGCTAGGAGGCCAGGTGATTGGTTTACTTGGTTATCACATGCTTTCATTTCCTGAAAATAAGTTATATTAGTTGTCAATATGTATCATTAGGTGATTTCTAATTGCCTGTACTTGTACCAGTCTTTGAGGCAAGGAAGAATGACTTCCCCGGTCATGAGTATCAGTAACTGGGTTGAATTGTAACATTAACATGGACAGAGATTACTGGCATGCATGAGTCTTTATTAACAGTGCAGTGAAAATGTAAAAGTAAATGAAACACTGGGAAATAATAATGGCCTGGAGAAATCCATGCATCTCCAAATAAAAATAACAAAGAGCCAAATTCTGCCTGATTCCCAGTTAATTTTACTTTCACCATCTTCATTATTTAAAGACTCAAGCTAAAAGCTAAGAGATCAGCCCATTTAGTTGTTGCATATTCCATAGTTATTAAGGGTTACCTTTTACTATCAACTGCAGGCTTGGAGCTGTTTAAAACAGGTCAGCAGTGCTGTCTAGCGTGATGCATTTTCTTTCTACAAGTGAGCGGGAGTCATAACTCCTCTTAGGGTTCTGGGTCTTAAAATTTATAAGCTGCTTCCTCAGCCTGGGAAATTGTGCCACTCTCCATTGTTAATCATTCTTAAAGCATAAATAGGCATGGAATTACTCTGTAGGTCTCTCATTTTCAGTTAGATTTTTCATGCTGTTTCTTGGTGACGCTTAGTGCTGAGAGTGTGGGACTTCAGTGTCTGCTCATGAGCTTCACAAGTATCTCTCATGAAGAGCAGGAGAATGTGCAGTGATATTTAACAAGTTGCTTATGTTCTTTTCCCTTTAGGAATGATTGCCATTAGCAGAATGGCAGTGCTGTATCCTCAAGTTATAGTTGATCATCCCTTTTTCTTTTTGGTCAGAAACAGAAGAACAGGTGAGAATATTGCAGACTTTTCCACATTTTTCACAGTACATCATCAAGTATACAAAAGAAAATGGCATATTTTCATCAATGAACTGGCCATGTATTATGAATTTTACTTAATTTGTCTTAAAATACCTAATATTGAAAGACTGACCTTTTCTATGTCCCCTTAATGTTTCTCCAGGGAAGACACCAAAATCTGACATAATCCTCAAAATATTCACAATTACGTGATTAAAAACCCCAGGGAAGAAAAATTCACCATTTTTCTTCAGAGAACACAGTGTTACTGCCCTGAATATCCATAATTGTATTCCGTAAGAGCTTGGCTGTAGTAAGACCAGTGAGATATGTTCCCGGTACCAAATTATTTGCATAATGGACAGATATTACAGCTATGAATAATTCTGTTGTGCTCTTTAAGTGTTTAGTGGCAGGCAAGGGATGAGAACAGCACTCACTAGCAAAATGGGCAATGATTAAGTAATTCCTTAGTTTCATATTTGTAATTTGTCTTAATGATGTGGATGTGACTGGGTGTGACAAAACAGACTATCGTATGGGTCTGTGTGTTGTGGTATCTTAACATGTTCTGTGAGCAAACTCTGGGAGGTTCAGTTTGACAGGTTTTTTCTGTATTTGAGATCTCCATTGTAGGTATCAATGTTTATTAAACCATTTAGATTGCAGTAATACAGTCTAGCTAGGCAGGGTCACTTGTGTGCAAGGCACAATACCACCTCTTAGGGGTCTTTTTGACCAAAACTAAGTTGAGTATCCTTGCTGTTGTAGACACGTAATTAGGCAAAAATGTGTCTGGAGGAGGGTATCTGCCCTTTTCCCTACTTGAGATACAAAAACCTCTCCAAAAAGAAAAAGTTTAAATCAGAACAGAGTAGAGCTTGGTAGCATTGGGGCAGTTCTTAATGTTGCACAGGCCTTGACGTTGCATGTAGAAAGAGGAATTGCCAACAACTATAGTTAAATCCTGAAAGCTCGTTACTAATCTAGAAATGTAAGGTTAGAAACCTTTTGAAAAAAGATCTGTGATGCTTACCCTTATTCTCAAGAAGGCCCTAAGTGCTTATGATTGATTACTGTGTTTAAACAGGTTAGATAGAAATGTATAAAATGGGAAAGATATAAATGGTGATTAAATAGCATAGGGGAGCAGTATTCATACAGAGAATTCCTTGTTGTGGGTTGCATGCTTTACGGTGGAGTAAATCTGTGAACTCAAAGTATCTCTCTGTTAATAATTGTTAACTGATTGGTGTGGTAGCTTCTGGGGCTCACTTTTAATTCTGTGAGGAACATTGTCCAGCAGCTCAGGCATGTGAGGTTCAGAAGTGATCATGAAGGTTACTCTGATTAGGTGTTCATGCTTCAGTTAGTTAGCTGCCACCTTAGGAGCACCCCAGCCTAGACACCAGTACTGTGTCATAACCACTTGACATCAGTGGCAGTACTTCATGGGCCTTCATCAGAACCGTTGCAATGAAAGTGAACCTTTGTGTTGATTTCTGGTGGGTTTTCAATCCAAGCCTTCAGAATAAGCAGAGGGGCACTGAAATGCAGAGGATTTCACTGTTCTTCTCTGTACTGTATTGGTTCTGAATACAAAGAGGTCCTCTTCTCTAGGGCTGTTGGTCCATTGCCTTTCATGGCTACCAAGCTCTTGGAGACATACGTTCCTATAAAAATTGTGCACTACATGCTCTAGGACTTACCAGTATTTGTCATCTTTTAACCTCAACTTTTCAGTTCTGACATCTTTCCTTCCCTTCTTCCTTTCTCACTTTTTCCACAGGTACTGTGTTATTCATGGGACGGGTAATGCACCCTGAAGCAATGAATACAAGTGGCCATGATTTTGAAGAGCTTTAACTGCCACCAGCTACCAAAAAGAGGAGATAAGCACATAAAGTTTGAAGTTAATATATTTAAGGTTTGCTGTGTTTTCCCCCAAGACATTGTTTAAAATGCTTTCAGATCTAACTGTGTGCAAGTCAGTTTCCAGAGGAAAGCTTACAGTATTAAAGTAATGGTTCTGTTTCTGTCATTGTGATTGCTGTGTCCTTAAAATAAAATTGTGTACATGTCAACAACTGTTTCTTGTTCTAGTGAATTGTAAAGCAAAAAACCTTGCAAATCCATTATTCCTCATTTTTTTACAGTCCAAGACTGACTTGATCAATGAGACAGGAGCGGAATGTGTGCAGCTCTGATTAATGCAAATGGCAAACCTTGATGATAATTTATAGAGTTGAAGAACTACATCTGGACAATGTGATCTCTTTCTGTTCCTGTAAAAGTAGTAAACAGAATGCGATACACTGTCTCATCAAAGTTAATGGAACAAATTAAGCCTAGTGGATTTTATTCTATAAGATAACCAATAGACTTTGTGTGAACTCTCCCACATGTGATTCTAAAATGTTGCTTTTATGAATGCTCCTGCATGCAACTCTGCAATTCACCTTCCGTAACTGTTAATGCCAATAAAATTTGATCGCATGAATATTTGAGACTAGTCAGTGTAGAATAGCTATGTATGTGACTGAAGTAAAATAGTTGAATAGTAATGTCATTCGTGTGGCCATATTTTTCTCCCCCAAAGTAGTTGTTCTACTTTAACCTAAGCTTTGCAGTATCTCACTTTAGTGATCTAGAATGATCTTTCTCAAAGTAAAAAAAAAAAAAAAAAAAACAAAACCAAACCAAACAAAACCCCCTTAATTTTAAGTGTCTAAAAATGTTCTATTCATAAACAAATGTCTAAAGGAACAACATAATCCTTCTTATTCCTAACTTTTTATTGAGAATAAACTCAGAGAGAGGAGAATGAGACATGCCACAAGTAAATATTAGCAGGGGAATTAGTTGCTGTTTCCATTTGCAAGAGGAGGAGTAGTACCAGTTGTCACCAGAGAAGCATGTAATTATTTCTTCCCTCATTGTGCAAAATATAAAAAAGAACAGAAGTTATTAAAAAGGTAAGAGAGAACAGGAGAAAAGAAGGGAGGAACTCCTTTGAAACAGATCATAAATACAAACTTTTGGATAATAAGTGGGTGTCTTCTCAGTCAATAGGAGTTTTGTTTTTTGAATCCTATGGGAAGAAATGCGTATTGGCTGAACTTTAGTTTTAATTATAGGCTTCTCTGGCGTACATTCACTTCAAAACAGCATAGGTATTGCTCACAAAGTTATCCAGGCAAGGAGAACTTCCAAAATTTGACACATAGTTCACTTTTTTTTTTTTTATACTGCTGGTGCAAATCATGCAGGCCAAACTGTGAAATGATGGATGTTCTCCATGGAGGCTGGTTATGCTCCCTCAGAGAAAGAGCATTTGAACACATTTCTAGCCCTGCCTCCTTGAATTGTTTAGTTCTGTTGCACAGAAGGAAAATGGAGCTCCTTGGTGTATTGCTGTTGCTTATTATCCTTAATGTATTATAGTCTGGACTTGGTGAGACACTTTTTGTATTCAAATTTAGACAAAATTGTAATTTTAGTTCTGTATAGCTAAAAATGTTATGCTTGGGACAGGAAAAAAGGTAGTGCTGCTCAGAAGGAGCAGGGGCTAATTTTAACAAGATACAGAACTAGCCTCACTGCAGGTGAAACCAGCTCCTTCAACACGGAGTTATACAAGGGCTGGTTCTTCATGTTTAAATGATTCTATGAACATCACCTAATGTCTGTAAAAGTGACCCATATACTAAGGATCTCTTGTGGTTTTAACCTTACGTGAGCCTGATTTTTAAGCTATTATATTTTTTCAGGCTAATTTTTGAGGTGTTCACTCTGATTTGGAAAGACATGTGAAAACAGATGACAACCCTCCGTCATGTTTGTTTTTCAGTCCATCAAAAGTTCTTCCTGACCAATTTTGTGTTTTCTTTGCATTAGTTCCTTCCAGCATAGATGCTTCTTACCAAAGGCCTGAAGATAGATTTGAACTAAAACTATGGAATTATGGAAGGACAGCTGCCACTCAGAAGTATTTATAGAGGATATCAGGCAAGTGCACAAACTTCCCTAGCAGTTAGACTGAGCATAGGTACTAAGTGGAATGATGTAGAATCACATACTCCAAATCTGATTCTGAGAATTGCCTCAATGGGCGTATAGGAAAACCAGCAGAAAGAGAAGTGCAAACACTAGTTATTTCACTTGATACTCTCCTAGTCCTTACAGATGCAAAATAGCCATTTCATGTTTCTTGAAAATTGAGAACTATCTGGTTTTCAACAACATGAATTGATTTATTACCAAGTTATGCAAAGATGTTAGTTGTAGACCACAAGAACAGCTCTCAAACAATACTGTTTTTCAGTAGTGATAATATCTTAAGTATTGTTACCAATTTATTGAGGTATATGAATACTATTCCATTGTGGTTTTTAATCTAGATTTTGTATAATGTTCTTTTCAAAGATGCTATTGCTTTTTTGAGACAAAACTAGCAAAATAATTTTGTCTTTGCATTTTCTTTGGTAAGGGGAATTTGTCAATAGTGGCTCGTATGTGAGTTTAGGTGTATAGTCTTAAAAAAAAATAAAAATTGTATTTTGTGTTGGAGGCTATATCAGAAAATAAATTACTGAAACTTCTATAGTTGTGCTGTGTAAGTGACCCATGTTGTGACAGTGTCTACTGAGATCCTCCTGTGATGCAGATGGAGTTTAAGCATGAGATGCAGTTCCCTAATGCTGTCATCCCTAATTCTGTCTTTCTTGCATGCACCTACTGGAGTCCAGGTGGAAATGCTTTTCAGAGCTGCAACTGGAAAGAGTACTTTCCCTACAAATCCTTTTAGTAGTGGTGTCACCACTGGCGACTGACTTAGTTAACTAAGAAGATCCCACTTTTACATGACCATGAGCAGCAAACAATTTTTCCAGATTAGTACTATGTTCAAACAAAAAATTTGTCATCTTGTATGAATTAGAATGTTTTTGTTGCTGTTTCAAGCACTCATTTTCATTATCCTTCAAAAGCCTTGATGATGGCGAAGTAAACTGTTGTTTAGGACAATAACACTTGTACTTAATGGGAGCTAGACTGACTTAAAAAAAAAAAAACCCAAAACAATCAGTTTCTGTGAATCAAGGACATGATCTTACTCAAAGAAATAAGATCTTAGTGTTATACCAGAAACAAACAAACAAAAAAATAGTCAAAGCTTTTGTGGCTAATTTTTATTTTTCAATGATGGATAAAAGAAGAAACCACAAGATGTCACTCTATCCTAAGAAGCTGAGAAGTACTTTCTCATTGACAGTAATCCTATGGGAGTGTTGGAAAGCTGAATATCCTGAATGGGACTTAACTATATGTAGGTCTTCATAAAATCAATGAGAGTTGCTTGAGTTTGAGAGTAAAATTAGACCCAGGTGCCTGAGGTTAATAATCGGGGCGGGGGGCTGGAAACAAACACCACCACCCCACCACCACCCCCGCTTTGTGTTGCAGACTTCTCTGATTCTTGGTAACAGATTGCTGGATTAAGTTCATTGCTCATAGGGAAATTTTTGTCTGATTCATAGCCTGCGTGATTGTCTTGTGTACTTAGTGTGGGGTGAAATAAAAGCACAAGTTTGATTTTTTTTTTTTTTTTCCCAACCCGTGTCCATGAACAGCAGTAGAGCTGTACTGTGGTTACTTCAGAGTGTCAGTACTACAATAGGAGACACATTTTCTTGACTACAAGAGAGAAATAACTAGGGTTGAAGCCATTGATATGCTGGACCTGTTATTCTGTTGTTGTTCTCTTTTGCTTACCTCTTTTATTTCCCCCTTCTGTTGCTGCCTTACATACAGTCACTAGGATTTCTGCGTGAGCAGATTTCCAGCGTGTTCTCCCCTTGTACAGTGAGGTTACACCACTGTCAGGTGTTCTATTCTCTTCCTGGGGAGGAGGCAGTATTTTTCCTATGAGGATTTTCTGCAAAAGACAACAAGGCATACTCCAAAAGCAGTGTTTACAAGCTAATTCTTGAGTTGTTTCTGTCCCTTTTAATGGGCAATCTTTGCTTTTGTCCCTACAGTGGAAAATGGAAATATATGGATTAAAAAGAGATGGATGATTTACCCCCAAAACCCAGGGCCAGGGAGGAGGAAAACGGTACCTTAGGAACTCAGATAATACCAGCAAGAAGTGAGTTCACTTCCCCTGTGAGCTACTTTGCATCTACTGACACAGTTGATGAGAAATTGTAGATTAATTTAGCTTGTAAAACTGCAGTCCCCAAGGATTTTGCATCAAGCTGCAGTAGTTACAGCGGTCCAGACAGAATGAAGACTCTGCTTGCTTACTGAGGACCTTTGTTAATTGGTTCAGTAGCTTGTCTTTGGCTTCCAGCTGGCATTGGTTAAGAGCTATAAAACAAAGTTACACGAGAAACCATTCGCAATACACAAACATACTTGGTACTGTAAAACTCATGAACAACAGTACATATCTGTTGCCTCCAGTGACCAGGGCTTCTCAAGTGACATTCTCTTTATATAGGACTGCTCTTACAGCAACATCCACATGAATGTTTTTCATTTCACAGCAGTAATTAGAAGCCTGAGTCATGCACCAATTTCTCTAGGTATTAGGCAAACTGAATAAAAAGACAAAAGTCATGTAATAAAATGCAGTTTAAACTGCAGTTTATATAGCATAGTGCAGTAGTCAAGGCTGTAAGGCTAATGAAGGATATTGGACATTCACAGTCACTCTGGCAGGCAGGTAAACGGAGAAAGGTGGTGAAGATAAATGTATTATCCAGACAATAGGCGAGTCTCAGCTCCACTTGCTATTTTAGAAATGGTTCAGACTTTTTCAAAACACCTTACAAATGCAGCCTCTGCCAAGCACAGCAAAGCTCAAAACGTTGGCAGCTGTTCCTAAAAAGCATGGTATGCAAAAGCCTTGCTGGCACTCTCCGCTTTCGACTGTGATCAAATAGCCTGAAAGGTTTTTTTCTTAATGATGTGTTTGCAACATTGTGTTCTGGAAACTAATCTGGCAGATAGTGGCAGTAAAATTCTAGGTATACTAGGACCTGGCTGAGGAAAAAGATTGAAAATGTTCCTGCAGCTGGGGAATTTAGCCCGTTGCCTGAGTTTTTATCTTTTCAGCCACACTGAACCACAATATGAATGGTTTTAGATATGACCCGTGCTTTACTGATAACAAGTTGTTTTGCTATCTAGCTCTCATAAACACGTATCTTCCCTATGGAAGAGTCATCTTTTGGACAAACTGAGGGAAGAATTCCTACAGAAAAATGATTCCGTATTTGTGCAGAAGTGCTTTTAAGTAAGGAAGAAGAAAAACTTACAGAGGAAATCTGGATTGTGTCTAAAATAATGTCTTTGTGCTCTCATTAAGGGGTTGGAATTGGTCATGGAAAAATCCTGTTTTTTCTTTAAGAACAATTTGTTTAGATGGCCTTCAACCATTCCTTCAATTCAAGTATTCTGATGCTACCAAAAGAGTTTAGACCCAATCATAGTTTAACATTTTTACTCTATTTACATGTATTTGTTAAGAATCATGTTTTAAAACCAAGCAGCTTGCAGTGCTGGAATGCTTACAAGCGGTAACTGTATGATAGCATTGCCTGAACAGAATGAAAGAAATATGTCAAAACATGCTAAGAAATAAAAGACATCAAGAAGTCCATCTTGCCCTGAGACCTGTAAGGGTCATGGTCTGGACAATGCCAAATCTCACCAGTAACCAACAGTCTGATACAAAATGCCTATTTATTTGAGGCTTTTGTCGTTGTCAATATACTTTGCAAATGGCATATTTCTAAAGGTAACAGCCAGAAAGCTGGCATAGTTTGACACAGAAATTAATAAAATTTCACAAGTTTATTACAAGAGAAATACTGGTCTTAAAATCCATCAGTTCTCCTGGGAAATGTTCTCTTTGGGTCAGGCTGCAGCTTGGAATTACCACTGTGTAGTCTGTAAAACTCTCCTGCCAACTCTGAACCCAGGATATGTCTTCTTCAGCTGAGCTGCTGTTAAAGCCCTCGGTGAAACCCACAGAGAGGTAAAAGAGGCCAATTCTAATGTTGCTCCTGCCTGTTTTACATATGTGTTTCCATTGATTTTTCCTCTACAGAATTTTCTCCTTGGTCTAAACAAAAAGAGACCTGGAGACAATGTGCTAAGTTTATAAGTTGACTTCAGATTTTTTGAACAGAAATTATTTCCGAATTGTCACAATATTTCAGTGCTAGTCTTACTGCTATAGTAACATAGGGTGCAAGTTGAAGAGGCTAACCTTGAATACTTTTAATTCATTTATTTTCCAGTGTCGTTCCAAGTTTAATGTGTATGCATCTATGGAACAAAGTGAGGAGGTGATCTCTTGATTACTGACCTTTTGAATCATGACACATGTGGGACAGAGAGCTTGGAACCATGACTAAAATAGCTTGCCTTGTATTGAGCTCTTATAAAAGCCGAGGATGTTACCATTTCTTCCTCTTCGCTATGATCAGTACAACAAGGTAGGCGTAAGCCATCTTAAGGGAGAAAGTGCGGTTACCTCTGAGCAGAAATTAGGGAATGTCTAGTTCCATAACCTTAAATGTTTAAATCAAGCAAACAATCACGTAGTGTCCAAAACACCCATAGCAAAGAGCATCATCAGAAAAAGCTAAACTTAATCAGAGTCAGCTGGAGCCTGTTCCACATCCCTTTGTGGTCCATAAAAAGAAAAAGATTGCCGTTAGTTTCAGTCAGTTTAAGACCATGTGCAGATTTCTCTCAGGCTATGCCCTGAAGCATGAGTACAAAGAACCAGGTGGGAACTGACATACCTATGATTTTGTATGATTAGTAAGAACTCAATTTTTGCCCAATTTGCAAAAATTACTTCAGGCCACTTACATGAAAATATGAAATGGACTTCCAATCACAGTGTTTCTACAAAAAAAAAAAAAACAGTCAAGACTATAAGCATGCAAGATGTCCCTCACAGCATCCTTCTGGACAATTGTCCAAGTGGGATGAACGGGTTCATGGTGCCCTGGGTGAAGAACTGGCTGTAAGGGTGCAGGGCTCAAAGGGTTGTAGTGAATGGGGCTACATCTGAGTGGTGACCGTCACCAGCGGTGCTCCTCAGGGCTCAATTCTAGGGCCAGTCCTGTTCAATATATTTATCAATTATTTGGATGCAGGAGTTGAATGCACCATTAGCAAGTTTGCTGATGTTACCAAACTTGGAGGTGCTGTTGACACTCTTGAGGGACAAGAGGCCTTGCAGAGGCATCTGGATAGATTGGAGCATTGGGCTATGATTAATGGGATGAAATTTAACAAGTCAAAATGCTGGATTCTGCACCTGGGATGCAGTAATGCCAGGCACAAGTATAAATTGGGAGAGGACTGGCTGGAGACCAGCCCTGGAGAAAGGGATCTGCAGGTCAACAGCAGGGTCAATATGAGTCAGCAGTGTGCCCTGGCAGCCAAGAGGGCAAACCGCATCCTGGGGTGCATCCGACACAGCATAACCAGCTGGTCAAAAGAGGGGATTATCCCGCTGTATTCAGCATTGGTGCGGTCTCACCTTGAGTACTGTGTGCGGTTCTGGGCCCCACCATTTAAGAAAGCTGTGAAGGTCCTGGAATGCGTCCAGAGGAGGGCAACAAAGCTTAAAAGGGCTGGAAGGCATGTCCTATGAGGAGTGGCTAAGGACTTTAGGCTTGTCTAGTTTGGAGAAAAGGAGGCTGAGGGGTGACCTCATTGCTCTCTACAGCTTCCTGAGGAGGGGAAGTGGAGAAGGAGGTGCTGATCTCTTCTCCTTGGTATCCAGTGATAGGACGCGTGGGAATGGTTCAAAGCTGCGCCAGGGGAGGTTTAGACTGGACATTAAGTAGCATTTCTTTACCAAGAGGGTGGTCAAACACTGGAACAGGCTTCCTAGAGAGGTGGTCGATGCCCCAAGCCTGTCAGTGTTTAAGAGGCATTTGGACAATGCCCTTAACATGCTTTAACTTGGTCAGCCCTGAATTGGTCAGGCAGTTGGACTAGATGATCGTTGTAGGTCCCTTCCAGCTGAAATAGTCTGGTCTGTTCTATTCTATTCTAAGATGTAGAATTTATAAAGGTGTATTTTGTGTGCGTACACGTGTGCATGCACTCCAGTTAAATGTGGACATACTATGAGAATCACAAATACTGTTGCTATTTTACTATTATGATATAGTAAGTCAGCAAAACCTAACCTAAGTATCTTTGCATGAAACCATAAGATAATGCAGTACAAAATAATCAAACCAATCTGTGCCTCTTGGTTTAGAGGCTGGAGGACTTTTCCTTGGTGCAGGATGCCTGTAACGGAATAAAAAGGTTGCTTGCCCTGCTCCCTTTCTCAGTAACTGTTTAGGGAGCCTAGCTTGGCTAGGTTCCTGTCTTTAGGTTCCTGAAGTTAAATGAGATGAATTCAGGCCTCTTGAGACTGTTGGCAGCATATTTCTCTGCCTACAATCATGGCACAGAGAATTCACAAGGTAAATATAAGTAGACAGATGAAGGCAGAGAATCCTGAGGAAATAAAAGGATATCAGTGTTTAACACGATGGGCAGTGGCAAAGCTCACCAGCCACCCAGCCACTGTCAACACAGAGGGCCCTGAAGAGGAGCCACGACCCCTATTTGAGGAGCTGGCATAACTCACTCCCTTATATGCTGCCTCTGTGTTACTTTGTGTGTATTTTCTAGATACAGCAACTTGTTAGGAGATTTATTGGCAGTGCACTAAGAAGTATCTTTAAGACAAGTTAATTCAGGCTCTCTTAGCCTTGATAACACCTGCTTAAAATATGCTTCCTTCCATGAATGACAAGAGTGCAGAGATTATATTATGGTAGTTCCATGACAAGTGACTTCCAAAAAGCAACATAGAAGGCTATTTTTCAGAAGGGCCATTAACCATCTGGCAGCCCATTTTCCACCCTTCGTTGTAAGCATGATAATCTGAAGAGTATTCAAGAAAAAGGCAGATCAAAGTCTTTGCTGTTTCCACAGAAAATGGATCCTGACGACTCCATAAACAAAGGTTTTCAAGTGGAAAACATGTTTTACGCTTACATCTCTCATGCTGTAAAGCCCTGCTTATTTTTTTACATTTTCTGTACAAAGCATTTTTTTTAAATGGAGCTTGCAGATTATTCATTTTGCAGGTGTGGTCACATTCAGCACAGACATATGGAAGACACAGTCTCCTAATAAACTAAAGGGGATGTATGATAGTGGTGTTCTTTTGTGTGTCACACCATTGTAAGTATGGCAATAATGCTGCTGGTGACTTACGCTGCTGTAACACTCTAAACCTGCACAGACACAGCAGTTAGGACTCAGTTTTCCCCAACGCAGTTGGTAGAGGAGTATAAAATCACAGTCTTTGCTCCTGTCCCCCATCTCAGAACTTACCTAGAACCTTGCAAGTTAAAATTTTGCTTCACATGGGGCAAGGCTATTGTGTAGGAACGTGCTATTTTACCTGCTCAGCTGACAAGCAGTCAGCTGAGATCTGAAGAGAGATGGTGGCTCTGCCTCTGCTGCGATGCTGGTACTCCTTCTGGCTTCCCCTCGACTCCTGTGCCTGTGATGACCCAAGAGAGGACCTGACTAGCAGGTGATATGGTCTAGTGGTTTGCATGCCTGCATTTTTCCTTCCCATGGAGGGGAAGATGCAGAGGGATGGTGGTTTGAATCATACGGTTTTGTTCAATATGCAGCTGGAGCACGGCCAGGGCACACACTGGACTCAGAACTGGTCTCTGATCCACCCTTTTGAGTGTAGCCCAAGTGACTCATTCTACAGAAAATAACATTGCTGGAACAGAGAAAGTTAACCCTCATGCTGAGAGACCAACAAGTACAGTTGGTCTAATGACCTTGGGGCAGGGAAGGAAGAATCTTGCTAGTTTGGCACTGGGTTAAGGTCCCCGCCCTTTTAAACCCTTGTGATGTCTTCTAAGGCTGGAAATGGGAACAGCATGATGCTGTAAATTGCTGATCATAAAACAAGATGGAGACTGATGTGCAGCTACCCACTGTGTCCCAAGCTACTGTTCAAATCACTGACTCACCTTCTCAGGCCAAAGCGTCAATGGATTTATGTGGTAGGAAAATCCAGTGAACAATCAAAGCATTTAAAAACAAGCCAACAAATACGAAGCATTTGGGAGCCGCAGCTGATGTTCCCTTCAGAGATGTAACACATGATTTCTATAATCAAAAATACATTTAATTTTGTTTATTTAAACCAGCCTGTGTTTTGCTGTGAGCATTAATCATCTGGTGTCACACAATAGCACGCTAAATGTCACACATTGAATCGCATCTCCTGCGACACTGCTATGAGTATTCTGGATGTACTCCACAGCTGTAGAAAGAAGTACTTCATGCCTTGCTAGCTATAGAGCAAACACAGTCTTGCAGCTTCATTTTGTATTCAGTAGCTCTACAAAACAGCAAAGGCAGCATGCAAAATGAGGAGGAATACTACTGAAGCTCAGCTGCTGATCTTTTACAATTCAACTGCAAAAACTATGAGGTCTGAAAGAACACATTAAAGTACAAGTATCAGTAGAAATATTAAACTACCTTAATCAAGAGAATTACATCTGGTCACTTAGTTTTTAAATAAGATTTGTTTGCCCGAAGAAGCAACAACAGCACATAACATTCCCTGCCGAAGACAGGGCCCCCTTCTTCCCCCAGCGCGAGTCAAGGAGAAAAGAAAATTCATCTTTCCCAACTGCTGGAATACAGCATGGAGCTGGCAGAGCAAGACAAAGTGGAGCAGCTGAAAGCTGGGTTTAGTTTATGTTTGAGACTAGTTCAGTGGCCTGGCAGGTCTGTGACTGGAGAATATAGTGACATAAAGTAGTTCAACAGCACCTTCATAACCCCCCTTTAGGCCAGCAGTGGACTTTGCCTCTTTAAAGTCCAAAGATCAGGATGGATCTGAATAGTATGGTTTTTAATTTTTTTTTTTCTTAAAGAAAAGCTGCTGCTTATATCACCTCATCTCTGTTAAAGCAAAATGTAAGGCGGGGGGGGGGGGGGAACAAACCTATGAAAAAAAATCTAGATTTGTCTTCAGAGGGGATTTTGGATGAAAACAGCTAAAGCAGAGAGAGGCACTGGATGAAGTCATTCTGTTTCAAGCCAGTGGATTGCCTTTACTGGACCCTGATTGAAACTAATCAGTTGGCAGGAAAGACTAATGCATACTGATGGTGCGCTCCCCTTATCGGTGATTACAAACACATGCTCTGGGAAGTCCCACCAACAGATTTGGTGTCCTGCAGTACCAGAACTTGGGTGGAAAGACGGTGTTGTGTAGAGTAAGGGGAGGGTGCATCATCCAGCTGGAGATACTTTAAGGTCTTTTGAATATATATGAGTCAAGAATGCCTTCTCTACTAAGTCAGTAGACCTGATTTAAAATAGATATTTACATCTGTGCCTTGTGAATGCAAAATGCTTGTTACTCAGAAATTCCCCATTTGGTGAGGCCAGCACTCACACCTGCGTAGCAGCAGGTACAAATACTTAGCTGAGGGTCAAAGCAGTGGAAAATCAGTCCCAAGAATGCTTAAATACCCCCGGTACTGCTGAGAAGAGAACGTCGTGTAGCCCTCAGGACGCATATACTGTGATACAGCAAATGCAGTCTCTGACTTTGACCAGAAACACATTTTCATTACATTTAATTTCTTTTGGCAGGACATGCCAGTTTCTAGCTTTAAATGTGGGAGTTGTGGACAGCTACAGTGCGTCTGTCTCCTTCCTATAAAAGAAGCACTGGAGAGAAACGAGGCTGTTTCTCCTTTCTTGTAACACAAGGCTGCCATTTTTTCAAACTGAAAGCAAGTGGGAGCAAATTATTTGGATTTCCTGACAAAGCTGCATGAACAAACACCTTTAATAAAAATAGATGGTTCTCCTTATAATGCTTGTCTCTTCTTTTCCCCATAATCATAGGAGGCCCTGCTTTCTGTTTTCAGCTAGAGAACATCTTTATTATCCTTGCAGACAGTGAATAACAAGACATTCATTTGAAGTACATTTTTTTGGCAATAAGACTCGGGGAAAGAATAGGGATAAAAAAATCAGACATGTCAGGAACAAGTTCTGCCTGTAAATACACGTTCGTAGTTCTCAGTTCCTTCTTTGGTTGCAATGGGGGCAGGTGTCTCTGAATTTTAAACAACCGAATTATGTTTGTCATTCAACTGTATTGCTTTTGCGTGCTTTCCTGTTCTTTCACTCCTTTCTTAGCATATGTAGAGCTGGGTAGTTTTTACCATCTTGGCCCAGCAATGGAGTAACATCAACCAGAAATGTAGTTCAGTAAAACATATTGTTTCATTGAAACAAAATAAGCAAGAATGGATAGATCTTTGAAAGAGCGTAGATATGTTTTAAACACATTTTGTACTGAAATTCAGTGGTCTTCCATGAAATTTTCATCTGTGTAAGGATACTTACACTCTGTTCCCCTGCCTGTCTTTGCACATTAGTTACATATGTATATGCACTTGTGCGTAAATGTGCACACACACGTAGACACACATACAGACACGAATACATATACATGTACACATACACATATTTGTAAATATGCATGTAAAATGGGCTTGCTGTGCAGGTGGAGTTTCGTATATTGTGTGTGTATGCACACAACTACACATATTTCAGTATATGAAAGAAACAGATATACATGTGAGACAGGAAGAAAGGGAGAAAGGGAAGGAAAGGTGCAAAGTATTTCAGACAAAAGGAAAGGCTGTCCAGTATAAAAAATTTGAGAACTGCTGGTATTGGTAATGGCAGACCGAATGAGTCAAATGTGTTATGAGTACTTTTCCCATTCTGTACTTAAAGAGATTATACCTATTTATCTTAAATATCTAACATATGACAACTTTGTAAAGCCAGTTTAATAAAGGAGTGCTCTAGTGACTCCTAAGTATTCCCATATTTGCAAGATCTGAGTTTCAGGAAGGCAGGGTTTTGATGGATGAAGTAAAACAATTTTTTCAATATAATTCAGGTAATCAGTCCTCCACAAAAAAGGAAACATAACTCTTTAGCAGTTGGCAGCAGTTACATAAATAAATACAACAATTTATGGAAATATAGTGGCATCTGCAGTGATGAAAGTTAGACAGGAGAATAACCAGAGATACTGCTTCAAATGACACAGTGTAAAAGGAAGCTTTCAAGACTGCAACAGGAAATTGTTTATCAAAATGAATTTAGAATGATTTTCATATGATTAAAATTACCTGATGAAACTTATGTTCAATAAATTAGGAAGCACTTAATGAATGTTGTATTCCATCAGGAATTATTAACAATTAACATATGAAAAGATGAAACATGAGATTCATAATAAAGATGTGGATGGAGGCAAAGGAGACTGCCCTCATATCAGAGTTTTCATCTGTGGGTGGCTTCATTAAATGTCTGATCTTCTTTGTTTTGGCAGCTTTGGATAAGATGCTTCAAATTTTGAGAATTGGACAGAAAAGGCATTTGGACAAGTTAAGACTGACAGAAAGCTCATTAAAATGGATGGCAGTTTGCCTATCAATTTCAATGAGCTCTAAACCATGACCTCTGTAAAAGAATGCTTGGTTCAATCTCTTGTGAAAAATCTGGCAGATATCTGGCAGATACCTTTTGGGTTTTTTCTGTATGTACATACAAGTTTGATTTTGCTCCAGTTGAATTCAATGGCATTACTCTTAAGGGCTAAAAGGTTAAGCATAAGCTTATGTGCGTCTGTGGATTAGGGATGCAATAATTTTGTTCAATATAAAAAGCTGTGTTTTAAGGTGAAAGGGGAAATACATCTCATCTCAGTGAGACATCTAATGGGATCTAAATCATTATTGCACATCAATCAACAGGAGTGCTGCATGCCACCGACTTCACTTGCAATATGATTTTTTCTCTTTCATGCACCCACAGATAAGTTGCCAAATGCAAGAGAAGGCAAGTTATGTCCATTATTTTTTTGAAAAGAAACTTTTGAGAAAAAAATCTCAAAACATTACTTATACATGATCTTTCTTTAGTGTCAGAAAAAGTCTACTTCATCCAGAAATTGTTGACCTACATTTTATTAGAAAAGTCAGATTTGATACTGAAATAAGTCTCTCCTAAACCAAATAAAAATGCCATTCTTCATTCCATAAACATCTCTTTTTATGGCTTGATCCAAAGACCATAAAATCAATGGAAAGACTCAATCTCCAGTGCCAGATATTGTCATTATGACTTGCAAGCCCATTGTTTTTCCAGAAGAGAGGACCAAGTTTCAGTACTTGTTGCTTGGTTACAGCCCCTCCAAAACTCATGGAATTCAGGGGTTTTAACACCTTAGAAAACCAGACATATATAGTTTTCACTTCAATTATTTATGCAGCTAGTTGTTGATTCCTTTTTGTCTGGTAACCCTCTGATGAAATGTTTCACTAGCTCTGCTCTTCTTCTATCCAAGACTATTCTGCTGTACTTGGCTTTTCCCTGTGAATGCTCTCCAAGTCCTACCAGTGGGAGTCAAATAGTTTACTGGAATCCTGAATGGGCAGGACAAAAAGAAATTTGTTGCCTAGGTAACTCAGCAAAATAACCAGTTAGTTTATGCAAGTGTGCCTGCTTATCTGCTGAGGCACAGATGAGCATATATGCGTTTAATATTGTGTTCCTTTTCTAGTGCTTCCTATGAGTATCCATGCAGATTATACTAATAAAATATTCAAAGAAATTCTCTCTCTCTAACTGATTCATCCATCATGAATGCTGTGGATTCCTGGATACTGTCAAACCAGGTAAGATCAATATAGAAATTAACTTTCTGCTGTCACTATAATGTCGTTAAGTTTTTAGATCTGAATTTACTGGTGGCATCAACCTAATGGTTTGATATCACCAATAAGTATCAAGCTAACACTAAGTAAAGTAAGAATTTTACATAAAGAACATGAAATTACATCAACAAACTGATTTTTACAAGGTGCTGTGTCTCTGAATCAGAAAAATGTTATAATAGAGAAGTGTCATTTAAGTATTCTTTAACAATGATTAACATAATGTCAGATCAGAAAAACTCAGCCATTTAAATGCATAGACTTTAAAGCCAGATTGTTCATCTAATCTGATCCTAACAAAGTCAGTCTCTGTGAATCCGCTATGAATGCTGAGCCTATTCACATTAACAGAATTTTTGCTGTTGACTACCACAGCACCAGGATTTCATGGTCTGAGCATTTCAGTTATTTCTGTATAAAAGGGGGAGGGATAATATTATTTCCTTTCTCCTACTCTTTGTCTGTCTGCTCTGTTCAATTAGACTACAAACTCTCTGGAGCAAACTCTGTTTTACTGCCTTTCTATGATGCCCAGAACAATAGGGCCTCTTGTGGCCTACAGCAGTCATAATAATTTGAATTGTTTCCGTCATTAATCAGATCTCAGGATGAGACGTATTCTGCCCAGTTCATACATATTTCAGCAGCGCAGCAGCTGTGTCTGTAGGACAGGCAGGGAAGCATCCGATCGGTCGAATGTAGATGGGAGAGACACGTGGTTGAGACTGACGCCCACCCTGTATTTGCCCCCCTCAGCCATTTCAAAGACAAAATTACTGGTCAAAATTGGATAAAGTGGGAAAACCTATTTCTTGTAGGGATGGGATGTGCTGCTGAGTTTCTTGGCAGAAGCAAATTTTTATGGGCAGGTTGTAAAGATCTGAAAAATAGTATTTATAATGGAAAGGCTGACACCGTCTTAAATATGTCATTTCACCAAAATAGCACATAGATAATTTTTCATATGCTTTATGAGGAATGCATTTGCTGTAGAAGATCTGAAGCCTATTAGGCTGTGATGTGGACCAATACCTTTCATTTTATATATAGACGAAAAATGGTAAGTAGAAAGGCCCCAAATTACAGTCTTTTTTAATTTAGAAATAAATGTGGTTTTTTTCTTAGCAGATAGAGAAAAGACATGCTCAAGTGACCTGATGAAACTCTTAATATCCCATCCTCTGCCCACCCTGTAATAAACTCAGTTCGTACCACCTGAAGTTTTAGTGAAACCTGTGTGGAATGACTACTTGGTTAAATTTCAGATAATGATCTGACAATTCAACATTTGGAACCACAAAATAGCTTTGGATAGGAGCTGAAATTTTCTGATAAACATTGTGCTCCTGTACTTTACTGGCAAAGAGAAGTTTGCCAGCAGAATTTCTAAGAGAATGTTTTGGAGACTTCAGTCACTGCTGGGGAAAGCACATGCCTTCCTTTCTGTACAGAAAGATTTTATAATGATCAGCCTTTATAATGACCAAGAAGAAGAGAAAAGAGAAATCTGAAGGAAAGGGAGGATAGGGAATAATTTTTCTGTGAAGAAATTGAAAGGTAGGAAGTCTGAACCATAGAGGTTTGTGACTATATGGTATTTCCAGTTGAATATCCCTGGGCAGAGGGGTTTACTGTGTACTTTTTTCCACATTGATCTTAATCTATTCATCCCCTCTTCTTTCAGTATGGAGCCTAGGAACTCAAGTGAAGAAGGAACTGTGCCTGTAATGTGGGAGATGCAGATCAATAGGGCATGATTGACTGCTCTATTATAACCTTACACAGCACAGCACGGAAACTTGGTTCCCGTAACTACTGTTAGAGTTTAAAAGCCATCTGTAAACTTCAGCAGGGACTAGCCAATGCCCATAACAATATTGGGCTGCTGCAATTCCATCAATGGCTCACTGCCAGAGTCTACACTTTGTCTGAGTGAACCAAATGAACATTATATCAAACACATTTTGAAGTGAATAGCTTCACTAGACTTATTCTCAGAACCTATAGCTTTAATGTTTTAAGAAAAATATACAAAAATAGACACAAAACTGACCTGTCAGTTCCCACCAAGAGAAGAGTCTCTTGTTTTCATTCTCAGATGCAAACTCGAAGAAGAAAGCCTGGAAGATTGTTTATAAAATGGCTGAGCATGTTCAAAGGAGGCAAAGACATTCAACAGAGCGAAGAGATGCTCATGAAGAACTTCCATGAATGTTACATAAAATATGAGACTCTTTAAACATCTGTTTCCTTTTCATCCAAAGCTCTTGAATTAATTAATAAGGCATTTAACAGCCATTAATGAAGCAGGGGATCTTTTAAGCAAAGAAAAGATAAAGTGGGCAAAAATGTGAAAGCAATTCAGAAAAGTGAAGTCACTGGAGTGTGCACACCAGAGATTCATCTGGATGATCACGTATCTTGCTACAGGTATCACCGACCTATCTTTAGCCACCTTCTGGAAAGACGGTTCATTGATACCAGCTAGATCAGCACAGGAATTTGTTTGATGTGCTTAAGAGATCGGTAACCATACCTCCTAACGTGACTGCGTTGCGAGGTGATAGTGTTTCCTTGGAGACAGTGAATCCATACAGCCCCTGCCAGGATCCTTGCAGGTTACCTCTCTTCAGAGGATGTAGAACTACCTCTCTATGCAGGGGCAAAGATGGGAAGAGAAGCTTTGACTGTAGACAAATAGCCTTATGCGAGATGCGAGGATTTTATGCAACAGCAAGACATGTCTGAAAGGTAGGAGGGTGAAAGAAGAGAAGTAACTGTAGTCATTGCACAGCTGGCTTGACATGCTTTGACAACAAAGATAGTGTTACAGGATTGAGTATCTTTTTAAAACGTACCAACCTGTATTGCTGATGGAGATTGTTGTGCAGTGAAAACAGGAAGAAAAATGGGTTTTTGCTTGGTGTCATTGGCTGATTACTGAAAGACAAAAGGTATCTCAACAAAAATGTATAATTTGTTGTAAAAGTATATGAAAGGCACATTGCTTCAGATGTGGAATTTGTATGGTTGCAAGTTAGTTCCATGAAGAGCTGCATGGAATGTTAGTTAATATGCTAGGAATGTATAATTATGGTGATAAGACCTAATTATGTTAATTATGTCTTTTTGGGGGGCAATTTTATGATGCATAAAGCAAGTTAATTGATGATACAGCTAACAGCAAGAATGCATTGTAACCATAACTTACAGGTGTGTTTGTCACTAAATTATGCGCAAAAGAACTGCTTCAAAATGTTGCATAATGTCTCATAAAACTCCTATAAAAAATAATTGAAAGGTAATAGAGCATGGAAACACTATGTCCAAGTCCTCTACTATTCTAAGTTCAGAGAGTTCCCATAATAAATGTTTGCATACAAGCAACAGCTGCTACATAGCAGTAAATTGTGTGCATTTTGAACATAGCACAGCCTGAATTCTGAGTTTGCCGTCTTTTAAATACCTATACAAATTACGTTTGTAAGTTAACCCTGCAGTCCATTTATGTTGATCAGCTTTGGCATGTGCAATTGACTGAGACAACATAAATAACTGGGTGTTTGTGTCATGCAAGCAAACAGCTATTTGTGCAAGTGGTTTGGACAGATCCATAACCAGCTCTCTTAGAGCCTATGCAAAATCAGCAGCCCTGACCTAGATATAAGAACTCTTCACTGTGGGAGGATTTATCGTCCTTTTCTTAGTTTATTTGTTTGTTTGTTTGTTTTTCTTTAAGATGATCTTAAAATCCATTAGATTTGGTTCCTTTAGAATGGTCCATGTTTTTCATTTCCGTAGTAGCAGGACTGAAAGAGCTTGGAGCACTTTGCTGTTAAATAGCAATCTGACCAGACTTCCACTGAGATCAACTGCACAGGAGCGCGGGCCTTTCCATTATGTATGTTCTCTGATTTGGTGGGATGTGAAGATGTAGCGAGCACCATAGGAATTCTGACTCTGAATATGTGAAGAGGTAGTATAAATAGCCCTACTACTTGTTCCCAAATCTTTTATCAAAGGCATTTCAGATCTACAGGGAAAGCAGCCATGGTTCAGTGAAAGCTAAGCCTGCTCGAGGCTGCTGGTTCATGAATAGTAGCGGGGGATAAGACTACTGGAAGCTAGACCAGACCCCAAAACTGCTCAAAATGCTGGGACAAAAGCCTTTCAAATCCCAATTGCAAAAGTTTGCTTATAACCTTCTTTATCATTACTCTTCTTTCACTGAGCTTTCCATTTGCCGTTTTCCATGAGGCAAAGCTGAACCTGTGCTGTAGAGTCCAAAATGTTTGTTTATCGAGGCTGCCAGTTATATCGGGAGAAAGGAGTCTTTTGACTGACAGTCTTAACGGCCAAATATCTAAAATAATACACAGGAGGAATGTTTTTCATTCAGCTGGACTCAAATATACTTGCACTGCAGTTAGAAAATTTACAGCATTTTGTTGCCTATGAAAATTTTGCCAAGATGTCAGTGGGAGGAGAAGCAGACCCGTTTCATGGACACACGACTGACACTGACATCTTGATAATGTCTGACTTTTAACAGTGGATTCTATAGGAATGCATGATTTTCCAAGATATGTCCGGATATCTCATAAATCATGTTTTGAAAAATGCAGTAGCTGTTCTGTACTCATTGCTTCCAGTTTACAAAATATTTCAGCCACTTAGTTCCCCACTGGGACTTCCACTGAGGAAAAAGCATAAAATGTATTGGGTTAGTCATGAGTACTTTCACTTACCCCACAGTCCGTGCTACCTCTATTCAGCTCATGTGCAGCACTCTAGATTTCAAGGTGCTAGCAAAGAATTGCTTTGTACAATTTGTTTGTTTGTTTGTTTAATTATTTCGATGAAGTGGCTATTTTCTATATTTCAATGATGCTACACGGAACAGAATGATTTCCCTGAGCTTTTTTGAAGTGATCAGAAGTCCTGCTATTTCAAAGCACCCTTTAGGCACTTAAAGTGGGATCCTCCTCATCAAACTTCAGATGCCTTGAAGTTGTGTCCACTCTCAGGAAAGCCTGTGGGCTCCTCATGTAGACAGTGTGGACTGTGGTTCACTCCACCTGAAAATAATAGGCATCGAGGCTGGGTTGAGTAAGTGGGTATCTGGACATACCCACTTGTCTCCACTGACTGTAGAGGGAGACAAGGAGATTTGCTAAGCCTGGCTTTGCAGGCTGGCAACTCCAGCTAGGTGGGAGAAATCACACTTGAACCAGATGGAGGTTTTAGATGTTTAATTTTGACTCGAGTATTCTGAAATTTTGTACATGGTTTTGATAACAGTGGCAAAGCCGTAGCCGTGGTATGAACAACTAGACTGAGGGCCAGCCTCAGAAATTAGAAGTTGGTCACACACAAGATTTTCCCCCCTTACCATTTTAAGTTTCCTTTCCAATCCTCTTTTATAGGATTCTTAAAATATAGTAAAGTATCTCTGCTTAAAAGACATCAGAGACACACACACACACACCCCCCAGAAGAGAGAGAATGGAGGAATGCTATTGCCACAGAGGGTTTCCATTAGTGAAATTAATTCCTCTCTCATGAGAATTGAGGTCTATGATTTATGATAACCACCAATTCCTCACTGCAGGCAAAGTGAGAGAAAATGACTCAGCCTGGACAGACATCATGAATCTAATTTTTTTCCCCCTAATGCTTGACATAATCTAGTGTGCTGGTCCCAGAGGTGTCATTGGAGATTCATATCCAGCCGAAGGGCCTCACAATCAAGGCAGAAAATTTTGTTACTTTCATGTATTGTGTGATCTGTAATTGTTTGGAATTGCATCCTGCCTCATTCACTGCCATTTCTTTTGCATCAATTTTGCAGCAAAGTAGTAAGGAAAACAAAGCAAGAGAAAGAAAAGCAACATTGCACTTGCTCCTTCAGAAAAATCTTCTGTGACATAATGTTAGGGTCCAGCTGGTGCTTATTAAACTCAGGCAGTTTTGAGATGAAAAATGCTTCCTTCTGTCACTTTTTCCAATAGAAATCTCACTACCCACCTGATTGGAGAAGTCTTATCTATCCCACATTGATTCTGGAACTTTATGTTTTATTTTCTATCACCTATACAGAATTTTGTGAGTGGGCTTCTGCCAAAAGATCAGAATAGATATCATGTTAAATGGTTCAGCTAAAATGTTTTATCCCACATTTCAAGGGACTAGGGGTGTATATTCCTGTCTCAGCAGAGGAGGTAGTATCTAGCTGGGAGGAAGGTAGGTTCTCAAAAGTCTTGCAGTTATAAATAGTCACTTGAATACCTCCTAACAAATTGCTTCCAAAACTGAGAAGAATAATAGGTCTTTTTCTTAAATATAAAAGAATTTCTACATATTTCTCTGGTACAACCTCATTAATATACAAGGAAGCAGAAGAAAAGCAAATACCGAGATAGGGCTAAGCAAGAGTTTTCAGCACTTTTTTTTTTTGTTTATACTGACCAAATGTAAATCCTCTTTTCACAGGCTTGCTGTGGGTGTGAATGCCTGCTGATCTGTAGCAGCACACACACACAAAAATGGTCCCTTTGCCTCAAGATGACCTCTAAAAATGCCGAAGTAAATAGCTGTTATTTTCAGAAATGCTGAGCTTGCTCAGCTTCCTTTAAGTCGCCTACGGTTTATTGTGGCTGGTTTGATCCCATTAAAAAAAAGCATAAATCATGAAGGGAGGAGTAGTTCCGTATGTCAGTACTGTTCTGTGCAATCTGTACACACTTTCAGCCAAAAGCCAGGAAAGATGTAATATTGGGGTTTGATGATGTTTAAAAAAGGCAAAACAATCTCAGTAAGGTCAACATAATACATCTCTTCATGATTATTTGGCAATGATCTGTAATCATAAGTTTTAACTGATGTTCTGTTACGCTTGTCTGTTACACTCAATATGAAACTTTCATTACCATCCTTACTAGACCATTTTAAAGCCGCATTTTTACTCTCCATTTCTGCTCCTGACTATAATTGTTTTAATGATGCTTACTGACAGCTGATACTTTCTGGCAAGCTCTCACCGAGCTTGTACAGTGAAAGTCAAATTATAGGGCTGTATGCACACACTTACTAAGTTAAATTTTTTTTTTTTAAATATTCCATGGTAAATTTCTAAATTGCAGCTGCCAGTCTGCAAATTATTCAATCTCTCTGAAGCACAATTGGAGAAATCGCATCATTTGGGGTATATAAAATGTACTTTTGAATATGTTCTTAGGCAATGAACGAGCAAAGCACAGAAGCACGTGACTTCAAGACTGTATTGAACAAAGCTCGACTCTTCTTTGGAGCCTTGATATTCTACTAAAACATACTCAAGGGTTTAAAATAAATATGCAGTCGAGGTATCTTTTCATACAACCTGGATCCATAAAAGCAGGGCTACACAGGATAGAAGGGGACATATCATGGTGTTGAACAAGTTCAGTTCTTAATTTTCTCCAAGACTGAGTTTTTCTAGCAAACTGCCAGTAAGTTCCTCTTTCTAATGTTTGGACATATCTGTGAAAACCTCGTACGTGTAAGTAAACGGTACTTAGGTGAGACGCCCCATTAAGGGACTGGAAGGGATTGCCCTCCCAGGATCATGTGGCTGTTGTCTGGTCATAAGTTCTACCCCTTGCTACTCTGCCTTTTCTGCTATTATAAAATAGTTTGCATTTCTCTGAACAGAATTGATTACTTGTTTAACATCTCCTCTCTAGTTTGTCAGGTCTGACTACAAGCAATCAAAAATTCTATAAATCCGATTCATCCTGCTGCTCCATCCTAAGCGAGACACACGCTATTCCACCGGTTTTGTCACAAAACAGAGGATTCATCAGGCAGAACTGTGATTCTGGGCTACCTTCCCCAGTAAGTGTTTGGCTTACCAGTCTGACTACAAGTTTATAGAAGAGAGACACTAACAAAGAGTAACTAAGGCTGAAGTCTCTTCCTCAGCTTTGAAGCTGATTATGTTTTGCCTCCTTTTATCTTCCAAAGCTAAATCAGATAATTATAAATAAGATTATATGATGTGGTGTCAGCAGTGGCAAGGGATTTGACTCAGTGCCCCAGGAAGCCTTTGAGCACTATGCACAAAACTGGATGCAACGGGCAAGTATATAATAAATTCTGAAGAGGCTGTGTACTTTTGCTATAAAATGTCATAAGCAGGAGTGCTATGAAAGGTAACAATACAGATAATCTGGGAGAATATCTCTCTCCAATATTTGAGCCAATTCGTAGAAGTAAACCAGAAGGGGCTGTGGCAAGCTACGCCTAAACTGTGAATCCCCACAGCATTTACCAGCTTCTGGATGTGTGTATAGCCCAGCTCTAACTGGAGGGGATGAGTCAGAGGTACATGCTCCATCTCTCCTCCCCTCCTCAACTCCACCATCATGGTTTCCAGTGAAAGAAATGCTGGAATTTCGAGCAAATAACCAAGCCACGTTGCACTGAGAGGTTTCCCCACTGTAGGCAATCATGGTGCTCTGTCTGTTGGGCGACACAAATCACACTTACTCCATACGCTACAGGCAGAGTTAGAGACTGTTCCTTGTTCCCTCCTGGGAGACTGATGCCCTGGAAATTATAGAGCATGTTTTAATGGAAAAGCAAAATGGGCAGAAACCTCATATTCTCAACTGCAGCGGCAGATTTTCTATATGTAGATTTAGTGCCTCAGTTGCTTTCAGGATATATTGTATGTAAGCTTGTCCAGAAATGTGTTTACATGCATATGCATACACAAATGCATGCCGTTATATCCTCACTTCCATACATCATTTTGCTATTCAGCAGATGGTATTAAGGCAGAAGACATTGTAAACATGTATGAATACTATTTCTACTGTAATAAGGCCAGAAATATGAGAAAAAGAACAATGCCAGAAACTGAAAAACCTTAACTGATTCTTTTATATCTTTATTTTGCTTTTTTAAGCTTCCTTCTGATTCCTTCAAGTATCTCAACTGGTGTGACATAGAAGAACATGATGTTCGAGGAAATCAGCTTCATTGTCCCCGAGTGAGAGAAGGTAAAGGTCAAAAAGACATAGTCACGTTTAAGCGTTAACTATATTTACTCAAACAGCATGCCCTTAAATGTTATGAGCTTAAATCGCGGAGTTTGCCATTGTTTTGAAAAGGGGCAGGATTTAATCCCATATTGTACATGTTTACTTTTTTTAATCACTAGGAAAATACCCTTTTTAATTTCGAAAACGGGAAACAAAAGCCAGAACTGTAACTTTGAAATTTTTAGTATTAATGTGGTGTTGATTACTTCTCTCAAAAGTTCATTAACATTTAAATATTGTTCCGAATGCAATAGCAATATACCAAATAAGAAGACAAGAGTGAAATCCAGTCCTGCATACAGTGGCACATATATTTTATTTTAAGACTGAACTGGCCCAATTACAATCTATAGACACACTCAAGAATGAGGAATGAAAGGTGGATTTTAAAATCTGGTGTTTGCATGTTTGGTACTAAACAGTGGAAAAATCCACACTGTCCTTGCTTTAATTAGGAATTTGAAGATGTGCATAGCTTTAAGCATTTCAGTAGACCCATTGACTTGAAGTTTTCAGCATGTGTCATTCTTAATACAAATGAGGTTTTGAGTATGGCTATTAATCCCAGTTGCAGTTGTTGTCAGTGGTCTGGAAGTTACAAACATACCCCTTGCTCAGGACAATTAAAGGATAAGTACGTAAGTGCTATACAAACTCATAGCATGTGAAAGAATATATAGAAACAGTATTTTAGAACTCAGATGCTTATGCTCAATCATTTAGAAAAAGCTTTTATTCTGAGCTGTAGAAGAAATGTCATTTACTAACCATGTACCAAATCATCACGACCTTAGATTGCTTGCTGAATTATGAGCCTAGAAATGGTAGAAAAATCTCCACATTAATTTACATCTTAGAAGCCTGGAAACCTACGCACCTATAATATTATATATATTTCTTCATTTCAGATATCTTCCCAGCCATATACATAATTTTTCAGCAAGTAACTAAGTGCAGTTCCATATCACATCCACTATTGTAAATCTTTTTTTCTGACCAGGACCCTCAGAAGAAGAGCTATTTTTCAGAGGAGAAGAACATACTTTGAAAAAAAGAAAACAAGTAACTGACACAGAGAAGTGGCAAAAGAAACTGCAAGAGAACTGGGAAAACTGTGCTGTAAACCTTTCTCATTAACTCTTTGTACTGTAGTAGTAAATAAGCCAAATAATAATGTGCCAGCTGCTCCTTGCAGTTGGCAGTTTTAAAGTTCAGGTTGGCACCATGACATTATAAACCAGAAGGTTTTTACAAGCTGGAGGAAACACTGGAATATATTGTAATTTGGGTTCTGACCCTGTGCAAAGAGTAAACTCCTGCGTTGTGACAGGGCTTCATTTGTGCTTGGGCATATAAGAACTAGTGACATTCTTTGCCTGCTTAGTGCCTGATGGTAAATAAATAGTTAGAGGATGGCATAGTTTAATTTCAGCTCTTTCACTCTCTCCTCATAACCAGCTTGAGCAGTTCTTTTGGTTGCAGGTACTGCATTACTGCTGGTTCTGATCAGCAGTAAGTTATAACCTCCCTAAGAACACGTAGGAACTTCATCTAACACTGAGACCCAGTGCTGTGGATCATGCCTCTCCCTATGCGTGAACACTGAGGAATATTGATATGTGGCTACTGCACAGCACTTTTTTTCCAGATGAATTTAGAGGCCAAACCAATACGGCACAATCACTTAGTCCTGCTTTCTCCACCCAGAGCACACACACAGGCATGCCCACTCAAGAGGAAGGAGGGACTAGGCAGTAAGAGTCACATGCTTAAGAGATGGTTTCTTTCTTCTTTACTTTCAATGAATTATGCAGTGCATCACTATGATTCCAAGGTGAATTTGGCAATTGGCACCACAAATGGGCATAAGAGCAGCATAATAAAACAGATTCACCTTTTAACTAATTCTGACATTGAAAAGATTTAATGATATAGTTGTTAGAAAGCAAGAAAAAAAATGTAAGTAAGTGATTTCTCTTATTTTTCCCTTCCCAGGAGTTGAACCTTTCATTTCAGGACCTGGGTGATCTTTACCAGGTGGAAAACTTCAAAAGGATTCTCCAAAGATTAATTCGGGTGGAAAAGCTTTGGTTGGTGGACAATTCTTTGACAGATCTAAGTGCCATAAGGTTGCCAAGGTAGACACAATGTCCTGTTTCTATTTTTATGCAATATCATAGAAATCAAAACTGTTATTTACCTAAGTAATAGATGGAACAGACCCTTGAGAACTGCCAAAATATGATATTTTGGGGGATATTATATTGAGAATGCATCAGTATATTGCTATTCTGAGTTCATGTCATTCCCAAGTTGAAAATACTCAGTAAGGAGGTCAGGTGATGTCTCCTTTATTCTTGGTGATAATTCCTGAGCCTCATCAAGTTCAGTGATATTTTTGCTAAAAGGGAAAGTTGTTGAAAACTGAAGGAATATATATTAAGAGATGGCAGAACATAACCCAAGCAGAGAGGCCAAGTGTGACCATGACCATTAAATGTTTACAGTCCGTCTATTGCTACGATGTTGTCGTATGTCTGGGTATATGGAAAGTTGTAATATTGAGAAAACAGTAATGATGTATCCATTGTACAATATAAAGAAAGCTGAGAGGACAAAGTGTAGGGATCTGATCTTGCAGTCCATGTGTAGGCAAAAATAGCACAAATGTAAATCTAGTGTGAAAACAGGTCTCAAGGAATCAAATTTTTGTATCTCTCATTGGAAGCCCTAAGTTGCCATGACTTCAACTACATGAAGAGCCATCCCTGTGTTGGCTTACAGGTATATAGTATTACAGATGTGATCAGTGATGTCATATGTTTTATACTTTACAGATGCAGAGAACTAAACGTCAATAAAAACCACTTTACATCCTTCAAACAGCTGCCAAAGATACCTCAGATTCAGCACTTATCACTTGCTGAAAATAACATTATGACACTAAGTGGGATATCAGACTTCAGACATACTCCACTTGAATCCCTTATACTCAAGAGGAATCCCTGTGAATTTCAAGAAGGATACAGACAACTGTAAGTCTTACCATCTCATAGCCAACAAATATTGACAATACAAAGAAATGATTGTGAGAGAGTTCAAAAGGAATAGGATCTCAAATACAACAAGCTCTCCCGAGCAATCTTTTTATTTTCCCATAGTCTCAACTATCATAAATGCTCCAGGAACACGGGCTGGTGTGCCAGTATCTGAGAATAGCCACAAAATATTCAGAAACTGCCTAGGAGGCTTTGTAATCACATGACTAGCAGTTCTTGAACTGAACTAAGTCCATGGATCAAGTTTAGAGACAGTGACTAGGGAAGATAAATTAGATTCCCTTTCATTAATAGAAACTACCTATTACTCAAACTCTCTTCAGTCTCATTGCATCCCTCGTGTATTCTGAAAGGAGTCTAAATTGCATTACATGTCAGAGATGGAATCAGAAGGATGTGTTGAAAGATGGGAGCTAAAGCAAGAGAAAACTAAGTTACCTTCATTTGATTTTTCTGGATTCTCTCCTCTCTCTGTGGCAGCACTGTAGGAATTGCACTGCCTTGAACACCCCACTCAGTGTACCTATATATTGCAGGCAGTGCAGTGTAGTGTAGATTTAACAGAGCTGCCTTGGACACTGGAAATGAAAATTCAAATCTGAGAGAGAGTAGAGAATTCAGGGGAAGATAATTTATTCTAAGTCTCATGCATGTTTTGACACACACACCCCTATTCCATTCTTCCCCATTTGCTTTGACTCCAAAACCCTATTGCCAGAGAAAAAATTGCACACAGGTCAGAAAAGGGAACGAAGCGTGTTCCTTCTGAACTCTTCAGAAATCTGCATGGTTGTGTGTTTTTCCCCACTACAAACGCAGAGCCACGTCAGCCATCTACAGAAGGCATTGTTGGTATTTTTGAGATAAACCTTATGGCATGTGTCTAAGAAGTCATCTCTTCCTAGGAGGGGAAAAAAAAAGAGAAGTTTAAAAGAAAGTGTTTAATGAAAACCTTTCTGTTTCCAGTAGGCTTTTTCCTTCAGTCTAGCAGGCATCCCTTTGACAGTGATGGTGATGCTTGTGCTTTCTAAAGGTAGATAGGCAGATATGAAAGTGAAAGTTAAAAAGTAAATTTAAAATAATGGATATCACATTTTATTTACATATCAAAATGTTCAGGAGAAGAAAAGCTGAAAAGCACTTTTTAACAGTTACTAATTATGTTTCTGCTCCCAATTCTACCCGTTCTTAAGGCAATTGCATATAGATAACGCTGGTATTACTTTCACTGCCAGTGTTGGAAGACAGAATGAATGATTTTCAAGCATAGATAAAGCCCTGAGTTACATGCCGAGATTGAGCGCTGGAGTCCACGCTCATCTCAAAAGTCACAGGAGCAAATACCATAGCATGTGGGTTAACACCTTGTGTGATGCTTAGGGAGGGGCTACGGCTCCCTCAAACTCTTCTGAAGAAGAAAACAGCAGTCTCCATGACCGAGGTTAGAGATACTGATGTGCTGTTTAAAAGGGAAGGTGTGTTAGGAGGTCGAGCCATTCATTTCAGTTTGGCATCATGCCCACAAAACAGGGACTTCTTTTCTTTGGGAGAAACAGAAGTGCAAAAAGCTTTGCAGAGAGCCTGGTTTCTCTATCTCAGAAGGATAAAAGTTGAGTTGCACTTCTTGCAGTCTGAACCTTTGCTTTTCAGCAGCCTAGGAAATTCAGTCTAGGCTAACACTGTGTCCTCTCTTTTGCATTAGACAACTGGTCTGGTTTTACTCTGTTAAAACTGTACATACTTGTAGTGCTTTACTGAGTCTAGGATATAAAACTTGTGCAACAGAGTGAAACCTGAAAGTTTCTTATTAGCTCTTTATCAGATAAATTCTGCAACAAATAACAAATCAAGATTTCCAATAATACAAATCTATTTTGGATATGTTTGAATCCACTATTTATTTTTTATCAGTGTCTATTTTGTTCTCAACATTTCCCAAGATTATTTATCTCAATTTCTATTTTTCTTTTGTCTCTCTTTAAGTGTATTCTCCAGTTTGCCAAATCTGAAAATGCTGGATGGTATCCCAAAACTGCCAGAGGACTGTTCACCCCCAGATACCAGGTTTTTTTTCAAAACGTGTACTATACTCTAGCACTGTATTTTTGTAGGATCGCAACCGTGCTAGAACCACCTCACTTAAAAGATACAATAAATCCTGTGTATGGAAGTTACTATTTTTTTCTGATCAAAGAGATATTGAAGCAGAAATATAATTTCTTTGAATGCGTTTGTGATACCACAGACTTCAAGTAAGTATGGATAAATGATATGTAAATAAGACATAATGTGTATACTGAGTGTCATGAGTTTGGTGTATTAAAAGTATTGGGTGACTTTCTTTTCTAGGAACTCTATGTAGACAACAACTCGCAATTATTGACTCCCACTGCATTTACTTAAAACACGTCCAAGTTCAGACCACATGTTCATTGTGGGAAATGGTACAGGGATTAACATCCAGGCTGTGAAGAAAAGGAGAAAAAAGCCTGAATAAAAGAACAGGCTATGCAGTTTCCTTCTTTATGTCCCAACCATGTCCTAGTGCTCTTTAATGTCCTTTGTAGATGGGAAAGGCAGAGCCACCCCAATCATTTTGACCCTTAGAAATAAAAAAATAATGCAAAAAGTCCTTGCTTGGGAGTTTGGTATGGCTAGAGAGCACTGGGGAGGTAAATCATGAAAAAGGAAAGAAGTCTTTTGACTCATTGCTGGCATTGTTTAGGGATGTCTTGTTGCTTAATAGAGGTTCCTCAAACCAAAGCCACAATGAAGGAAAAGAGCTGTGGAACCTGAAAAGGGATTTGTAAGGGCTCCCCAGGATATCTGAATGCAATTATCTTTGAGAGGTATCTGTCCTTGTCTTTGATTCATTTGCTGTTCAATTTTAGCTTTTTTTTCCAGGCAGCTCATGCTGGCACACAAATAGCTGTGTCACTAACGGTTCAGGAAAAGAATGACAGAGTCCTGGAAAATGAAGACAATTAACAGAATTGCCTAATTCCAGAGACAGTCAATCAATTCTCTGCTGTGTATTGGCTGCAGGCGTGCTTTGGTTCAGTTACAGGGAGAGGAGTAATGACTGCTCAGCTCTGTAGAGCTCTGCAGTGCAATGACTTATCAGCAGAAAGGTCGCAGCAGCTCTGTATAATGTCTGTATTGGACCCAGGCAAGAGAAATGACCAGCTCGAACAGTTTCCAGGCTCTCATTTAAGACTGTCCTTACCTCTTCCACAGCCTAGCAGTCAAAACAGTTGATCAAAATATTGCATGAACTAGAGCACAAGATTTTGAATGTATAAGAGTATCTAGCTCAAAGTATTTTCTGCGCTGTGAAAGGAAAAAGACAATGGACCACTGCGAAGAGGTGTCAGGTTGAGGGCTCACACTCAGGAAATATTCTTGCAATTCATAGAAGCAGGCCAGTTCCTTCCCAGTATTTACATGCTCACAGGGTTTGATAACTAGATCCAGTTAGTGTAGTCCACCCCAGCAATGGGAACAGACCAGGCTATGACAAATCCTTCCATAAACATACTAGAGAATCAAGAGGGTACAGTTCAACAGTGCACGGCAACAAGCTTGTAGAGGTTCACCGAGAGATGATGTGGTTTACACAGAAACAACAAGGCAACCAGAGCTTTGAAACAGGAAAAGCAGAACATAGTGTGCTGGACAGCATGGCAAACCGCTCCAGAGGAACAGGAATGTTTCACGCAGGAAGGATAAGAACAGAAAACCTGAAAGCTTTCTGAGGAGTGAGGCTAGTAGTCTACTTCAGATCTAGAAATTAATCCAGATGTAGTATAGTACAGTAATCAACATAAAAACCCCAGTGCTGTGTTTGGGAATGGAAAGGGTAAAAACAAAGGATGAAATATATTCTTCTCAACTGAGGAGGTATGTGAGAAAACACCATCTCCTCAGGAGCAAAGCAGGGAGCTAAAGCAGAGAGGAAACAGAGCCTGAAGGACCACCCTTACTGACCCAGCCAGAGACAGACAGCAGTGAGCAGCTGAATACTGACTGCTGTGCGTCTGCAGACGGGAACGGGAAACAGTCTTTTCCCAAGGTATCAGGCACTAAGGAGCATTCAAATCAACGATGTTCAAAGCACAACAAAAAGCACTTGAGGACTAGGCTCTCTTCCCAGAATTTGGCATTAGAAAGTGAGACTGAGATGGGAAATTGCTCCAGTCCCGGTGGGTAGACATTTCAGTTACAAGCTCCTAGTCAAGCTACCACCCACTTCTTGCACATCTGATTAGGAGCTGGTCGAGTCTCTCCTGGGAACATGCTCAGAGGCTTTGCTCTTTAGACCTGCGCCCTGGGTCAGTCACAAGAAAGAGGCACAGACAGTGATTTATTCTTTCCGGACAGGAAGTAGGTTCTACTCTCATAATTTTTCCTTTCATTATTTTAATGCTCTGGCTTTGGAATCCCAGAGAAATACGAGGTAATACCTGGGGACCCTTGCTGATTTTATTTAAAGTGCATCCAGGAGCAAGAATGTACTGGTAATGTTTGAGTCACTTTGCTGCAATGAGCTTTAAATGAGATGTTCGCTATCAGCAATGTCACATGGGAAACGGGGAAAAAAGAGCAATTAGGTTCCCGCTGGTTGACTGGACAACAGCCACAAGACCAAGGAAGCACACTGGATACATTTCAACATTACCGGTCAACTAGAAACCCCAGCAGCAGGAACCTTTTGAAACTGGCCTCAAGTTTATGCCAAACCGGGGATAAATTAATATACATCTTGGGCTCTAAATTAGATTATTACTATCTAACTTTCGTTTCCTGCCAAACTTACACTCAGCTTCACTCAAGAAAAAATGGGCCTGCAGCAAATTACTCTTGAGTTTTACTCCCTTGCTTTTCCACAGTTATGTTATGGAGTAGTCTAATCTAAACCTAATCTATGACTTCAAGAAAATCTGGAAGGAATGGAACAAAAGTAAAGCCTTTATTTTGCTAGGGCTTTTGAGATCTCATCTGTTGTGATTGCACTCTGAAATCTAAAATAATAGCTACCACCTGTGAGCTCAGTATCAAAGTGTCACAAAATCAATTTCCAGTTATTCACAAAGATTCCTTCAAACCTGACATTTCATGAAAATTCAGCAAAGTATTCCCAAAGTCTTGCCTAACATCATGGGACAGATCCAGGGCTGATGGAGCTCAGAACTGAGTTCCCAAGTCTCCTTTTAACTGTCTCTTCATTTCTCATTATGTCTAAATCTCTCAATACAAAATAAAAAGTGAGCAATATCAAATCAAAAGACAGGTTCCTTAAATGAACAGAGAGAAAACAAGACTTTTCATTTAATCCATTTATTATGATCCCAGGAATTCCAGAGCAGGGTGTAAAAAATCTGTCAGTATTACAGTACATGGGTCATGGAAGCAAGCAAAGTTGTAACAGAAAAGAAATCATCAACTACTGATGAGTGTTTCAAAGAAGACCGTTTGCTCATATACACGTTAACATTGTAGAATGTGAAGCACAAACACCCGATGGTCCTATTGGTCCAAGTTATTTAAATCACTCAGAAAATAAAGACTTTGAGCCGATATCCTTCTCCAGGACTGTGCGTTGCAGCACCAGTATTAGATGGGAATACAGTGAAGAGGAAAGCGGTGGCTTTCCTTGCAAAAGGAGACCTTGCAAAAACGTCTTCTTTTAGTTCCTTACACTGAGCTTCAGTGCATCAGAGAGTGCAATGCATCAGAGGCAAGTCAGAGCTGATCAGTTAAGCCTGTAATTCATCACGAATGTTAATGCAAATGGCTCAAGCCCAAATTTATACGCCTATATGGAGTAAATAACTTGTCAGTGATTCCCTAGAGTTTAGCCTGCTAGTGCTGGAGCACCGAACGGTTATAAGGACGTCACAGGTGACTTCCTGAGGTCCTTGTCAACTCTCAGGTCACTGTATCCGTAAGAAATGTGCCTGGCACGCACTTTGAAATATGCTGTGGGAAAGGATCTGGGTGACGAGGTAGGTCATGGTGCTTGCTGCATCATCATAAACCACGAAACAGCTGGCACGGAGGGCTGCGCTCGGACGGTTTGCTGGCGTCTCGCTGCACGGCAGGCTCTGCTTTGGCCGCTGCCGAAGACAGTCTAGCTCTTCCTCCATGGACCACCTTGCATGTTCCCGTGGCCAGGAAGGGGATTAGTTTTCTTTTGTCTGCCCTGGCTTCTGTTCGTGGTATTTGTGTATTAGTGGTGCCAGGACAGCGGTGCTCTAAGTGCTTGCTTGTTTCCTCACCAAACACAAGTGACTACCAAAGTCCTTCCCGCATTAAATTCAACGGCAAAACTTCCAGTGACTTCAAAGCTGCAGAAGCACAGCTTTATTCTTCTGTGTGGAAGGAAGGAAGGAAGGAAACTACTCACAAATCAGGGATCAGGTTACCAAAAAGGGCACTATGAGGCTGTTAACCTTTGAGAAGCAGAACAGTCTCCCCTTTCCCCGGAGAACCTCTTTTTGAAGATCAGGGTATATTCATTTGTTTTACCATTTCCTTCCTGACTGATTAAAATCAAATATGTTCTGGTCTATGTAAGGCAGCTTTTGATCACTGCCACTTAAGTTTTGCTGTTCAATAAAGAACCTTCAGCATTTTTGATTATTTCCTTGCTATCAGCACTAAAAGAAAAAATGAATTTAGTGAATATACTGACTGATGTTTTGATCTATTTGGATACATGTATGAGACACGCAGAGGCACATTGGCAGGAAGCATGGATGGAAATAAGCTATTAAGATGTCCCAGAGCATTCATTTTTCATTTGTAATCTATCATCCAAGATACATTTGCTTTGGAATTGCCAGGTACCATGCTACATTATGTAATTTAAAGCACTGAAGATAAGGAAAGAAGGCCATTGACAACATATGCTTTGGATAAAAGCAGCTATAAAAATAAACGTAATGATCATAACAGGGACGAGACAAGCATGGACAGTAACAAATTGGGAATGACCAGAAAGTTCATGAATAGTCAAGCTACAGGAAACGGTGCAGTCAGTCTTGGGGAGTGGAATCCAAGCCAATTTTTTTTTCTTTTTCATACCGATCATTTTATTTTTACTATGTGTTAACATAATATATTTCCCATTCCTACTCTACACACAGTCTATTTTCTTTCTAATAGATTGCTATAATTACTCTTTACGACCTGAGCACTGAACCAGTTTAAGGATGGTCGTATTAAGAGGCATGGATGATGAAGTCAGATGTTTCTTTGATGCAATTTTAATTTTCTGTGCAAAATGTACAAAGTTCCATTTTTCTGAACTCAAGGCAAATCAAACAAGAGACTGCAACTGTGCTTAGGGCTCCAAGCCCTTTCTCAGTCGGTGCTTAGCTCTCACCTTTTCTCAGCATTACGCATCTTTGAGCTGTACTCTCCTAGGTTTTATCTTGCTTCTTTTTCTATGTTAGCTCAGTCACACTCTTGTGGCTGCAAAGACCTTCACCGTGTTGGGCTAGTGCTTCCCATGAACCTGAAACTCTGGCCCAGGGTGTCTCTGGTCGCTCGGGCTGCTGCAAGCCTTTCATTGCCTCCCAGACCTAGCTGTTCTCTCCTTGCTTGAGTCGCTGGTCCTGCCCTGCAGTTTCTCCCAGTTCCACCTTCAGGTCCACCACTGCGTTTGGTATGTTTGATGTCACGTAGGCAAAATGAAATTGTTGGAGGAGCAAGAAGTTCTGTGGGTTTACATAAATCAGTCAAACGGCATCCATTCTGTATGAGCTATCCCTCTTTATCTTTCAAAGGCAGAATTCTTTGTGAGGACAGATGTCTAAATCAGGGTACATTATAGAGGAATGTGTTCAGCTTGGAGGACATTTGAAATCAGCAGTGTCTAAAAGACAAAGAATACAGAGCTTAGACCTGCTGCATTTCTTCACTCAGCTTAACATTTTACTACTGGTTCTAACTTGAAGTATTGGCAGTCTGTTTTCCTCTGCTTTTTTTTTTTTATTGTTCTTCCTTTAAACATTGCCACAAATACAACCATAAAATCCCAGCTTAAGCCCAAAAGAGTAGATGTATGCCTGTAGAGAAAATGGAATATAATGTTTACTCTACAGAGGGAAGTGCTCAAAGTGCTTATCATGTCCCATGCCACAAAGATTAGATAAAAATGTCCTAAGTTCTTTACTATGACAGTATCACACTCAAGCACTCTGAACCAAAAATCTCACAGTAACAGAGTGCCTAATTATTATATTCTGTGCCTAATATTTGTCAGCTTGAAGGTGCTAGAATAAGTCCAGGACAAATTTCTCTGCAGATATAATGCCATTTATTCTAGTCGGGTTTAGTTACACCACAGGTGTCTACCAGTTATTGAAAAGGCCATAATTAAGTCTGCCCTAAATCTGCCTTTACGTTCTGGACGTTCACATCCCAATTCAGTGCGACGCCTCGATGCCTGAAGTAGTTTGGGTGCAGGGTGCCGGATAACGTTAGCACAGCACGCGTGAGCTCGGGCAGGGCCGCAGGGCAGCAGTTTATATCATGAAAGGTGTCCGAGTTCGAGCGTAATTGTGTGGCACCGCAAAGTTCTGCACAGCACTGTCTAGGGGATATAACAGCACGTACAGGTCTCCATATCCTTGCCATAATGAGTAATTCAAGAGAAGAAAAAGAAACTCCTTTTTTAACCAAGCCTGCTGGAAAACTCAGTATACGTTATGGCAGGTCTGAGCCTGCGCTACTGTGAAGTAGTGCTAGCCCTCCAAGACCAGACATTTGGGAACTGCAGTCCCAGGGAGGGAGACAGGCCAGTGCAGAGGCAGGTTTTGTGCCTGGGGAGCCTGCCCAGGAAAGGGCTGGGGAGAAAGCAGCGGGGCTGTGGGGGTACGCCGGAGGGGCAGATGGCCAAGGGCCGCCTAGACCGGGAAGAGAGGACAGAGCCTGGGCAAGAGCTGGAAATGCGGTGTTACAGCAAAGCTGAAGAGGCACATTTCAGCAGGAGCTTTACAAGGTCATGCCTCGGTGGTCCAGAAGATGTATTGCGGTGCCTTCGTTGTGACTGATGCAGTGCTCAGTGCACAGTTATCTTCAAGTTTAGAACTATAAACATGGCTGGAAAGGTAATGTCTTCTGTTCTACGTACCAGAGGAAAAAGTCCAGGTGAGTAATAAAAGCCCCAGATACCCCAAACGTCTACATTCACAGCAAAATATAATGTGACGTAGTCAGTGCGTGTGTGTATTTAATGTCAGGCAACTTGACAGTGTGTGCAGCTAGACAGGGCAGTTCATAATGCAAGAGAAGGACCAGGGTTTGGGGGAGATGGAGTGTAAATGTATTGGTAGTAAATGTATTGGTAGTAAATGCATTGGTTAGTAAACGTATGTGAACAGTCATCTCTGAAAGAAACTAGGTATTTTTAAAAATAAGTACAGTGAAAGGTATTACATGACAATATTAGGAGAAAACAAAAATCTCAGTTTCTGTTTCTAATTATAAACATCTGTGTATAAATGAAAGCCATTTCTCCTCTATAAGCATATCTCCTCCATGTGCCTGATTCCTCTGAAGGGCAGGAATCCAGTATGGATGCTGTAAGGCCCGTCGTTAAGTGAGCTGGACTCCTGATGTGCTCATATTCCCTTGCTACTGGTCTGCCTGTTACTCCCTCTCCTCCTTCCCCTGCCTGTAAATTAAAAAATATGCTGCCCTCCAGGCCTGGGGCCCATGCAGCTATCTCCAGATATAAGGCAGCCCTCCTAACGTGGGAAGGGTGTTTGTTAGGCTTTCTGGGAAGCTGAAGACAGAGGTCAACAGTCTCCTACAAGGCAGAACGGGTGACGGGCGTATAAATAAAGCCCAGATAAGAAGCATAGCCAGCTACAGCCAGTGAACCAAGACATCCGTGGGCTCTGCCTAACAAGGTAAAACTTGGTGAACTGATCTTTGGAGCCTCCAAAGAAAGAGTAGATGAAGGGCTAGGATGTGCACGGAGTGGCCGGGAAGGGGGGCATCACTGAGATTGAATTTTTGTGTGTGTGCTTGCCCTGCAGGATTTACTGTGATTTGCTCCTCCAGCCTCGGCAGGTTTGCCGAAGCCTCAGTTCTTCTTCCTAATAGTCTGAGGACAACTAGCCACCTACGAGTGGAAACAAATAAGGAGACAACATGGTGCTAAACAAGGTAAGCTAATTATTACACACTTTTTCGTAGACTAGAAAGCTTGGGTTGTTAATTACTGAATGTGACTTAGCTGGAGAAAAGCAGCTGGTAAACAAGTTTCTTGCAAGACTATATATTGCTGAAGGTTAACACCCTCCTTGCATTTATCTACTTTCCAAGAGTACTGTCTGCTTTCCAACATGGGACAGCATGCTGAAACACCCTCTTTGGCTACTGCGCTGTAAATTACGGGGTTGTTTCATGCTATGCAAGTGGCTCATCTTTTGTTCTGTCTGCTGCGACTTTAAATCTTTCAGAAGCAGACCGCTGCTGTGTTCCCATTCAATCTCTGTTCCTTTTTGTTTCTAAATACAAACTGACTTTGGAGTGAGTGATTTCTGTGCTTGGGAAGTATGCTGTGGTAAAGAGGTATATTTGTGAAGCCATCTACCTGAGGAGAGTCGTGCCTCCTGGGAATAACTAATGGAAATTCTTGTGCTGATGATGTATGGTACCCGAATGTCTTCTTTCAAAGTGCTGCGAGGACTGGAGTTCCCTTAGGACTGCTCTGATTTCATCCTTCCTTCTCCAGCCTTCTTGTGTTGTTTTAATTAAGTTGTAATTCATCTCTTTCTTTAAAACAAATTGTTTTTCTAATTTACTTGGAGACGCATCCTTTAATTTGAGATAGGGCTGTACGGATGGTATGCTATTTGCAGTAGAGCCAAGGTGCAATCTTTCAAAGAAAATGAATAGGGTTTCTCAGATATGCTTAGCTCTTGTCCTTTTCTAGAGATAGGTGAAGGGCAAGTCTGCCTGTCACCAGCCGGCACATGGTTCATTCCTGAAGCACGGGACTTTGTAACTCCCTTACTACTAATTTTAGCTACTCACTATTGAATCTCCTTTTATTCATTTCAGTGTATAATCCTCTTTTAACAAAGCACATTGATTGGAAGAGAAGATATTCAGAATTAGTGGCTTATCTATTAGATATCTGTATGAGCACTGAGAACTGTCACAGCAATTAATACCGTCTTGGGCGAAATAATATGACCTGAACTATCCAACAATAAGAACTGTAGAGAGCAGAGCAGCCACCAAACCCTGGCCAATAAACTGCAGTGCAGCTGCCAAAAGGTAAAATTAATTAGAAAATTTAAAAGATTTTTTTTTTCAGTGGAATGAACTACAGTCAAAAGAAACACAGATTTCACAGAGAAACACTGCACTTTTTGACAGTAATAATCAGGTACAATTTGCTGCTCTTCCTCTCATCTGTAAGCCATTTTGGGTCTCCTGGTTGTTGACTTTTTGCTAAAAGTGTAGTCTTTTGTGTTCAGCATGCCCAAAAGAGCCTACCTGAGGTAGCTGGCCATAGGCCTTGGGCTTAAAGTGCTTTTTTCCCTCTTTGTGCTAATTTTTTGGGTTGCGGAAATTATTCTTCAAGGCTTCCTGCAGGCCTCAAAGAATTCTGTTTCATAGGATGCCCGAAGGAATAAAATCTCTTTATTATGGTGCTTCTTAAAATTAACTAGATGTTCATTTTAAAGGTCTCTCTTTAGACTCACAAGGTGCTGTTTCTGTGCAGAGATATTGAGCTGCCAACAAATACTGTAGAGCTGAGCACATTCACCTCCTCAAAGCACCCCACATATCTATCACAAACTCTTTTCTGTTGCTTTGTTAAACCATTTCTTCCTACAAAATCATGAAATTTAAGTTTCCCACCACTAATTTCCACTTCAGATGAAGCCATATCACTATTTCCATTCCTCAGTTTGGGTGTGTGTTAGTGAACGGCCCCTGTTGCTGCATGTTTGCGCTCGTCCTGTAATCAAGCATCTTTTTTTCTTGCCAAAGGCAGCTGGGTTTGATTGCCTGCCTCACAGGTGTATCTTGTTGCCGGAATATATTGTAGTGGTCAGAACAAGGCGACTCCATGTTAATGCTTGTGATAGAAAGGTTGTGATGAAAACAGTTCAGGTTGGAATGGAAGTCATCTGGTCCGGCCTCACCCAGGTAAGGGAAGATCTGGTACCCCAAAGGTGTCTTTGCCAGCTTGTGTAGCACAAACTGATGGGTCTTACAAATGTTCTAGATTCAGTACCAGTTATACCAGGGATCTCTGTTTTCATATAATCTCTGTATTAATGAGTGCATTGGAAATAAACTGTACAGAGGGCAGCACTAAGCTGTGATTTGAGAGCAGTATTTAAGCGGTAATGTCAAAGTAACGATATACTCTATTTTGTTCAGGTATCAGTTGACGAGCTGAAAGGGACTTCAGACAATAGGTATTTACCCAGCATTTTTCCTAGATGTAGTAATGTCCAGTATAGCTTTTTCATCCACTCAGCTGCCAGTGGGGATCCGGATACAGGGAAAAATAGTTCTCATAGTCTGTTTCTGAGGGCTTTTGTTGTTAAGTTTTTATTGTATAATGGAGAGTCCAGGCTGCTTTAATATTATATAGTCTTAGCTAACTCAGCCATCCGTATTTCCTAATCCTTCCACAATGAAGCAAGTATTTTTTCCTTTCTTGAGAGATACCAGAAATCCCACTTAAAACACAAAGCAAAGCTAAACAAAACAAGAAATCTTGTAAAATTAAATTGAATGCAGTAATACTGAGAAGGCATTTCAAAGACAGTGAAGCCTATACAAAAAGGTAACTCTGGCCAGCAAGTGCTGTCTGCAAGAACAGTTTTAAAGTACCTCCATGTTTTTCATGCTCTTTACTTTGACCTTTAGTTCAAGGCCATCTGTGCTCAGAAGCTGACTTTTCTTGGTCCCTTGAGTGGCTGTTGAAGATAGGCTTCAGTATACATAATGAGGAACAAAATCTGCTGGAAGACTACATTTCTAAACCTTCCCCCTTCCAGATAAAGTATGATAAAACTAATTTAGCCCTTGAAGGAACAAGTCTATTATCTCTTTGATAGCTAATTTAATTCCTGGTAATTTATTGTGCTGTATGAGTTGGGAAAACAGATTCACATGCCTTTTGGAGGGTAATAAGAAATCATTATCAGGGGAAAAAAAAAAAACACTATGGAAAAGGAAAATAGTTCAAAGATTAGGCAGAGAGAGATGGAACCTGACATGGGTTGTATAAGGAGGTTGGTAGCTTCAAGGGGGAGCTGAAGGCAAGTGCAGTATCTGGGGAGAGGACAAGGCAAAGAACTTGGCTTGAGGGAAAATACATCTGGTTTTAGGCTGGTTTGGCATCTCAAGGTTTCAGGAGTTCATTCTTTTCACTGTCAGGTAAAAAGGCCTGGTTTAATTTCCTTATGTGAAGAAGTAGAGGGCAATGGTTAAATCTGAGGCTGTTTTTTTCCGGAACCTCAGGGATTTATGTAGTTTATTTGATTTTATCTATTGTTCCCATAGACCTTTATCTCTAGATAGGGCCACAAAGTGCTAATTTGCGTAGATCCCCTGTTGGCTTTTATTGTTGAATCTGGAGGATGGCACTATGCTCCCTAAGTGAACAGCCAGCATCAAAACAAGTTATTTGTATGGTAATCCAAATGGAGATAATTTATTGGCACATGCTAGGTTTCTGGCATACGAGGGTAGGTAAATGTTCTGCCAGCAAGCTAAGGGAGCAGCAAAGCTACTCATGTTTGCAGGACATCTTGCATATTAACATGCATTTTCCCTCAAATTCAGCCATCCTACCAGTTCAGTGAGCACAGCGCAGTCACCAAAGTCCATGTCTCTGAAATATGCATCTTTTCCTCTCGTAATGTATTTTGTAGCACTACAGTTGCTGCCAATCTTATTTGATGACTGCCATGTGTTAACAATTTTCCGAACATAAAACCAGCTAGCTAACGCTGCATCTTTCTGCTTTGGTTAGGCTCTGGACTGGCACACAAATTTCAAGGCATGTGGGAGCCCTGCTCCCTTTTCAATTTGTAGCCTTGTCATCGATTTTTCTGTTTGTTTCCAGGCAGGCTGCTTTCTTTCTCTGTGCCTCCTTCTTTAAAGCGGAGCGATAACATTATTAGTGAATAACTTGTTTGTCTGAAGTATAAGGTCATTAGGTAGAGTGCAGAACACATAAACCCCACAATCGAGAGCGGTGTTTGCACAGCTCGACTGGCTGATGCTGCGTTCACCCCAGCATCCTCCTCGCTGCAGCTTTCGGGGGGGTCAGCCCTGTGAGGCTCGAGAGGCTTTCTGCCATCTCGCAGGATTTTGGGGACCAGACACCGTACGGGCATATCCCTGCCCCTGGCTAATGCTCCAGCCCCTGGTTCCTCGTTGAAGGACAGGGCTGCTTGTGCACGGGGGCAGCTGTGCTGGGAGAGGAGCCGCTGCCCGAAGGAGCGGGGCCAGGGGACGGAGGCTGCGGCGGCAGCAACGCCCGAGAAGGCAGTTCTTTCCAGAGGCAAAGCCGCCAGGACTGACAGGTTGTTAGACATTCGTTTTCACTTATGAGCCATGAAATAAAGCTCATCTCCCCGGCAATTTACTACTATGCAGTCCCATTGATTTTTATAGGAGTTGCCCAGTGTTTCATAGCAGAATGTAATTCTGTTTTTTTCTTGGACATTTCTGATTTGCCTATCGTTCACTTAATGGTTCAGTCAAGAGCCCACTGAGCTTTTTATAGTATTTAAATGGGAGACATTAGCATAGCATGGATGCTTTAATGCACTTATATATGAATCTTTAATATATTCTTATTGACCAAGTCCTTGTATGATAACAAAGTACTGTCCTCCCCGTTTACACAGACAGAAAACTGAAACACAGAAGGGAAACTAATTGCAAATGTCATATGTAGGATCTAGCAACAAAGACTCAAACCCACTTATTCCAAATCTAGTGTCCTAACTCCAGGATCATCCTTTTTCCTTTGAGAAGGTTTTTTGCTACCATTTGTAGTTGTCAGAGTTCTTTTGTGCACAGAAGGAGTCTTGTCTCTCTCTCTCTTGGTTATTTGTTATGCGCTGCTGTGTTTGGTTTGGTGAGGCTTAATCCTGCTCTGCGCCGAGTCTTGATCTACAATGAGAAGAGAATTGTTGCAAAGGAGCTAAATCAGGTTCTAGGGTTTAAAAGGCCCTAAAGGCAATTATTAATTTATGAGGGTAAACTGTTGGTAAGACTATGTGAGCACGTGGAAACAACTCTTGAGGTCATTAAAAAACAAGAACAGATTTATTGACTGATCAGATGTCAATAAGCTTCCCTTACAAGCGTGGACATTGTATCCTGTGAGGGGGTTAGAATGGGCAGGGAAGGTATCTGCTATTGCTAATACAATATTAAATAGAAATCCTCTCTACTTAATCCTTTTATTAGGTATTGTATTACTGCGGCTGTTGGTGTGTTTGCTACCTGTTGGTAAGAGCAAGTAATGAATCGATCTGTCATTTTTTAAGAACATTGTAAATGGTTTGTATAAAAAGGGACGATAAATCAATCCATTTGCATCAGTACTGTGCAAGAGATGATACCCATATGGGCCCAAATCTTGTGAGGGATGGGGAAAATTTACTAAAAGTTTACCATCTTCTGTCTCTGACGGTTAGATGTATGTCCTCTCTTGCAGAGGATGAATGCAGTTTGCTCGCTGGCAGCGAAGTTATTGAATATGGGCCAGTAATACGAACTGTGGAAGGCCTTTATCTCCCTACGAAATCAGAAGGAACTGAACAAACCGAGCCCCTCCTGGGAAGGCTGAAGTCTTGTTTCTTTGTTTCTGTGTGTTTTCCTCGTGTGCTTTCGCTGTGATGAAATCTGTGGGTTTCAGAGGCAGAGAGGAGGGGCTGAACTCTGTCACGTTACAAATCACAGAATCACAGAATCATATAGGTTGGAAAAGACCTTTAAGATCATCGAGTCCAACCATAAACCTAACACTGCCAAAAACCACCACTACACCATGTCTCTAAGTACCTCATCCAAACGTCCTTTAAATACCTCCAGGGATGGCGACTCAACCACTTCCCTGGGCAGTCTGTTCCAATGCTTGATAACCCTCTCGGTGAAGAAAAATTTCCTAATATCCAGTCTAAACCTCCCCTGGCGCAACTTGAGGCCATTTCCTCTTGTCCTATCACTTGTTACCTGGGAGAAGAGACCGACCCCCACCTCTCTACAACCTCCTTTCAGGCAGTTGTAGAGAGCGATGAGGTCTCCCCTCAGTCTCCTTTTCTCCAGGCTAAACAGTCCCAGCTCCCTCAGCCGCTCCTCATAAGACTTCTGCTCCAGACCCTTCACCAGCTTCGTTGCCCTTCTCTGCACACGCTCCAGTACCTCAATATCCCTCTTGTAGTGGGGGGCCCAAAACTGAACACAGCATTCGAGGTGCGGCCTCACCAGTGCCGAGTACAGGGGCACGATCACTGCCCTAGTCCTGCTGGCCACGCTATTTTTGATGCAGGCCAGGATGCCATTGGCCTTCTTGGCCGCCTGGGCACACTGCTGGCTCATATTCAGCTGGCTGTCAACCAACACCCCCAGGTCCTTCTCTGCCAGGCAGCTTTCCAGCCACTCTTCCCCAAGCCTGTAGCGTTGCATGGGGTTGCTGTGGCCCAAGTGCAGGACCTTGCACTTGGCCTTGTTAAACCTCATACAATTGACCTCGGCCCATCGATCCAGCCTGTCCAGGTCCCTCTGCAGGGATGCAGGACAAATGCCGCGCCAGGCTCGCAATGGTAAGGCACTGTGCAGGTGGGCGGCTGCCCAGATGGGGTCTTAACCGGGGCTGAGTGCTCAGTAAACAGAAGGGGAGAGGGAGCCTCTGCGGGGTCCCCTGGAAATCTAACCTGGCAGCTGCTTTGGCCTCTGGGCACAACTGTCCCAAGAAAACAGCATCCGAAGGAAAAATACCATTTCAGGAAGGCAAGGAAATAAAAACTTCTGAAAACTGGAACCGGACTCTGTACTTTTACTAGAGACGAATACTACTTTCTACAAGAGGCACGTAGTAGAAAATTCAGCTGCCTGTCAACAGAAAGAGACTATGCAGGATGAGCCAATCGTGCAGACCAGGTTCTGTGTAAATGTGTATTTGGCTATAGAAAACGTTAATCGCAAAAAGAATTAGCAGTTTGTGAATTTGCAATTGTTCTGTGTTCACATGAACCCACTGAGCAAGGCGTGGGATTGCCCTATAGAAAGAACAATGTTGTGTTTTTGTTTTTTTTTTTTCCTTGATGCTTAAAATAGTCAACCCACGCTAGATCTTATCCACGCATCTGTGATGCTGTACCTGATATGGAAAAAATCCACATCCGTGGCGCACCAAAGAGAACCAAGGAACTTTTCTAGAAAGCCAGGTCTCTCTGAAATATTCATGAATCTTTAGCAGTTTCCAAAGATACAGAGGAATTTCCAATAATCTCCTCTTCTTTTTCTGTACTATAACATTTAATAGTTTACGTGACGCAAAACCTTTGCTATCCAACAAGATGAAAATGCCCCCTTCTTTCCTTCACTCCTTACAGCACTGATTATAATTTCTATAATGCAGATGGTCCGCTAACAACGTGGATTAGATATGTGCAGCTCAAATTTTGAGTTTAGGTTAATTTAATGGTGACGTTATCTGCAAAGAGCTTAAATCCATGAGGCTCAATAAAGCAGTTTAGTGCGTAAGGGGAAGACCTGAGGTAGCAGTGCTACTCGTAGATTTACGTGAAGAAGTGGAAACCCAGTCCTCCTAAGAACAACTGTTAAAGGCAGGAAACCCAAACTGTATAAATAAAAACAGGGTAAGAAAGGATAGGAAAACAGTGCTCTGTGTCACATTTAAGTAGTGGTAGACCAACAGTTCTTCGTGTTAACTGAAGCAATATGACATGAAAGTTTGTCTGGACGGGGAACGTAGCAGGCATTAAGGTAAATTGTGAATTTAATGACATTTGCTGTGAGGACAAGCCCTAAGGGGAATGTCTGACAGTGTAGAACCACCATGCAGAATAACCTGGTGAACTACTAATTACATTACAGTCAAAATCGATATGGAAAATCGAAGCAAGGCTAGAAGCTATGACATATTCTTTCCTCATACTTGCACTGAGTCACCTTGCTTTGTAACCGAACCACACCAAATAACCCACATGATCTCTTAGTTTTTTGGTTTTCGGGCTAGCAGAGCTGGATATGTCTCCTGATAGAGTTTATGAACCTCTATACAAAAACACCAATGTGAAATTCCTTTCTAAATCACTTTTTCTATTATTTTTAGACTGCAGAAGGGTATCAGGTTGTCCAATATTCTAATTTTAAAGAAACTTTATCCAGGATAAATCTCAAGGTCTTTTCAGGAATAACATGGTTTGTGGCTTTGCACATTTATCGCTGTGAATTATGACACTTCTACAAAGACTTTCTTCAATTACAGCATTATTTTCAACAAATTTATTTTAAAACCTATCAAAATATTGATCTTGAGATTGGAAACATCTCAACATTTTTAGCTATCGCACCACATCCTCTAATTCTACGAGCAAATCGATCCAATAACATGGCCATCTGACATATCTGTAAAGCAAGAAGTGGGGCCATTTCCATGTCCTCTAGAGCATTTGGAGGCCCAAGTTGAGTAAAGGAGTGCAGTTGTCTCTTCTGTGCCACGTAACATTACTGATTTTCAGTGAAAGAGGCTGGTAGGTTGTAGATACTCATAAGGTCTAACTCGGGTTGCAGGAGAAGGGCAGTAGCTGGCAACTCAGAACTGAGCTCATCTACAGGGGCCTTTTGCCCGAGGTTCAGGTAGATACAGTTCAGTGCAAACTATTTCTTAATGTAATATGTATTTCTGCGTACCTATATGTTCTTTATATATACCTGTATAATTTCGAGGTAACACAAATTGCTCCATGGACACTAGAGCCAATGACATCTGGTGTCATGTGGTTTTACGTCCTTTGTCCCTACACCTTTTCTGGCACAGTAACCCTGGCTGCGTCTCCCGTTATTCCACTCCTGCCCACCCCTTCGGGTCCCCTTCCTATCCCCTGGTTCCCAGCGGCACTCCAGCACGACGGCTGGTGCTGAACTGAGCTTGTCCTTTGTGGCTGATAAAACAACCGTGATGTCCGATACTTGCCATGAGGTCACTCTTAAGCTTTCAGAGGTGTAGCTGCTGCCACAGGCATTTGCATCTGTTCATTTCTCATACCTGTGGGTTATTCCTGTGGTGAAACAGAAAACTCCTTTAATCTTTCTTTAATATCAATTTCCTAGCACAGGCTCTGGTTAGCTTTGACTTAAATACAGCAGTTTTTACTGGCACCGCTGTTGCTCTTAGCAGGTCATGCTGAGGTGTGCCGAGGTGTCTGGCGATAGCCCACCTGCCATTTGTGCTCTGCACCAACTTTTAAATGAATACTTTGATCCCCTCTATGTCTTCCCAGGTACTGATTTTATTCTTCAGCATTACAGTATAAAGCTGTTAGTAAAGCTAAATCCAGGTAGGATTTGTTCAAATGTGAGGACGCTGTTTAGGATTATAAACCATCTCGGCTTAATGTATAGGAGCCATTGCGTTTCTCACCTGTCACAATAAATGACCGGAAAATTGGCTCGCTGTAATGTGGGAGGGCTGTTCGCATCCAGCTTGCAGTATCCCCTGTACACAAACAGCTCGGGGCCTCTGCGTTCAGGATATCTGGCACAGGGCTGACCTGGGTTATTCACCACAATTACTGCTTTAGAAAGGTACTTTGCAGCTCCTGCCAGGAAAGATTGAGCTTCTCTCTTCTACAGGTCAGGGAGAAACTGCAGGTCTTGCCATTCTCTTTGACATCAGTGGAATAATGTATCCCAAATAGTCTGTGAATTAATTTTGTAATCTCATTTTTACACAGCTCTGGCTATTTTCTTCTGATGAACTGCTAACAATATCATTTTTTTCATTAATTGAAGATGTTGCCTTTTCCAAAACACCATCTAGGACTTTATTGGTTCCCTTGACATAAGGCAGTGTATAAAATTCCCTGCGAAGTATAACCTTTCATTAAAGCTCACCTCTTTTAGCTACTTCAGTCCATAGTTAAGGTCTTAATTGCACCTCGTGGACAAATGTAAAACGGCCGGCTTTGACATGAATATGAGCTCTTTCAGGAGAGAAACTGTTCTAACTTATTTATGATGGAAACCAAAATCCTCGATAAGGAGAGGGACGTTTCCACTGGACGCTATGCAAATTCATGGTAAAAACCAGCAGCCTTCAGAGAGATACTAATGTAAACACAGACCCGCCTACTTGTTTGACCTCTGATGCACGAGATCCCCTAATCCTGCCTCTGTGGCCGTGGGTTATACAGTAGATATTTTTGTTCATTTGAGAAAAGAGAGGTTGTGGAACTACATCTCTCGCCATCGCTGCCCTCAGCAGGAGCCACTCCTGGACCAGCCCTGGCCATCGTCTTCCAGCCTTTGACCCCATCCTCTGCCTGAGGAAGGCGCAATGAATTGCGTAATGAACTGCGTAATGCTGAAGACTTGAGAAGTTCCTACAAACATTTAGGAAATGGTACCTAATTTATCACAATGCTCGTGGCTTGCTCGACAGCTAGGCTCTGACCTGAGGCACACCAAGAGCTAAGCCCTGATCCTTAGCCATGAAATTTTTCTTTACGCAGAAGTTTTTTCAGCAAGCACATCCTTACCGTTGCCTTCTCCCTCTTGGAAAAGGATAAAGAAATCGCAGAACAGCTTGTTGCGTACCTCTGATCAGAGAGTCAACTCTTTGGTTTTTCTCTAGTATCGGATGCGGGGAGATGTTCGTTTCTTCCTGCAGCCTGGAGCAGAAGAGCATAATTCCTAAAAAGCACCACTACAGCTGGTTCTTAGGAAATGTCACCAGGGAATCACAAGGGCTCGGTGACCGGAGAGGGACGCAGAACTGCCCGTGCTTTGCGCAGCGCGTGATGATCAAGAAATGAGAAATGAGTGTGCTCGTTGCCCAGGGTGACTGATGGCCGCTCTGGAGGCCCCTTTTCAAACAGAGAAACAAATGAACGGAGGGTTTACGTGGCGGGGGAGAAATCTCATGTAGGCGCTAAGGGCCGAGCCATTCCCTGCTGTAGTCAACCTGAGTCCTTTCTTTTTACCTCAAGAGCTTTACCAGTGCCTGTGACTCACATGATTGTAGAAATCGAGGTTGCTTCAGTTCGATCAAGCACCGACCATGGTAGGCAGCAGGAATGGAACTGGCTGAACTATTCGGCAGGCAGCAATGGTTTATTTTATGAAATAAAAGAAGCGCTGGGGAGAAAGGAGTGTATTTCCCAGCTGTTGTATGTAAGCGGCACCTAGAGATGGACGGGTTAGCGCAGACAGACACGCGAGCAAGGCGGCATTCATATGTTGGCGTGGTCGACTGGGAAGGGGACTCCTACCCACCCTGAAGCAGCAGAGCTGTTTGTGGGCATCCTGTGAAAGTCTGCAGGGCTATGAAAATGCTGGGGATCATGTCGATAATCACTAAAGGCAACTCTATGGAAATGACAGCTTTTCTAGTCAGTTAGCTCTGTGATGGACATTCGCTGGGGGGTCTGCTCCCATGGCTTCAAGGGCACCACGAGTGTTTTCAAGGCATTTTGTGATGCTGTGGTCACATACGTGGCTGACATACGTAGCACTTACGATGAAAACATGTCCTGATAGTTTTGCCACCTCTGCAATTTTGGCGGAGCACGAATTCGTGCAGTTGAAATGTAGATATAGAGCTAAGGAAACACATAGGCCCTAGCTGACATCCGAGGTGATGCAAAGGAAGGCCAGGAACTCCTACAAGCAAGGGCTGTAAGACCAAAACAGTGAGACATCAACCCCAGGCCAAAAGTCTGTTGCAAAATATTTTTTGAACTGATAAAACCATTTTGCTGTGTGGTTGAAAACATGGGGAAGATAAAGATTAATATTGCTGATCGCAATCAGAAGGTACGGCAGGACTCTGGGGCCAAACTCGGGCCTGATCTGATCTCTATTCTCAGGTTTCCTCTTGAAAACCTTTTCCAAATCACTTGCACTGCCTTGCCTCTGCCTCTCTCTAGGAGAGGGTTTAGCACTTTTTAAAAATGGTTTGAGATCTGCAGATAGAAGAAGGTTTGAGAACAAAATATTTATTACAGCACAATGATTGTGTTTCAAGGAATCGTAGGTTAATGATAACGACGTGCCTGTGAATTTTCTGTTGTGCATTTCAGCCTGTAGGAACAAGTAGGGGCACTGCTAATCTTGTCAGCTGAATCCCTGACTATAACAGAGCTGATAAATACCTTTAATATGCTGAACTTCTAATAAAAATTTAAAAATACTTTCTTAGTAGATATGGCAAAGTTATTTGCGTTTTTATTCCCTTTAGAAGTGATGATGATGAGAAAATAAGGAATAATTTTGCATTTGAACCAGCAAGAACTACTAAAGCAAGACCTGTGGAAGGGAAACCTGTTTGAAGGCTGATGATGTGTCAGGTGTACTGAAGGCAACTTTTTATCTTGCTCTGGATACGCAGCTTTGCGTTTCTCATTCCCTTCACCCTGCAAATATTTTGGCTGCAATAATATAAATTTATTTCCTGCATGTAGCAGAGTAAGAAGTTCTGTGCACCCGGTAAACACATTTTACGTGCTCAGACTTGAAAAGCTGTGAAGGTCATTCTTAGCAATGACTGCTCTGCGGCTCCTCTGTCATGAAAACCTGCAGCAAAAGTGGATAAAACTTGTCAGAAACTAGTTTGTACTTCAATGACAAGTGTATCTGTGCGTTTCATTCCTAACCACGGCAATTTTTCTAATGTTTGCTTTAAAGTAGAGCTATCTAACTTGCTTTTCAGCTTGGGTTAGATCAAGCCTTAAGTTAGCATGCTGGCATTTAATAGATTTGGACAAACCCTGGATACAAAGCGTGCCGTTTGCATGCCGGTGCTGAGAAGTTCCCTCGTGGCGCGTGGGGGCTTTCAGCCTGCAAGTGGTCAACAGCTCCGTGTACATCGGGGGGTTTGAAAAGGCAATGTGGCAAGGAGCAGTCATTTTCCCGAGGTGAGTTGTGGAGCCATAATATTGTATCTATCTGAGCCGTTGGAGGATCTTCTGACCTACAGAATGAATTCCACTGGGTTTTATTTTTTGCACTGTTATTGTCTCATGTATTTTATGGCTAGAGCATGCTACTATGATCCTCTTGACTGACCTTTCCATTTATCGTAAGCAGTAGGACTTCTCTCGTGATGCCCAAGCTGAGGCTGAACTAAAAGACTTTTAAAAGATGTCTTGTGATCAATAATTCTTCACAGCCTTTAAAATAACTGCTGCAATGACTAATTAACTCCATTACTAAACATTTATACTGTTATTTCTGGCCTGAATTTTACGGTGGGATTTTCTTTAGTTTTTCACTGGGAGGCTGAGGACTCCTGTCTCGCGAGCTGGCTGCCTCTGTGGGTTCTCCTAGCCCACAATCAAGTCACCCCAACATTTCTTTCCTAAGCTGATTGTAGCATGAACTTTCTTTCTGTAAGCCAAGTTTTCCCATCACTCTCACCCTGTTCCCTGAATGGTCTCCAACATTTTGACAAGTGGATGCTAGACGTGGTCACAGTACCCCAATAGCTGTCCTGCTGCTGCCAAATCCAGAAGTAATGTAACTTTTCCCTTTGAATTTGTACCTTCACTCTGGTGCTGTGGGACTCTCATTAGTCCTCTTTGCCACTGCGTCATGCTGGGTCACGCTCTGCGAGCAGTAAAACTGAGAGGATTTCCTTCTGCCATTCCTTTTGTACGCTCACAAGGCTGGAGCTGTGGGCCATCTCAAATTTATTTTTAGGTCACATAAACACATTTATTTCTTGATTTAGCAAAGTGTTCAGCGTTCCCTGTATCCCAGAAGACATCCTATGGCAATGAGGACCAGCCATGCGGGTCCCCCTTCCCACCACCAGCTCATCTACCAAATGCGACCACAGGGTCTGGCACTGAGCGGTGTGTGTCAGGCAAAGAGATCAGAATAATTTTAGGGTGAGCAGCTGCAGATAGGGCAGTTGTGCAAGGTCTCACGTGGTTTGCCCTTAGCCTTTGCAAAAAATATTGGAAGAACCGAGGAATTGCGTTTTGAGTCATGCCAACCTGAGCTCCGAGATGCTGGCAGGGAGCAACGTTGGCCAGGGAGTCGTGGGAAAGCACCATCAGTTGTTGCTAGAGTGGGGGCTGGGGCGCGTCATGGAGATTACACGCTGCTGTTGTCAGCCAAGCCTGAAGTCCTGCTCAGAAAGTTGATCTTCAGTCAAGTAACTCTTGTCTGAAGCAAACAGGCCCTTGATTAAGGACAGAACAGGCTTTCATTAAGACTTTCTTGGTCTATTCACATTAGATGTGAACTTGTTTTGCTTGCAGAAGTAAACATTCCGTCTGCTGTGAACGCTGGCCCGTACAGCACACAATAGCAGCCCTTGTTCTGCAGCTTCTCCTTCGGGGCAGAGTTCTGTTGTCTCTCTGGGGTCTTGCTGGAGCCACAAGGTATCCGAGTGAAGCCCCGCAGCCTGCCAGTAAACAAAAGGGTATCATCAAAGCTGCGTAATAAACGTGCCCTATGCCCAGGGGCACTGGGAATGCAGGGTCTGTGAGCCAGCAGAACACACGAGCACCTGTTTCATCTCATCTGTAGCCAGCCAATTGCTTAAGCAATGGGAGAGCAGCTTATTTGGGTGTGAAGATGCTGTGCTGGTAGATTGTTTGTACCTGCAGATGACTTTGCAAGTGGCTTTTTCCGCACTGTAAGTGTGGCAGAAGACTGTCCGTGTTCTCCACATCTCCACAGGCAATGCTGTAGCCATGAACATAAATGCTTGAAGAGCAGAGCTTGTTGTAAGCGTGAGAGAGGCTGTGAAAAGACAGAGCCCTTTGTGTTCCGATATGTACCTGGACCTTCAGAGCTGGTCTCCTCCCTCTGCCAGGGAGGAAGGGCTCTCCTCCTAGCTTGAGTGGGCCCAACACGGCCAGCATGGATGGCTTCCTGCACCGCGGGGTGGGCAGAAGAGAGCACAACTGCTCCTGTTTGTGGGAGAAGCTTGTGCGGAAAAGGGCTTGGGCTCTCCCTCCTCCTCCTCTTTCACAGACCCATGTTTGATACAAAAGTGCTTTGTTGCTCCCACTGGAGAAGGGCCTCTGCTGCAATGGCTATTTACAGAGCACATCTCCAGAGCGCTGAAACAGCCACTGCTGCTCATGTTGGTCCTAACCCTGCTCCGCTTCACTGAAAATGCCACCGTGGCTCCTAGCTCCCTCCCCTTCTCTGCCAGTCTCCACTGTGCTCTATAAAACTAGAGTACGAACGCATCATTAGGAAAATGAAAACAAACCATCACGCTTGTGAAAGATCAGTAACTATATTCTAGTTTATTGACTGCAGTCAAGTTTTATTATGCCTCAAATAATTAAATACTGCAACCGTGACATTAAAAATACAGGCCAATTTACCAAAATAATTGTATTCTGAAGATTATGTACATATTATACATTTTACAGTATCACAAACTTTTTTATACATAAGGTAAATCTGATTTATGATAGCTAGAAAACCCAAAATACTTGATGACAACAATATTCCTATGAAACATAAGCACTGTGTCTGGGACATTTAGGAAAATTGCAAAGAATGGAAACCAACTATAAAACATAACATAATTGAGTTAGTAGAAAAATGACTTAAATTACATTCATATAAAAAGTTAAACTAAAAACATTGCTATGCATCATTATTAAAAAAGGGAAAAATCCCAAACCCTCTCCTTTTTATATATTAACACACACTTTCCTGGGGAGCAACCGTGCGCCTCATTTCCAGCAATGGGGCATAGCCTAGGAAATCCAGATTCCCGTTCTCCTTTTAACATATATTAAATAACTAGGGTCTGTACCAATACAAATATTGTATATATTCATGCACTGTGATTATGTTCAGAGTAGCCTACCAAGGCACAGTTTTTGTGTCGTTTCCCACCCCCCTTACATTTCGGCATGCAGTGCTAGAGCTGTTTGCTGTTCAGAAAAACTTCTGTGGGATTTGTCTCTAGTCTGATTTTCACACTAGGGGACACAGAAATCCTTCCAGCATAGACTTAAAAATAAATAAGTAAAAGAAGGTAAAGGCCTTAGTTCAACATCTTGCACCAATCATGTCAACTCAGTTAACAAGCCTTAACCCTCTCTACAGTCTCCAGAAAGCATGTCACTCAGGCGATGTAATTGTATTTCTCCGGTCAAATATTTTATATATTAACGAGGACAACAAAATTGTTCCTTCTGTAAATCTTCACTCATGTGACAGCTGTAGTGTTCTGATTTGGCATAATGGATCTTCAAGTCTAAATTGGTTTCTAGCTCGCATCTCACCTCGGCATACCGCCGTTTGCATTATCTGCTATGTAGTGCATGTAATTGAAGTACCTAGGTATGCTCATTAAAATAAATGCATAATTTAACTGTATATAAACAGCTGCCAAAATTAACAGCTGTTAACCTGGCTGTATTTTGAAGGCTTGTAAAACTTGCATATTTTATAACTGTTCTGTACCTATAAAAGGCCTGGTCCTGCAAATAGCTAGGCATGTGCTTATCTTCAAGGATTTGAAGAATCTCATGAGATTATAATGAATGAAACTACCCGCGGGCCTCTACGAGCACCGCAGATCGTGCCCTGGACAGGTAGCGTGGCCAGCCATTAGTCCTAACAGTTGTGTCAAGGAAGGCAATGAGACTTGGAGTGACTAACGTCGACTGGGTTTAGGCACTAGATATATTCCCTCAGATGCTGAATGTATCTGAAATTAGACCAAACAGCCCTGTCAGACTGGGACATGGTGAAAGTGTTCCAAAATGGCCTTTATAACACATGCCCAGAATTACAAAAAATTAAACCTATATGATGTCTGTTTATGTACAGCTTTAATAGAAAAGAAATCCTAATCTATAGTATCAAAATACCATATTCATATAAACGTAAGAGAGCATCTAATAGAAAAGTAAAAAGTAAGACACAAACTTTTTTTGGAAATTAGATATCCTAAAAAAGCTGTTCGTTTTTAAAAAAAAAAAAACAACACAGGAATTTGTGTGCTAAAAAAAAAAAAAGGAGGACTACATCTCCCCTCGTCTACGGGTTTTTGCTGCAACAGCTCTACCTTCCTCCTCCTCTTCTTCCTCCTCATAATTTTCTTCATGAGCTTCTTTCTGGTTGGTCTCTTCTTGCATTTCTTGCTCTTGATCTGCCCCTCTGTTATTCTTTTCATCTGCCTGAGATTGGGGAGGAAAAAAAAAAAAAACTAAACCAAAACAGATTCAGTGCAACTGCCAGCTTCCTTATAGTTTATTTTGGGGCAACAAGATGAAGTTCTGGAAGAGGAAAAATGACTGTCAGCTGGAGTTGTTAGAGCTGATGGACAGAAACAGGAAAAGGTTTCCAAAGACCTCCAGGCAGCAAGAATGGATGTGGGGGTGGAAGGATGAGCAAAAGGAAGTTGGGACAGCGTGAAATCTTAAGGTCTATGATCTAAAGCAAGCTACGACAATTATTATGTAATGTCACTGTGACATGATCACAGCTATGTTAAGTGTTTAATCATGTCACCCAGTTTGTGGGTTTACACAGTGCTTACATTTTCGTCATTTTCACCATATGGCTCTTCAGCATTGCGTTCCAGTTCTCGTTTCTTCTCTTCAGTCAAATCTTCCTGGATCTACAAAGCACAGAGGTGTTCTGTGTATTTAGATTTCCTTTAAAAAAGTAGGCTGTGGCATAAATGTACACGTTTTCTGTTGTGGTTTATTTCAATTATTTGGAAACAGCTACACTTTTACAGAATGAAGATTCAACAGAAAGGGAGGAGAGGGCAGGGAGAGGTTAAAGGAGGACAAAAAAACCAACCCACCCAACAATCAGGAAACCTGCTTCCTCTGAGAGCATATTTAACTTTCCACTACAATTTTCACAGACCCTCTCATCATCAGTTAACACATTTACATTTCCATTCCATGTTTTAACTTTACATATATATTATTTTCTCCTTGTCCTTCATAGTGAGAGTGTCATGACACAGCAAAGAGTCATTACCAACACTTCCACCCCACCGTGGACTCCTAGAACTATTTCAGTTCCGATATGCAGTGTAGGTATTTAATGGTAACTTTGTCTGCGTTTTTGCAGCACTTGAACGATCCTTCTGCCAACTGCTCCTAGAAAACCACAAAAGAGCAAGGAGGGATCGGGAATGAAGAGTAATCTCTTCCAACTCTATCCTTGAAGAGGGAGCAGGCCACACTGAATCTGTTTTCCAGATGTTCAGATCCTGATCGATCACTTCTTTCTTTTATGTCAGCACTTTCCCTCACTTCCATGTCCTTTTATGTTAGGTGCAAATTGGAAAGAGGCATGCTTGATCTTCTTTTGGAGAAAGCTGTTATGCACATCTGCTCCAAATGGTGTCCTGCAAGCTGGGTAAGATGCTTCCCTAAGGCCGTACAGCTCTCCCCATTGTTAAAAGCTGTGTCACCTGGCTGGGAAGCATTCGCCACTCAATGCTGCCACCTACCCTTGCCACAAAGAGCAAGGATGAGACTGCTACTTTCCAGGGCTCCCTCCCTCTAGCAGCTGCTATCACATTCTCCTGAAGAGCAGCAGCAACAGCCTTCTCAACAGTATCGGCAGCAGGGGAGTATAATTAGCAGTTGCTTCCAATGGGAGGCAAAGCTGCTTGTGAACAAGTTCTTTGGGGTTAGGTACTGCTGCCAGCAGACAGGCATTCATCTAACCTGGATCACTTTGAGGGATACATGGGAAAGATCTGAACAGCAGCAATGTATAAGATTTTAGTCAGCCTACTGAAGAAACTATTCCCGATTACAGCACCTTAACTCTTTCTTGATTGCTCATTCAATCACTGCTCACTCTTTAATATTTCCAGTAAGCACACTGGTCATAGCCCGTTATGAAACATGTATGAAATTACTTCCTGTAAGTCAGAGTAATTGCCAAAGGCCAGCTATTCCCAGCTCCTAATGACCTCATTTGATTTAAGTAACCATATTTTGAACTGGTGAATTCTAAGTGCATACCAGCTAATCGAGACAAAGCGCGTCCCATAAGGGAGTAATGAGTGGCTGTTTCTATTGCTTTTTGTAAATCATTATGTATGAAGTGGAAAATAGCAATTGATTAGGTATGTAGTGAAGAACTGCAGGGCAGCTTATGCTACTGCATGCATAATGAGCATGCCATTCAACATACGAAGGAAAAAGCCCCTTCCCCTCCTTTTCTCCTCCAGTTCAAAGCAATGTGCTAACAGCTTCCCGACTATTTGACTCCACGAATAGTAGGAGTTTACATAGCTTGGATTGCTAAGGAGGAGCACAGATAAATCAAAAGTCAGAGCTAAGAGTAAGTGACTGGCCAAGGAAGCAGTTTGCCCAGAACAGCAGTGTGTGATTAGAGATGCAAAATGAATGACCTTTTCAGTGACCTTCAGGGGGCTTGAGGTTTTCTGGAATTTTTCCTTGCATTGTGAATGGCTTAATCTTTTCAGTTACTGCACAATTAATACCGTGTTGCATGGAAGACTAATGGACTGCAGCATATAAGCGTAAGTAACACTATATGTGTCCAGAAATGGACAGCAAAGTATGAAACGTAGGACATCTTTGCCATTGAAGTCAGGCAAAGTGATTTGGGTTCATTTTGCAGTTTTAAGAGATACCAACGTTGAACGTTAATGGAGATGTGCTTTGCCACCTGAATCCGCATATGCCTTATGCCTGTTTTCTTACCTCCTCTTCTCCTTCTTCCTGGTATTGTTCATCCACATTATCTTCCTGCTGGTCAGGATTTCCTGCCATCTGCAGAAAGATCATATAAGAATTCAGTTCTATGTGCGTGCCCATTACCTTTAGAAGACTGAAGGTTAAAACTTCTTGTTCTGGAACTAAAACTTTATGTAAAGCTAAAGTAACAATAATAGCATAAGAAGTTATAGTGCATTCATTAGCATTAACGATAGCCCAGCTACATGATTTAGAACTGCCCTAAATTAAGAAATAGACAGCAGAATGATTATAATAAAAATCACTTCACAGAATAAAGCAAGACTTTCCATACTAAGCAGGAAGACAATGAAATATTCACACCATTAAAGACCAATGCCATAAAAATACAGATTATCTCTGCCTAGAGGAGTTTACAGTTTAAACACGGTTGAAATGCGCAGCGTTCACTGGAATGGCCATAGAAGGAAAGTGAAGTGCACTGCTTACAGTTGATTAAGTGTTGATGGCATGGAAGCAGCATAGAAGGGATTTGTGGAAAGACACGAAGATTGCATGAACATGAAGATTGTTCTTGCAGGGGCTTGTGTGAAGGTAAATACAGGGGCCCTGAACTATGAGACTACAGAACCTTGCTGAGTGGCGCCAGTGACGAAAGACATACCAGTGTATCACCAGGAGTCATTCTGCACTTTTACCTGCATGTGTCATATATGGCTTAAAAGTGATCTTTAAAAGTCCAAGTTCAGTGTTCTCTCGCCAAGCTGTGCTACACTGTCCTTAAATCGGACCTAGAGATGCTTCCTTTCCCTTTACTGACCACTAGGTGCTCTTCCATTCCCGGATGTCCTTGTTTCTGACTGGTTTGCTTGTCCTTTTCATTTTCATCTGGTAGATTTTCTTCTCTCTCTTGCTCAGCTTCCTCAAATTCATCTTCTCCCTGATTGTTGGGGTCATCAGCAGGATTCACATCTTCCATGGCTGCCTTCTGTAATTGTCAGAAGTGAATGTTAAATACGTATTTTTATCTCACAGTCAAATTCCATTTCACTTGAAAGCTACCCTAGTGTGAGCTATGTTAGAGCCAACTCCATACCCACTGAAACCAGCTGGAATCTCTCTGCAGGCATCAGGGGTCACTAGATCAAACCCTAGCCAATGCAGAAGTGTCAGTTCCCGAAAGAAAAATTACTTAGCGCTGAGCACAGACGAACTGCAGTATGGGTATCTGTCTGCCAAAAACCACATTGAAGCTGATGACTTATTTCACACAGGCTGTTGAACTCCTTTTGCTTACTGGCTATCTGACAACTGACAATGCCTGATAAGACCAGGTGAAAACAGATAAGCATTTAAATGCTCATGGCTCAAAAGAGCTGATGTGATCTTTCAGTACCAGTCTGTTCTGCAATATTGACCTTGTCTATGTTTGTAATAAAACAAAACACTTTTCATCATACTTCGCCATTCAGAAAACAAGCATTTTCTTTCTGCTTATCATTCAGTAAAAGCATTTCCGATATCTTAATAGCTGACAAGTTAAAGATCCTTTAGAAATATTTACTATACAATTTAATTTGCTGAGGGCGAGGGGAGTAAAGATGATATGCTTGATGTTCCACAACACCAAGTGAGACGGAACCTGGGGGAAGGCACAGGACTGCATCTCCTGCATCCAGATCTCTGTGCAATCGCTATCGTGGCTCTGTTCAGTGCTGAGGTATGTCCCCTGTCAAGATCTCGCACTTCTGTACTGACACCAGCTGGTTTCAGAGGCTATTGAGTTGGCTCTTACCCTCTTAACTAATGATACCATGAAAAATACCGTCACCACTCTTTTTGACTGACCACCAATGAGTTACTCCCGTTACTTTTTTGAATCCAAGTTTCCCCATTCAAGTCCTAGCTAAGTCCAAATCCTTCTTCCACCTAAAGCACAGATCAAAGGAATGTAGAAAAGCAACTTGCTTCCAACAAGGAAAAACTTTTTTTGATTTCTTCCCAAATCGGTAAGGACAACTTTAAATAGATCTTAGACGTAGTTTTAAACTGCCAAACTTGTCTTCCTAGCAGACCTCTGGTTCATCTTATTTCTGTAATGCGCAATTATGTTAGATGAGACTTCTGGGTTTTCACTTCAGTAACGACTGCAATCCATAACATCTTAATTCATACTCACTGAGTCATCAGCCTGCTGATTTTCTACTTGATGTTCTGGTTCTTGCTGTTCATTTGCATTATTTTGATCATCATCTTCACCTTCATCCTGGCGCTGGTTGTCACGTTCATAAGCTGACAAATTTTTGATATTATTATTGTATTACAGCAGTTTCTAGTTAGCCCTTTTAAGAAAGAGTCTCCTATATACTAGCTTCCATACGTGCTTTGAGCAGTAGGCAGCCTTTCCCTAAAGAGCTTACCTAAACAGATAATGCTAACAGAACTGTTTTACTGTCAGTAGAAAACCGACACTGAAAGAGTATATAATTTGTAGAGATCGAACAAAATCATAAGCAGAGCCAGGAATGTAACCAAGATCCACAAAGCCCTATCCTAGTAGCTCAGTCAAAAGGACACTTTTCCTTTCAGGAATTTGGATATGGTCTTTAGTAATACCTGCATTTCAGTCAGTCACTTCAGCTAGTGTTATTTGAGCTTCTGGTTTTAAATTGAGAGTTTATATTTCACTTGAATCCAAACTGGATATGAAATGAATATTAAAATCTCGTATGAAAGGCAGTACACAGGGAACCTGTGAATGTGGTAGGGACAAATTTTAGCTTACCTCCTTCCTCTTCCTGAATACCTTGCTCTTCTTCTCCTTGTACAATATCATGGTCCACGTTATCATAATGAGCCTGTTGGCTGAGAAAATTGCATGCCAATACATCATTTCAGTTTCAAAAAAGTGTGTTTCTGCTGTAATAAACAAACCATCCTACTGCATCTCTGCCTCTCCCAGCTCCTGCCAGAATGGGTTCCAGTTTAGCTTTCTATTACCTACTATTTTCTCACATCATCTTTCCTGAGATATACTTTATAGAACAAAGACTTTCTTGTCCTACTATACTAACTTCTGTGCTTGTATTTCTCTATGTATCAGTGGGATCTACCTTGTATTTTCAAAACTCCTAAACTAGTATATTCCATAATCAAAGCACAAATACTACGCATTGGAAGCAAAGAACCCCTCAGAGGTAAAGGGTCTTAAAGACAGACTACATGGATCAGTTATTTTGTTGACTAAGCAGTTTTAGCTTTCATCTTGAAAGGGATTTACTTGCGTGGTTGTTCTTGCAGGACTGAATATTTTGACTATCAATTTATGAACGGCTTTCTCATACCAAAATCCTTTTAGAACATGGGTCAAGTTAATAATTAATATTTCAATGTTTCAGCAAAGAAAATTCAATGGGTTTAAGATTCCAAAAGACAAAAAATTGTCACTAACAATTTTAAAATAAGCAGAAGCATAAGGAATGTGACAGGGAGGGTGAAAGGCATGTAGAAGCTACAATATCATGAATATAACTGTATTCACAATAGCTTTATGACACTAACAGGGTGTCGGCTTCTCCTGGAATCATGCTTTTGTCTCTACAATGCAAATAATAGTAGTCACTCTTGTCCAGAAAGTCCTCGTGGAATTACTTAAAACCAGCATCTCACATTTAAGAGGAAGTTTAGCTTAGGTACCTTAATGCATATCTGATACTGGAGCTCCTCAGTACTACAAGATCTTAATTGCTGCTTAGCAGCAAATAATTACTAATTTAAAGCAAGCTGTAAGGCAAGGGGCATTGTATGCCAGAAGCCCCTAACCTCCTCCAAGGATGTACATGCCAATGTGCACTCATTACTCCAGACTTCAGAGGCTTCCATAGTAAAAGGGAAAAAAAAAAAAAAAAAAAAAGAAAAAAAAAGGAAAGAAAAACCCCCTTAAAATAGCAATCAGATTTATCCTTGGAAAGAAGGAGATGAGGCTCACTGAATTTAGTTTCTGGGCAGTCTAGGTTTATAGCATTAAACCACCCTCTTTTCAAAGGTGTTATAGTGGAAGCCATAAAACCCAGAGCACAGACCATGACAAACTCATGTAAAAGAATTTAACCTTAGCCGGTTTTTATGGAGTTTTTCTCCTTGTTCTGCCTGTTTCTGCAGCTGAAGCTCTTTTTCTTGAAGCTGTTGCTGCCGTAATAGCTGTCCTCGCAGTCTTTGCTGGTGTAGTGATTCCTGATGTTCTCGTAGCTGATAGGCTTCCTCTGCTCTTTGGGCTGCAAGGTGTTGCTGCTCTAGTTGTTGTTCATAAGCTGGCTTATGTCTTTTTGTTACAGCTTTTGTTGATATCTGTCAAAGAAATGTGTTAGTCATAGATTAACCATAATTTCAATGATCAGAAACAAGCATGCAGAAACATGTGACAAGAGGGAAAATTATGCAGATACTACACACAATAGCCAGAGTTACAGCAAAGTTATTTTAAGTTTTCTTGTCTCTGCTTAAAATTTAATTATTTTTTTGAACACAGACTGGAAGTGTTGGGGTGTCTGTGGAGGACATGGGGAAGGAAGAGGAGATGATGGGCTGGGGGAAGCCATGCTTTTCTTACACATCAATAATAATAAAAATCCCCAACATATAACCAGTAAAAGCAAGTTTTGATGGCTGACAATTAAGACAGTAAATATGCTTCCATTGATTTAACTGGTAATTTCAGTAGGGGCTGCTCTGAGCCTTGAATGAGACACTGCACATTTTTTACAGCCAGTAGTAACTTTAACTCCAGTTTCACAGCTTAACCTATTGCTGCTGTTTTAATCCACTGCACCTCTTCAACAATGGCTTCTCATCTCATCACACTGGAGTTACAGAATTAATTTGTTAGGAGAGTAAGTGTTTACAGAGCCTAAGGTGAGATCAGTAAAATATATTTTCCACTGGAGATCCGATCGAGAATGTAAATCCAGGATTTGCTGTTCTTATTTAGAGCTGCATAGAACAAGACTTCCCATTGCTGCACACTGATTTCCCCTGGCTACTTTAGTCATGTTCATCTTGCAGTTAAAATTTCCTGTCAAACGACAGCGAACATTTAGATGGAAATGTGTTTACTGAAGGTAGGTATATCTGACAGGGAAACACACTGCAATTTGCTGAGATGCATCCAATTAGTAAGGCAGGACAGCTCTCCATCAAAGTGCTGAAGATAACTCTCATTCTCATCAGCTATCTTCTTCCCATCAGCTACCACAGGCCTCAAATTTAAAGTAGGAGATGGGATTCAACCTGACTGCTCTTTTTTTTCCATCTGTTGCTTTTTATCAGCAGAATTAATGTTCGTTAAGCTGCACTTGGCAAGCACTGCAGTATGTGGGTGCTGAAGTTGAGCCTGAATCCTATGCATCTAAGTGCTTTGAATCCCAAATTTCCTATAAACACGACAATTTTATCTAAAAACCAGTGAGTGCTCTGAATCCCAAGCTTTCTATAAATATGACACTGATTTTACCTAGAAATAGGCAAGTGCAATACAGGGCCAGCAATGACAAGAGATGCCTCCATTTCAACAGCAAATCTAACCAATTAGTAGAAAAGAGAAGAGCTCCATACCTCTGAATGAAGATGATCGGCCAACATGTTGGTTTCTTCTTCTTTCTGTTCCTCTTTTTTCCACTCATGCTCTTCTGGTACTTGATCCTGTTCCTCCTCTAAGTGCTCAGGCTGACCTGCCTGCTCCATTTCTTCCTCTTCCAGTTCTTTTTTACGTTCCTCTTCAACTTGATCAACACGTTGCTCATCATCCTCTCCAGCTTCTTGTTGCTCCTGAATATTTAGCTCTTTGGCATGCTGGCCCTCATTAGCCCTTCTTTGCAGATGAAAAGGCTCAGCTTTGTCTTCTTTTTCCTGGGTATTTATTTCTTCTCTCTCTTTTGGCTTCTCATTCTGCAAAACATACACAAGATTATGTGTGCACAAGATATTATGGATTTCATATTTTCAAGAGAGCCAAGGACCAGATATGGATGCCTTTATTCCAGCCTGCAGTAGTGAAGCTGCTGTCGGGAGAGCCAAATGCCTGCTTTGGAACAAGCTACCCCTCCTGCCAAACGGTATCAATACCCGATTCTTGGCTCTGCACAGCTACACGAGGTGGTGTACAACTGCATCATGAAGTAGGTTAAGCCTCGTTTTATCTGAAATAGAATAAAAAACTATCTACAAAGGAAGCTTTGTATTTTTATTTCCTGTAGGTTCTGCTGGCCAAGAACTCTTGTAAACAAAACCACATCTGAGATTGTAACTTCTAGACTTTACCCACAACTTTGCTTTTTTTTCTTTTTGAACATCGGATAGCATGCCAATTTAAAATATACGGTCTTTAAGTGTGCTACTGAAACTTTATAAAACATGTGAAAAGACAATTTCTTCAGAACTTGTTAAAGCTTTTCTGTAACACGAGACATCTAAAATTTTAGAGACCACTTACTATTCAAAACATTAAGATTTTTAGCAACAGCTTAAAACAGCTTACATAAACCACTTTTAAGTGCATTTACAGTCACGTGAGAAAGATCATGAATATATTTTTCTACTACTCAATAAGATTAAACTGTTCCTTACTACTTTACTCAAGAACTGACAAACGTGTACAATTAAGCATACACTTCTATTGGAAGTTAAGCCTATATCTAGTATTTTGCTGAATAAGAACCCTTTCCTATAGAGTCTGTAGCCAGTCAGTACTTTATACCTCCTTATGCTCTTCAGCCACAGCTTCATGGTGTATTGGGAGGTCACTGGGGGGAGACAGTGCTCGCACCTCCGGTTGCTCGTTTGGTCGTTCTAACTTCTCAGGCTGTCGGAAACTTGTCATTTTGTTGAGTGTGTCCTTCAACTGTTTGTATTCCTCTACCTGGGACTAAAGTCAACACATTAATTACAGTGTGTCCAAATCAATTTCTTAACAAAAAGTAGTCACCTCGGAGTGAACTTGCTGGCAAGACTTATGGTAGAAAGACTCAATATTCACATCAGAGCAAATACCAAGGAGGAGAAGGGACGGGAGCTTTTAAAATTGGTTGTTTCCACGCACTAGATAGCATTGATTCGTCACAATCTTTTCAGCCAAAGTGCACATGCATACAAAGTATATTAGAAAAATCTCTGTGGGACAAAGACGAAGATTTGTTTTATTCATGCCAAGCAGGAGAATTGTCAAAAGGGGATGATGCAGTTTTCTTGGCAGACTAAAGCGAGGGAAATAGAAAGCACCACAACTTCTCCTTTACTGGCAGGAAGAAATGCAGTTCTTTCAGAAACAGTAGCTTCAAAGTGTACATACACATCATGAAAATGCCAAATCCTCAACATTCAGACAGGCGTTACACAAGACAACAGCCAACATACAGAACTGAAGCAAAGAAAGTCATAGGCCACCTTTGGTGAAGAGCAAGAAAAAAGGAAAAAAAAAGAAAAAGAGGAAAAAAAAGAGAGAAAATATAAATTTCTAAAGTCTTCCTGAAATGCAACAGTAAAATGTTGTAATTTGATTTGCTGTTTAACTTTGTACAAGATCAGGATACTTTCAAAAAGCTTTAAAGTCCGCTATGAGAACCCAGACTGGTTGGTACACCAGTCCCTGTCTATACAGCAGACGTACAAGAAAGACTATCTCATAAAGTAACATTTTTGAGACGGACAGGATTTATAAAAGCTGACCAGCTGCATATACAAAAGGTGGTGCCCCACGAGAGGGTCTCTGTTGCTCCAGGGGAGGTGGTGGGTGTGTTTACTCCCCATTTTGAAGTTGGAGTTCATAATCCTTTTTGAAATTCAGGTTAAAAACTGGCTACAGTTTACACGTGGTGACTGTGTATGTCATTTTGTGTGTTATGTGGTATCATAGCAATCAATAGTACAGCAGACAGGCATGATGCATTGATGTACAATGCATAATACTCATACAAAACAATATCCACAGTGCTACAGATTGACATGATGCAATGCATAACAGCTCCGAAGCTAGACGCACCTCGAAGCATCTTCAAAAGACTATGGCATCCATTAAAACAGACGGGCCTAAAAGCAAAGCAGAATGCACAGTAATTACTCTTGTCATTCCAGAGGGATACTTCTGCTTCCTGATTAACTGCTGGAGAGTCCAATAAGAAATTTTAGAGGAAAAATAGTATTTACTTAACATAAGACTAATACACAGGTGTCTGATTTTTCCCACCACCACCACTCGCTGACCGTGTAGGGAGACTAACATACTAGGATATTTAAACAGTGCACGTCCAGATCAGAATTCAAGTACTCCGTTCCGCTGCATGAGTCGCTAAGCTGAACATTGTGATTCAAGGCCACAGCCTAAAAGGTATTAATACTGACAGAAAGACAGGGTTTATAAAAATGAATCTGTCTGGCTGTTTGAGCTATGGAAAAGTACAAAGACTACAATGCCTTAAAGATTCAGGTCACAAATTCATTAGTGCAGTATTGACTACTGATATTTAATGTCTAGAATACACTTAGAAACAGAAGGGCCATTTATCTAGCTGTGTTTCTAAGCAATAATCTCTTGTGAACTTTCTGTAGCTGGTTTGCAGGAGAAACTATGCAACTCTGCTAAACACCTTCTGTTCTGAAAGAATGTGCAAGACCCTTCTGTTGAAGGAAAGGCTCTCCATATGATAAATGCCACATTCCGATTGCAGATAGAAAGGCTTTGTGTGACACAGGTTTTCTAGTTAAAGAACTGAATCAAAGCCAGGAGACGTATATGGAGCTTCCCTTTGGATTTGGTGAACCTTAAATCAGACCCTGCATCTGCCCTTGTGGCATTTCAGATGTTAGCAAATACATACCAAGCAGCTAACGTGGCCAGTGGGAGAAGAGCTTAAAATTAGCTGCCAGCATATTTTAGTACTGGAAATTAAGATTCTTCACATATTTAGTCCGTGAGGGACCTTCCTGGTCTTTCCCTATTTTTTTTAATATCTACACATATTGACATGCACAACAAGCAGAATAGGGGGGAAAAAAAATATCCAATGCTTTTAATGCTGCTAATGATTTTGTGGACCGTGAAAATAGTTAAATGAAGAAAATCAGTCAGGAATAAAAATGACTTCACACTGCCTCATTGCCTTTCCCTCTGATCTTTCACCAATAGTCTTCCTCTGCTCCAAAATTACTCTTACTTTCAGATTCCCTGTGGCCTACACAGCTTGTACTGGCACAGCTGACTGAATTTGCAGTAGTCTAGCAAAGTTTGCGCTTCATGGATAGTTCACTTGAAAATGACATTTAAGAAAGGTAATGCTGCTGCTTCTTTTTAACTAATTTGAGTTCCACCTGGAGTTTACATTCCTCCATATATACTCTACCTCTGTTGCACTGAGGTATATAGCCTTATAAGCCTTCCAGTCATACACAAAAAGAGACTTTATAGTATACCAGCATCCAGGTCTTTATAATGATACATGTGAATGTCAGAGTGTGGGATGTTACACTAACAGAAGTTCTATCAGAGAAGACAGAGAAAGTAAGGTATTTGACAGCTCTCATGGAAGCAGAGATACTCTTCTTACCAGTAACACATGCACTCGTGGGCCTATAACACAGCTTTTTATTTTCCGACAGCCCTATGATTTGTTGCAGCTTCTTCTTAAGAGCAACCCTTTAACTCATGCATTTCCCTGCAGTGTGCAGCACGGTGCTAACTGCAAATTCCCCATGCGAAAGGCTACATGCATAACATTACAGTCAGCTGAACTAGGAGAAACAAGTTTTAGGAAGGTTAGAGCTAGGAGAAGCTGCTTTCCTTTCTGACCTGTGCAGCAGCTAGTGCACTCTTGTGGTCTTCCAATGTCACTACAAGCTGGTTGTGTTGGGAGAGTAAGTTCTTATGCTGTTGCTACACAAAAAGAAGAACATTACATGTTTCACATAAAGTTCATTCTAAAGGTAAATTAGGTAGCCTGGGGGATTTTGAACTGGGAAGATAATTCAATTTATTTTGAAAAGAAAATCCTGAGTTGGAATGACAGCATTTATTTATTTAACATGGAATGCATATTACACACGCAGAGAAAGTGGGCGTGCCAGGAAAGAAAATTTTGGAGGCCAGAATTTGTGTAACTAAAATAAAGTTAAAAGTTGGAGTAGACGTTGATGAACGTTTAAAAAAAAAAATGGAGCTGGAAAACATTCCTGTCAGCAAACTTCGTTTGCCAAAACACAATTCTTAACTTGCAAAGTCAAATTTCCAATTCCAATGTTTGTACTAAATACTTCTCTTCCAATTCTTTTGGTTTTTTTTTCAAGTGAGCATGTACCTAAAGTGCAGGTGGCAAAAGACAAGAAATCCAAATCAGCCATATTCCTCTCCATTTTGCCACATAACAGAAACTACGAGTCCCGCATAGCCCATTTCTGGCTTGTTAAAACTTGGGAAAATTTTTCTTTTTCCTAGTGGTCTTGAAAGTTCTCAAAGCAAAGCCTACCTTGACATCTTGTAACTGGGTGTGAATGTCTTGGTGAGCTTTTCTCAACTGTCTGTTCTCCTCCCGTAAGTTATACAGGGATTCTGTTTAAAAGAAATGACATGCAGAATTTAAACCCGGTCAGATTTATAATACTTGATTAAGCACCAAAATTAAGACTATAACACAAACTACATAAAATCCTACACAATTGCTATGGTAAAAATGGATTAGGGTAATTGTGTGGCTTCTTTACGTTACATCTCTCCCCAGCCCTATAAAACACCTTACATTTTCAAGCAGAAAATTGTAACATTTGGTTAAATTTTATATTAGTGCACCCAAGTCTGCAACTGGAATTATGCATCACTGTTCATGCTGGGGATTGCAGACAGCAAAATTCATTATGGTAATCTGAATCTTTAAAATGCAGAGAGGAAGCCACCCTCCTCTCTTCCCCCACATCGCATCTGGCGAGTGAGAATTTTGTGTCGTAGGACTAAGCTATTCTTTGGGAAGACGTGCCCAGATGGCCAGCATACTTAAAAAGCTTTATGTTCTGGGACCAGGGAGAGGGGCTTCTCTTCCAACTTCTTACATTATGTTGATGTGGAATATTGCAAGCAGACACAGGCAAGCTCTTCCCACACTCCAAGCTGCTAGGCTGCAATCCAGCTCAGTCCAAGAGCTAGCTGTATGACTTCATTGGTGTGGTGCCAAGGCAGAACTAATAAACACAGCCTCTGCCTGCAAAATACTGTGCAGACAAAACTGCAGACAGCTCCAAAACTAACTCATGTGTTAGTGACACATGGCAGAAAGTGGCTGAGGGCCCTTGATGGGGAGAGCCCCGTCCTTTTGTTCTATGCAATTGTGTAATTAGGATTGAAGGGGTCTGCAAACTGCAAAGAATCTCTTTAACAGGAACCTGGATGCCAAGAGTAAAAAATGAATACTTCACCATCCAAGTATACAGGTGCAACGTGTTTCAGAGAAGCTGATACATATAGAGAAAAATGAGGTCTGAAATGTATATAAAGTCACTTCACCTCAGAGGCACAATTAAATCTCCAATAGAACTGGCAAACATTCTTAGATTGCCTTTCATTTACAAAAAAGAGTAAAGAGGCAAATCGATTTTTCCAGGTCTATACAAGTCTTAGAACTAAAAGTGAAAGACGGGATAAACCAGCCAGACACTTGACGGGCTTTTAAGTGCTGCATTTTTTACTATTTCTCTAATCTACATAGAAACACGATTAGACACAAATTAATAGATTTCAGAAAGAGGCCACAGAAAATCATCAGTAAAATGTAACTTATCAGGAGGCATAAGATACATGAATGACCTGTTAGCGAGAGCAGAGACAATGCCTTTCTGTCTCACATCACACAAAACACAATGATGAATACACATTTTAATCTGGGCAGCCAGAAACAGGTTGCATATACCCTTCAGCTTAGAGATCTCCTGCTCTTTTTCCTGCTGCAGCTTTACGTATCGCTCCTTGTGATCACTGAACGTTCTGCTAAACTCTTCTCCTTGTTTTCGGTGATCTTCCTCAAGGTCAGCATGCTGTTTCTTTAGTTCTTCATGTTGACTCTGCAAACACCAAGTTGGACACTGGAACAGTTCTGTATCTGCATATCTGGCTAATATTGTCTTTGGCAACTTGTTAAATAAGTCCAGATGAATAGAAAGCATTCATAACAATAGGTTTATTATTCAAAGCATGCATATTGCAGCTCTTCTCAAACACAAAATGATCTCTGTGATGAGTAGTCTCCTGTTCTAGGGCTATGTCACCTCACGCTGCAGTTGCACTGTCCCACTGGGAGCTGCTGAATGCGTCTAAGAAATTCCTTACATGCCAAACCATGTAAAGTCTGATAAGTCAGCGATCCATACAAGTAATTGCATTTGGTAAGATTAAATTACCCACTGGAAAGCCTGACTAGAAAAAAGTGAAGTAAAGCCTCTTTTAACGGACCTGTTGTAAGAGGAAGGCACCATCAATGTACTGACATTCTGGAGTGAATTACCAGAAGCCAGTGAGGCTGTATCTCCCTGACATAGCAGAATGCCCGTACCCTGTGAAACTGGATATCTCAGTTACCTACCTTCAACATCTGGTGTTGTACACTCAGTGCACTGTATCGGCTATTTGAGTCTTGCTGTAAAATGAAAACACTAGGGTTAAACAGAACAATACTGTCATTCCTCTAACCTCTGTACCTGCAGTTATTTAGGAGTCACAAGGCAAGGGACATAACTCCCCAGGAAACAAATTAATCTCTCCACTTGCTTTGGAACATAGCGAGCACATATACTTTGCACTTAACTACAGCAACAATGTATTTTAACTTAGGTTACTCAACTCACAAACTGCTCCCCAGTTTCAACATGAAGTAGCCATAAAATCCTAATTTACTCCCTTTATAAAGAGTTCTCTACAGGTCTCTGGGTCCTTTGCCAGATACAGCTTTCCTTCTGGCACTTGGTGTATAAAACAAAGTTTCTTGATGTTTTTATACTTTCCAGTTCAAAGACCCTGTGTTAGAAAGTTGTCACTGCCCTTTTCCCTGTGGACTAAGCTACAAAAAGATTTTGAATGCCTTATTATTCCCCCTTCCCCTTAAAAATGGTAACATTACATTCGAACTACCATAATATAAACAGGAGGATGTTTTCTAAATTAATTTTCTGGAAAGATATTAGGATCTCCTATTACAGCTCAGATAATTAGGAATTGCAGTGCACTTACGCATGCAGAGTAGAAATTGAGTGAGTGAGTGCTCTTTCAATTAGTATTTTGTGAGACCTCTTTGAACAGTTGTAATTGCAAAGCATTTCCTTTTTCTTGCAACTCAAATAGCATCAACTATTAAAAACTTGTACTAGGAATGATGACTTACCCTTCCTTTATTTAGCGTTTCCTGTGCTTCTAGTTTATAAACAAGAAAATCTACAACATAAAAGGGAAAATACTGATGAAAAAACCCAGGAAGGTTAGAATCTGTACTTAAATAACATAACTGCTGCGTACATAAATTCTCTTAAGAGCTGAATACTTACGCAGTTACAATTTGCCAAAAGACCTTCAAAAAACTATGGAGAATTTAACAAAATGCTCAAATTTTGACAAAATATTTTCATTAAAAAGTTTCATAAAATATTTTCATTAAAAAGTTGTATATCTTAGTGTGAGATATATGGGGTACAGGCTCAAGACTACGGATGGGTAATTAAACTGTTACATGAACTCTCTCAGTAGAGGCCCAGTAGCATCATTCAAAAGGAAAAGAACATTTATAAATCGTGTATTCTTGTATTAGGATAAAAAAAAAATATGTACTTGAAAAAGTGTGAAAGTCTAGATTATGTTTAAATAAAACAAAAATTTCCCCTTTTGTTCCTTGATGCTCTTTTCAAGATTTGAAAATGCCGACTCACCTTTGCATAGCAATGGGACAGCTCTACACTAGATGGCACCAGAAAGCTATCGAGAACTGCACAGTAAGAATAGTTTCTTACACGTTCTTAATCTTTGCTAAAGTAGTTGTTTTAATTCAGCAGCTGACTCCTCAGTTTTAGGAAGAATACCGGCTTTACTATGAAAATTGTAGTGAATTTAGAACAGCAAAAGACTCGGAGAAAACTCAGAGGATTGCATTCTGCTGAAGTTTCATAGGGGGCAGATGTGCAAGAAATACGTGTGCCAACATTTCCCCCTCACACACACCTAGAACTTAGTTTTAATCATTAAAAGGTACGTAGGCATGTGTTTACCCTTAAGCATGTGTAAAAAAACTGATTCAGAGTCTAATTTCACATTGATGGAATCAGGAAAAGATCCCATTTTTTGGTACAAGTTTTAAATTTTCAGTGTGCCGGAACAGGATTTACATATGCCCATGCTCCACATGTGTGTTAGGTTTATGTACATTGATATACACATATTCTCTGTGTATACTATGCCATGTTGCAGTGATCTGTAAACAGTACTAAAAAGATGAATAATTTTTTAAAAGATTAGATTAAAAAAATACATTAAAAAAACACATTAAAAAGATGTACTAAAGAGACCACCACAGATCTGCCAAGGTGGTCCTGCTGACACGTTATACATTGGCAATTCATTTAAAATTGAACAAAACACATCTGAAGTTACTTTCTAAAATAATCAAGTTATCTTAAATGTCAAAGTGAAAAGGACGTTTTTACCTTCTTTCGCTTTCTTATGTTCAAGCCTTTCCTTTTGTAATGACTTTTCTAATCTTGACCTGTGCTCATATACAACTGAAAAGAGAAATTTTGTACACAATTCATTTTAAAAGTAATATATACAAAAAACACCCACCCCCAGCACACCCAGAGAGCATTGGCACAGAATCTACCAGCAAAATACAAGTGGAATGAGGTCATAGGATAAAGGACTGTTTGTATCATTTGGGACAGTAACTTTTTTTCTTTTTTGCATGCTTTATTGATCCTGAATTCTGGGTTATTTCCATTGCATAAACATAGAATGTGATAACCATGTAAATGATTTGTTTACAGAGAGTCAGCTATGGCGGATCTACACAAAAGCTACCAAATCCTCCTTCCTTTTTAGGTATGTAGGTACCCATTTTCCCATGCTTTCATTCTCTCCTGCCTTGTTTGTAAAGAGACAAGGAAATAAGACAGGACAACCTTACTGCCAGAGTAAATCCTTGCAGCAAAGCAATTGTCACAAGGAGGGAAGAAAGATGCACAAGTGCAGGATGCCTTAGAAAGGTGCAGTAGTACTCTAGACAGGCTGCTTAGCCTAAGACATGGAGAACCTGAGATCCATTCCTAAATTCTTCCCAAAACTTGGACAACTCAGTTTTCTGTGACCTTCTTTTTTGTAAAGCCTAGATCCTTTACACCACAGTGCTGTTGACCTGCAGACTGCACAATGAAACGCTTAGGTATGTCCTCAATTTCTTAGCAAGCACGTGCCAACACCAGAGTATACATATGCCAAAGCACCCCGTACCTGCATGGAATATCCACATAATCTGAGGAGGATTTGGGTTTTTTGAGGGTTTTTTTCACCCCCTAGTTAAGGAGGTAAGGCAGGAAGAACAAAAGAAATCTTCTGAAGAGCTAGGATAGCTAAAGTATAAAGCTAAACTGGATGCTTCTCTGTAAGGCTATGGTATCAGAGACCGCTTGTCAGGAAATCAGTTTGAGAGTAAAATTTAATCTTCACCGATTCTTAAATTCATTTAGACGTTTTCTTTAATTGAGTCAAAATACCCACACAACAGCCTACAGGTGAATGAAGAAGCGTGACAACCTGTGTATGAATGTCTGTGTACAGCACTTCAGCCAAAAAGCAACAAGCTGAGGTTTTAGGGCCACCACTCAGTACCACCCACAACGTCCTCAGCAGACCAGGTAACGGTCGTCACCCGGTGTGTCATGTGGTGTGTCGCTGTCCCCTCCAGCAGGATCACTGACTACAAAAAAATGCATGTGGTTTTTTGGAAAGATGCTCTGACATCATTGCCAAATTCTACAAGCCCTCTGAGATGACATTGCTACCAGAAGAGGTGGTTCTGCTGCTTGTTCTCGTACCGTCCTTCCCTTCGCTCTCACTGCTACGCGTGATGGGACAGCAGGACCTAGCAGTTGGGGACAGGGCGTGTAACAATTCCTTCTGGTGACAGTGCTGTCTTGTACAGTTTTTAAGAGAGCAGCAGTGAAACTGGCAGTGACCTGGAACGCTGGGTGGCACGGCAGGAGCCTGGCAGCTCCAGGTTTGATCACAGAAAGCAGAGACAACCTTACTTCTAGAATTTTACGGTATGACAACTCGGTCACACGAATGGTCCGCCGGACCAACCGTGCCATCTCTAAGGACCTGACAGGAGCAGATGCCCAATACAGAATACACACAATGAGTTTACAGTATTTCTTTGGCACTGTCTCCCAGCACTTTATGACCCCCAAAGACTGTCCGAGGCACCCCCAGGTCCTTTCCGTACACCATTTCAAAATGGATTTTACATTTATGAATTTGTCTAATTGTTTGTTGTATCCGTGTGTATTTAGGACATGCAATAGCCTCTGGCAGAGAGTCCCACCACTTAGCTGCCAGTAAAGCAGCATTTCATTCAGGCTTGTGTTTTGAACATCTAGTTTCAGATGTCTCTAAAAGCGATGGGGCACATCAGTCCCTATTTACCCTTTCCTCACCACTCACTAGACTAAAGGATCATTATCTGAAAAGGCCTACCAAGTTTGCAGCAAAGGAAAGATATTAATTAAAACTCCCGCAAATTTACAATTATATTTGCCCAAGCTCAGTTTAACACAAGTACTTTTCACTGTCCAAATTATAATTTGCACTCTAAAAGAGTTATTAATTTGTATTAATGGAATGTGTGATTTTTCCTTCAAAGCTAGGAAACTCATTTTCTGAGAAGTAAACCATTGGTGAATGTAAGCCTTCAACAGGAAGCATTAAATAAAGATTTGTATCTTGGCAGCCACAGAAAACTCCTCTTGCACCTTAAAACATGTTCTTAATTCCACCAAGGTGCATTCTGCAGGCTCTTTAGCTACTGGTTTATCTACACGTGTTTACGTTTTGGCTTAGAAGCTAGATTGCTAATCAATCCTTGTCACCTATCTCTACTTTGCTATTTATCTTCTAAAGTCAAGGGCATCAGTCAAGATGTACTAATGTATCAACATCCTCTGCAACAAAACAAGCATGTAATGAATATTCACAAACTCACCAGCAAGTAAGCTTCCAGAGAAGGGGGAAAAAAAAAAAAAAAAAGGCACCACTACAGTAATGGTTTTATCTAGGCACCGAAGATTGTGAATGCCAAATTACATTGCAAAAGGAACAGTGGTTGTAGCATAGCAACTCAGGAGAGAAATGAAAATCCATAATGGGTTTCCTCTCCCATGCAGACAGGGGTGGAAATAGGCTTTTTGGCAAACAGACTAAACCACAAACAGCTTCAGAGGTAACATTTTCCATTTCACTTCTTGGTCTGCAAGCGTGCCTTCCTCGGCCCCTCCTAGTGTTTTAACAAGCGTGGGGTGGAAAACGCTGCACAACAAACCCATAATAAGGGCAGGAAGAAAGGAGAAAGAGAATGCAATAGTTTGGGTTTTAGGGACCACGGTGCTCTGTAGCTTTCACAGCTAATTGCATCTCTGCTGAGCTTCGGCTTTCCCGTCTTCACCCTGCACTTTCAAGCAATGTCTCTACAGCCCTCCCAGGCAGTGCATCCTCACTGCTACCTCCTGTGTGCTAACATTTGACATACTAGAACAAAGCTGGCAAGGTCTTAAAATAGCCCTTCAGATGGCCAAAAAGGGCTAAGAAAAACTTCCTCCTACACCTCTCCCCGTCTAGTTCATTTACTGGTTGGTTCAGCAATGTTTTTCTCTGATAAAAGTCCATAACGTGCAACGTAATAAAGATTTTGATTAAGAAAATAACTATCAGGAAAGCGTAGCTTCCATATTTTCTCACTTGCTCTTTTGGGGAGTAGGTTGCGGATCAGATTTTGTAAGTACATATAGGAGTTTATCTCCCATAAATGTAAATTATTTCCACCAGTCAGAAACTTCCTAGGCAAGAGTCCAAACTAGAAGACACTTGCTACTACAGCAGGGGATTTCTCCTTCTTCACTACCAGCCTGGATAGAAGATGTCTGAGAAAGAATCTCGAAGAAATAAATACATTGAAAAACATGTTTTGTGTTATAGGTTTCCCAGTCAGGGGGGTGGAACCTACATAAGGAATCTGGCAAATTCCTACTGGTATGATGCACCAACACGGCACTTCACAATTTTTTCATAGGGTAAGTTCTTAATTTTGTACTGATCTTTCCACAAGTAATTGAACTTTGTTTCTATGTTATATTTAATAGAATGGTGAAAAAAAAGGGGAAAAACATTGTCATCTAATGGCTAATATGCACTATTCCAAAGCTGGAATAACTGCAGGTATCAGTTTAATTCTTTAAGTTACCTATATAATGTAACCTACATGAACGAACAAAGAACAACATGAACCCACAGAGAGGTGATCCAGCCTCAAAGAGCAAAGCCCAGAAACAGAACCAGTAACGTCACAGCGAGTTAAACCACCTTTCGCCTGCAACAAGGAAATATTTAACAGCTCTTGAATTGATCCCAATTGAATCAAGTCCTTGATTTAAGGTTTTTCTCATACAGAAAGGACAGTGGAGGAGAAGAAGGGGGTGCGACGCTCTATAGGTTCTCAGAAGATTACACCACTTTGACCACTGCTGAACGTTAATTGCAACACAGGAGTCAAGCGATCTGATGAAAGCAAGCTTATTTAACAGTCATGGTTATTTCTCTTATCTTTGCTTTGCACCTCCAAGCAGTAAAACCATCATTACACAAAATAAGCCATTACTGTATATTTAAAAGAAAGTATTTCCTATTCTACATTATCAGCAATTTTGCAACTGTGTTACTTTGGTATTTTGGTGTGAAGCATGATCCAAGACTCTAAAATAGCTCAGCTCCCACTATCTTACATATGGGAAAATTAAGATTACATTGGGATTTAAATATACATGATGCAAGAAATCTTATTAATTTCATTGTTATTGTTTCTTATGCAATTCTGCAATCTTTCTCTGAGCTTATAGTAATACCCTTTCATTTAAAACCAGCAGATTTCAGTAGTCTTGGCAATATTCAATGTTATTTTCTCTCAGACTGTGGCAGAGTTGAACTGAACCAGCAGTGTGTGGTAAGCCACACTGGCACTTTTCTAGTAACACTATGAAGGTCTGTAGAACATAGACTTGTTATAAAAATACAGTTAATTTCCAATTCTTGTCACTGCAGATAGAACCATTTAAAATGTGAACCCATGCAAACAGCTTTTCTGCTGAGAGTAAAGCTTTTCCATGAGCCAAGGAAGAATCCCTTCAATATGGGATGTACGATAGATTTTCTAGTCCAATGACAATAATAAAAATTATTATCTCAGAAGAGATTTCTTGACTCATCTGATGCTAACGTTTCATGCTGGGAGAACACGTTATTAATATAGGAAGACCTGCTCCCCAAGCTTCCAGCTTTGTATATGATTAAGTCACTCAATCTGGCTTCAAACAAGGAGATCCACTATTTCACTACTGATAATCTTATCAGAAACAGATTAGCAAACTGTGGGTAGCTCCTGGACAAGTATCAGGATTCCCCACCACAGTACAGCCCATAGCGGTCACAGTATGCACTCCACCTATTTCAAAGATTCGCAATTGAGAGTTTAGCAATAAATGGATATTCCAGTGACATTGCAAACATCTAAGAAGCAATGGAAGTATTCCCACAATAAAGACTTGGAAACCTGTGTTTTAAGTATAGCAGAAGAAAACACTACAGAAACCATGTACTTACAATATATTGAATGAAATATTGAAGCTATTTCATATTTTATACTCTTGAAGTTTTCTGTTTTGAATTTATACAAAAAGGATAGAAATAGAAGCCAAGATAACGTGAAACTGATTGTGTGAGAAAAACAAGCATTTTTCTGGCTTAATTATGGAACGATTTTGCATACAGGCAGGGATGGAGTGCTCATTTTATTCACTGAAAAACACAACTAGCACTGTGTGCAGTATCACAATTGCATTTACTTTAAAATAAACTCCTACACTTTTCAATTTACTCATGTGAAGAACGATCAAGTAATAGCTTTGTCAAATTACAGCCAGTCACTGCAAAAGAACAGAATTCCTCTTGGCAAACTAAACCATGCATTGGCAGTTGCGCTTAAAAATAACCACTGCTTTGACTTAACTCTCTAGTCATTTATGCTGCTCAGAGTATTAATAATTTTAAGAGAGAAGTTTGTATTTAATATCCGGATCTTCACATTCAGGGGTTTTGTAGTGTTTGTCACAGACCTACCACTGCTTTCTATTGCACAAGGAGAAAGCAGTAACGTCTATTGCTTTCAAAGATCCTGCACCAAAAAAACCCCTATCAATTAAAAGAAACCTTTTCCTCTAATGTGGTCAGTACTCCAATAAGAAACTAGAATTGGAGAATAGGACGAGCAAATTATGGAGATTTGGGTCTGACTAGCCCAAGTGCAGGCAGCTAGCTGTACAACAGAGCAACGTCCCACCGCATCGTGCTCCCAATGCAGAGCGGTTCTACATGAATGAGATACACCACTGCTACTAAAACAGTTTCACACAGAGCTGTAGATGGAGACTGATCAACTGCCGGCACTTAGGTCAAAGTTTAGCCATAAGCCAGATAAGATCTACCCAAAGATAACAGAAAACTGACTATGTGCATTTTTATATAACATTTTCAGTCTTCGAACACTGGAATCTGGGTAAGTTGGAATATATCTGAGAAACCAAAGAATAGTTTGGGAATTACCTGTATCCTGCTAGCTGATGTAACACTGAGTGTTGGGAACCCATTGAAGCTCACAGCTGACTCCTTAACTAAAGTTGTCAGACTCCTGCTTTTGGCTCTACAAACTCCAACTCAGTCCCTGGTGTCTTGCCCAGGACAAGAATTATCACTGATGCTCTCTGTGAAGCTTGCCTTCTATCAAGGGGTTTTCACACACTAACACTGCAGAGCGTGGTAACAGATTAGACAAGGTATCAGAACTAATCACGAGAGAACTTCAAAAAGCTCTGGAACGTGTGGAGAGTTCAGGTAAGCATATAAGAAAATTCACATGCTTACTAAGGAATAGTCGTGACCTCTATTAAATTATAAGGATGACATGAAAATTAATTTCTAAACTGGAGTAAACATCTACATTTAATAGAATCCTTTTACTCCACCCTGCCTCATTTACTCCCTTTCTTAGAAGTCAGTAACACCTCTAGGAAACATCAGATTTAAAAACAAATTGCAAGTAAAACATAATGATAGGTTAGGATATAGGTGGGCATTTCTCATGTTGAAGCAGTAAACTGTAATAGCTGCTGCTAAAAAGAAAAGTTTGAGAAGGGGTATTAAATGCGATTAAATATTTAATCCCTAAGCTTCAGACATGACTTTTATTAAGAAAGAGATCACGTTTTCCATCCCAGGAAAGATTTCCTGCACACTCCACAAAAGATTTCTTCCAACCTTTGGTGCCACCCCCGGTTACGACATGCTGGGTCAGATGAGCATCTCACCTTGCATATGCTGTTTTCTATACACCTATCTATGCTAAAGATTTTTTTTTTAAATGATAAACACAAATAGTTCAAACAAAACCTATTTAAAGAATTTAAGTATAAAATCACAAGGTTAGCAGATTTACTTCTAAAAAAATTCCATTCCCTTTTCTTCTCTTCATTATTCTGCCTTTTGTGTCATGACACACCAGACCATTTTGAAGAAAACACACAAACATTCAGAAGAGCTGCAGAGACAACAGTTTCCTTCTCACATTGTCTCTGAATGTCTGGGTCTGCCCAACTCTCAGCTCTGAGAAACAAGGGCCTGTTCTTTCTCTCAAAAATTGTTTCAGATTTTTTTCAATTTTATGCAGAAGTCTAGTGATTCTATCTACATGGTGTTAGGATCTATATAAATATATGTATATTCAGAAACTAGCACAAAATCGACATTGAAGAAACACAATGTAATCTATACATACACAGACACCTTGTTTTAATGGTCTCTCGTAACTGAAACATACATTTGCATTTTTATCATAATGGCATGTGGCAAAAACTGATGTAACCACTATGGTTATCACCTTACAAAACTGCTAAACCACTTCCTTAAATTGGTTCTCGAGAGCTCTAACACAGGGGACTTGGTGTCAGCTCCAGTTGTACGTTTCAAAAAACAGCATAGAGAAATCAATAGTTTGAGTTAGTGGTTCATAATTTTTTTTTTTTGTAACAGAAGATCACTGTCAAATCTCAAAATATGCATCTGAGTACAACGGATTAACTGAAACACTGAAAATAGCATTGTTCAGCATGGTGGCATAGATAGGAATAGACTGCTTACTATGCCCTCCAGGAGCGCAAGCAGGCCATACTTCTCTCAACATCTCTGTAATTAAGCTTTGGAAATGACTGCCAAACTCAGGGATCTGAGTCACCTCAGGAAAATAAGATACTAGGCTAATTTCAGATACCTTGGGGCAGGGGGGGAATGTAGAGCAAGAGGTGGAGTAATTGCAGTTTCTTTTATTTCTTAAAGATACATAGTAGAAAATCTCAGGAAGTTTGGTTTATGCTAGATACCAGAAAAAGATCAGAATTGCATACAGCTCAGAAGACCCTTCTTTAAACAAGGAACAGCATCCAAACCAGCTGAATTCCTTAAGCGCTTACCTCAGGCTCCAACTTGACTAGAATTTCATGCTCCTGAATCCTAAAAATCCCCAAGAAAAATCACCCAACAAAAGATTCTGCCTTAATTAGTTGTTCCATATAGTTCATTTTTTCAGGAATCTGAATTTCAGGAAGCCTTTGACACTTTCCCCCACCGCATTCTCCTAGAGAAGCTGGCGGCTCATGGCTTAGGTGGGTGTACTCTTCGCTGGGTAAAGAACTGGCTGGATGGCCGAGCCCAGAGAGTGGTGGTGAACAGAGTTAACTCCAGTTGGTGGCCGGTCTCAAGTGGTGTCCCCCAGGGCTCAGTTTTGGGGCCAGTCTTGTTTAATATCTTTATCAATGATCTGGAGAAGGAGATCCAGTGCACCCTCAGTAAGTTTGCAGATGACACCAAGTTGTGCGGGAGTGTTGATCTGCTGGAGGGCAGGAAGGCTCTGCAGAGGGACCTGGACAGGCTGGATCAATGGGCTGAGGTCAATTGTATGGGGTTCAACAAAGCCAAGTGCTGGGTCCTGCACTTGGGTCACAGCAACCCCATGCAACGCTACAGGCTTGGGGAAGAGAGGCTGGAAAGCTGCCCAGCAGAGAAGGACCTGGGGGTGCTGGTTGACAGCCGCCTGAATATGAGCCAGCAGTGTGCCCAGGTGGCCAAGAAAGCCAATGGCATCCTGGCTTGTATCAGGAATAGTGTGGCCAGCAGAACTAGGGCAGTGATCATGCCCCTGTACTGGGCACTGGTGAGGCCGCACCTCGAACGCTGTGTTCAGTGTTGGGCCCCTCACTACAAGAGAGACATTGAGGGGCTGGAGCGTGTCCAGAGAAGGGCAACGGAGCTGGGGAAGGGTCTGGAGCACAAGGCTGATGGGGAGCGGCTGGGGGAGCTGGCGTTGTTCAGCCTGGAGAAAAGAAGGCTGAGGGGAGACCTTATCGCTCTCTACAACTGCCTGAAAGGAGGGTGTAGAGAGGTGGGGGTCGGTCTCTTCTCCCAAGTAACTAGCGACAGGACAAGAGGAAATGGCCTCAAGTTGCACCAGGGGAGGTTTAGATTGGATATTAGGAACAATTTCTTTACGGAAAGGGTGGCCAAGCATTGAACAGGCTGCCCAGGGAGGTGGTGGAGTCACCATCCCTGGAGGAGTTCAAAAAACATGTAGATGTGGCACTTTGGGACATGGTTTAGTAGGCATGGAGGTGTTGGGTTGACGGTTGGACTAGATGATCTTAGAGGTCTTTTCCAGCCTTAATGATTCTATGATTACTTAGTTTTCATTACCATTAAACCTCAAAAACAGCACCTGACTTTTAGCAGGACAGATTTAATTCCTTTTTATATGCAAGGATCCTATTCCAAAATGAGTTACATTAGCCATGAATTGCTGGCAATATCCTCACTACTATATAAGAGATGCTATAATGCATACTCAAATCTCACTGTGGGTGGAAACCTTACTCATAAGGTTGTCCCACCCAGATACACAGGCTGACAAGCCTGTATCCTGCCCAGCAAAAACAACCAGCCCAATGAGACAATGTGTTTAGAACATCATATTTAAGACTTGATAATTCAATCGGTTTTGCTCATGTAGGAAGTAAGGAAATAATTCCACTGTGTTGCTTAGGCTTTGGTTTTAACAGTACAGCAACAACCTTAACTGAACCACTCCAGGAGTACGTAACTCTCAGATATTAGCTTTAAAGTTTTGTCAGTACAACTGCAAAGTGTCAACCCTAAAACTCTTCCCAAATTGTGTGCTTAGTACAGCCAGGTATCGCTTAAACTACGCTGTTGACTACAGGATTTCTGGCTCAGTTTGCAGCTACAATTATCAGATGATGACCGTGGCTGTTTCATCCTCTGCTTTTCTACTGGTCTCCCTCCAACAAAGCTGATGATGTTTTAGGTGATGCAGAAGCTGCTGTCAAACCTTTGCCTGCTAGGAATATGTGACAGAAGATGACTGTGGAAGAAGCCAGAATGCAGACTCGCCAAAGCATCCACCCATCTTGTATCCCTCCTTCTCTCTCAGCTCTGAAGTGTTCATAAACCCAGACAGATCGATCACTCACAAGCTTTAAAAGGCCTAAATCATCATCAGTAACAAACAGTTTCAGGATATTGGCTCTATCTTGCATCAGTCTGTTAGCTACCAGGCCCAATATTAAACCGGGAGGGTGGGGAGAAACAACAAAACCCAGGGAACAAAACCACCCTATTACCTCATGCTGCTTAGCATTCCTTCAGACTACATGCTCTGTGATCTTCAGCCCAGATTCCGACTTGGGTGCAGATGTGACATTGCAGCACTGGTAGAAATTTATCCTGGAAGTATTATGTCCACAGAAAGTGATTTAAGGACATTCCAGCACAGATCACAGGAATGAAACAAAATATAAATATGGGCATTTGCTCAATTTATCTTTCCAGTCATAAAATTCAGCTGCTGGGACTCTTACTCACTACGGACCTAGAAGCAACAAACCAGCTCCCTGAATTAACTGAACCGGACAAAACTCTAGCACCTTTTCTGTGCTCGGATAATGAAGAAATCTTGATAATTCCAGATAACCCGAAATCTTCAGGTTGAGCTGCAACACAGACATACATCTATCTAAATATGTGTTTTATACATACATATATGCACATACAAATGCATATACAAATATGCATTTACAGCATATAAATCTTCTATACTAAAGTTTTGCACAAATAATTTCAAACATTTAATGTGTTTTTAAGTATTTAGAACATTAAATACCCAGTGCAAAATGTGACTGGAAGTACAAAAGACAGATTCTTAGATGAGGTTACAAACCAAAGCATACCATTTCAGGTAGCAGAATTAGGGACGCCGTATTTGCCATTTCACGCAGTACCGTACTGGGTGTTGAAGTACCCCCATGTGCCAACAGTACACAGAGAACTAACCTCAGATCTCAGATAGCAACAAAACACAATCAAAACAAGCGCTGTAGTATTACGTGCAATCTGAAACTAATAGGACTGACAGGAATTCAGGCTACTGCTGTTATGGAGAACAACCAAACCATATAGAAGCTGCGTAGATGTAGCTCTACTTGTATGATGCCTGTGAAAAATAAGCCATCAAAAGTACTGTTAGTTCTTCCTAGCTCTGCCAACTTAAGGTACAAGTTTAAATAGAGTACTATAAAAGAGGGATGAGATAGTGAAGTAAATCCACATCTGTACGTACTTCAATAAGGACAGCTTTGGCATCTACATAGTTAGCATGCAGACAGACATAAATATTAACCACTAAGTTACACAGAACTACGATGTAGTACTGTGATGCATTATGCAAGTCTCTATACGTAGAGCTGCTATAGATCTGATCAACTTCTAGCAGGTCAGCTCCAAGGAGGGGCCTCAGTTGAGGACAAATGGCACAACAGGCACAGAGGAATTCTACATTTGCTTTTCAGCTGGTGCTTTCTAGCGCTGGATCAGATAGCTCTGAGGAGATCCACAACTTGTCTACAGTAGGGCAAACTCTGAACTCTCAAGTTCAGAGTTCCTGCTGGGTTGGCTCCCAAGATTACAGTATGATCTCAGACTGCACAGAGATTGCCTGAAGCCATCAGATACGTTAAGACTATAAGAGAAAGAACAGGAAAATTAAGGTAGTAAAAGGCACTAAATGTAGGCTGTTATTAGGATTAGGGATTAAAACAGATTAAGCAGATTAAAATAGTACACAAGGGGTTACTTAATACCCAGAGGATGCAAAGACAGAAGCTGTAAGGGCTAAAAAGATATTTGTAGATACATTCAATTTTGAAGCAGTCGAAGATATATTCAGGTTCATCTACAGCTGTCAGTGCCTTTCTGTTCTAGCAACTATATGGCCAATGGTTTAAGAGTTAGTTTGACACATCTTTGTAGGAGGCAAAGAGCATCAAGTTTTGTTTTTAAGAAATACTAAATAAGATTATCTTCATGTTTTGAACATATAATACTAAGAGAATGAGATTTAAAAGTAATCAGCTTACAGGGAAGATCAGCTTCTCTATGAAAGACTTTACACATAACAATGACTTTAGGTTTTCTTAGCAGCCAAGAAATTGTGTGTCATCTCTAAATTTTGCCTGTGGTATTCCCTTTGTGGGTTACAAAAGCAGCCCTACATTCTCCATGCCCATCAGAACTTTGTTAAAGAGATAAAAATGCCAAAGTTTGACATTCTTTTTTGTGAGAAGTTTAGCTTTCAAATACAAAAATCTTCTGCAACGTGAGCTGTCTAACGGAGGTGAGCTTAAGATCCCAGCCTCTCCAAACCAGTTATTCTTATCATGTTCCCCAAGTCTGCCATCCTTCCAATCACACCCTGGTCTTATTTCAAGAGGCACAAATGCTTCTCAGGTGAGTACCTGAAGCTGCGAACACCAGAAAAAGCAGAACTCCCTACAACAACAGTTGTATGCAGCCCTCTTCAGATCAGGTGCATGGGCTAAATAATTTTGAGACCTCTTCCTGCACCATTTTTCAGTGATCTGTACATTCTGCCTTGGTAGATGAGAGTGCTATTTTCCCCACATGTACAGAAGATCTAGCCTGGTTCACGTGCTGCGTTTGAGCAAAACAAGGCAATGAAAAAGATAAAAATCTAAGACAACTGGCTTTTCAAACAAAAACAGAAAACACTGCTCATTCAGGCATGAAGAACTGGCAAGTACCAAAAAGAAGGTTCTTATTACCTACATAAATGAAAAACCTAAAAAAAATGTGCAGAGATAGAAAAATAGCAGAGGGGACAGTAGGAAGTGAAGGAAGGCTACACTCCGAGCTACATCTGAGAATCCTTCTTAAGATTTTGGGCAGACCAAAGGCATTCAGGTCCAAAACTGTGATCTTATGCATAAACTTAGGAGTTGCCTATGATCCTTAAGCATTTCACAACCTGACTCAAGTTTCACCCAGAAGCCCTAACAGTGTTCCCCTGTGTACAATCAGGAAAGCAACTGTCTCTATAGGCACCAGGAGTCACAAGAAAACCCAACCAAAATTCAGAAAACAGGTGATATTTCACTGTCATCCAAGTGTTTCAATCCAGTCAGCCTTCCAGGAGCACAGCCAGCCCAGCACAATACAGCCTCAGGAGCCTCAAAAGGACAACTTTAACAAGTTGCCCTTTTTTTTTTTTTCTTTTTTTTTAAATTAAAACAATATAAGCCTACTGCTGAAATGTTTGTTCAGGAAGTAGAAGTCCAAGGTCCAGTTCTCTCCTCAGCTTGTAATGAGCTTTAAAAAGTCTTATTTAATCACCCAAAGGGAGCTGTAAACACTAAAATCAACCACTGTTGATGCAGCACCCTCTTTTCCTCCCGGCAATGCTACGTCAGTGACCTTGCCCTTTAACTGGTTGCTGTTTAAAAGACTTCAGAGTGTTCTCATCATACTTCAGGCCCCAAAGTTATCCCTAGACCAGTAGCTATAGCAAAACTAATTACACTACATGGAAAAGATAAGTTGCACTGTGTTAGTAGTAATACTTTTTGTTGTTCTCATAAAAGAATAAACTCAAAGAATAACCTCTCATGTTGTTAAGGACAGCAAAGAGATGTAGCCTAGATATTCTTAGAGGTTTTTTTGTTTGGCAACAGAAACATTGTTGATTTAAAATCCAGGCCATTTAAAATCAAAAGTTCAAAGTGCAGTCAGATACTGCACCTGCAAACACAGGATTTTCTGTGAGCATTTTATGTTGTTTCAAAGTCTCTGTTTAAAGAAAATTCTTTCCTGTTGTTCCATATCAAAGTGTTAAATAGGAAAGGTTCAGAAATGGTTCTGGTGTTGTCTATCACCAGTTAGCATGGTGCTTGTGTATCTCCGGGCGAGTTCAGCATAGACACAGGTTCTGAATTCTCTATGTTATCCTCACTAATAAACTGCTACTGCAAAAATCCAAGTGATTACACAGGGCAGGCCACCCCAGAAAGAGTCATTAAATGTACAGGGAAAGACAGGGAAGAAAAGTTTATTTCTAGCTCACTAGGCCCAAGTCCTCGGGCATATAGCTTCACACCTCGGGCATATAGCTTCACATATAGCACACACCTTAGTGGGAGATTAGGCATCTAACGCTTGCTGCTGCGGTTAGAACGCAGAGGCTCTAAGCCTCACCCTCTTTTAGGTATATTAGCTATTGCCATAATATAGGAAAATTTTAAAGAACCAATTTTATTGTTACATTATGATTTTCCTTGTATTCTGTGACTTAATTGCTAGTAATTTTTTTTCTTTAAACAAGGTTTACTGCTACCATACTAAGCATAGATAAGATCTCCTGCTTAACAGGCTCGATACATTGCCATGGGGCCCAGAACCATGTGAATTTATTGCATTGATAATCAAATGTATTAACGTTTTCAGACTCTGGTCCATTATTTTACATTTCTCATTGATACACTGAAACAAGCAGGAGAATACTTATATAAAATGCAGCATTATCACTGCATTTATCAACTACTAGTTGCCTGCTGCTTCCACGAACTTGCTTGGATAGATGATGGCTACTCAAAATAATGTTTCATACATGGAAAGTTTAAACTAACAGTCCAGACCCAATATATCTGATCAAGAGAATCTCTCCTCTGTGTTAGGATAAAGTTCGTTGCATGCTCCTCTTTGGTACGGCCAGAGCAACAGAAAAAGCTAACTTGTTGAATTTTAGCTTGAGAACAAGATGTTCCTGTGTCCTCTTCAAATACTGTTGGCAAATATACAGACTAGCAAAAGTAGCCCTTTAGCCATCTGCCACATACCCACCTCCCGGCCAAACATTTACACCTTCTTCATGACTAAAATGAAGGTTTCTGTCAATTTTTTCCATGGCATTACCTAGAAATGGCCTGAAATTGAAATACTAAGTAATGACGGTCTCAGATTGTAGCTAAACATATTCAAGTAACAAATCACTGTAAGAATCTAATAGCATAAGCCCAATTCTGCGCTCTCTGAATGAAAACTGTATGCTTCCAGGCATGCTTTTATGTATGCTTCCACAGTGAAAAGTATGGTTGAAGATCACCCTGAAGTTAAGTACTGCTACAGCTGCTAGAGCAGACCACTCTTATTCTCGTTTTATAGAGTTTCGAGAAATAATACCCTGAAGAGTTTTAAAAGTTGGCTCTGGACTTTGTACATGCCAACCTGATAATCTTGGACTTGACAATTAGAGGCGCTGAGGTCTTGCACTTCCTAGAGCACCGATGCTTCATGTATGTATCTGCTGCTTTGCATCCGATTTCTGGACATGCAGATGTCAGACCTCAGCATCTTTTCATCTTCAAGTACAGGACGCCCACATTTGGCGCATCCTTAAACTAAGATACACAAGGATCTGTATTTATGTGGCAGCTTTAACCCAAGAAATTCAAAGTTATTCCAAAAGGAATAGAATAGCCTTATCTAAATAACTTCTTTGAACTTTACTTTCAAATTACCCTGTAAAAAAAATGCTTTATTAGAATACTCCTCTCCTTCCTGGAGCTATTTAAGGTTTATGCTGCCCAGGAACTGCAGCCTTGCATTTTTGCAGCTGATTGTTCTCTCAGCAGCATAAAATTAATACCGCTAAGACAACACAGAAACATACAAAAGTCCCAGACCTGGATGGGCCTGTACTGTTAGGTGAGCGGCAGGCAGTATGCCTGCCTTTTCCGTTTATACCAGGAATTGCAAAGTGATGTGCAGTCCTTTGGGACCAAGAGTCACTCTATAAAATGTGTGGGAGTGAGGGGGAATTAGAGCTCTCTAGGACTCCATGACAAAATCTCACACTGGCTTCAGCGGGGCTAGGATCCTACCCACGGTTAGATATCAAAACCCCACAGGCTGGAGGGAGAGAAGGGGAAGAAGCGCATAAGGAGCAAAACTTTGTGAGAGGTTGGACAGCCGGACCCCAGACTTCCCCAGAGGAGGAGGAGGAGGAGGAGGGTATTCTGCAAGCCTTAGGAAGGGGCGGCAGAGGCTCCTGCCGAGGTAAGTACCTTGTAACTGAGCTGAGAGGGACTCTTGATGCTGCTGGTACTTGAGCGCCGTGGCCTCAGCCTTCCTCAGCTGGCCCTGCAGCTCGTAGTAGAGCATCGCCCCGTAGAGGAAGCCGAACACCACAGTCAAGAGCAGGAGGGTCTGGAAAATCCGCTTCTGTTTTCGGGAGCACATCCCGTTGCCCATGTCCCCGGCGGGGTCCCGAGGGCCCCCGCCCCTCACGGCTTAGCAGCGGGCAGCTGGAGGCGGCGGAGGACGAGGCGGTGACATCGGAAGCCCCGGGCCCGCGCCGGGAGGAAGAGGGAGGGACGGAGGGAGGGAGGGGCCGGCCGAGCGCCTCAGCCCCTGGGCACCGCCGCGCCGCTCCGGGCGGCTTCCCCCTGCGTGCGGGCCCTGCGCCTCGGAGCGGAGCCGGCGGGACTCTGCGCGGCGCGGGGCGGGCGCCCCAGCCGCATGCTGCGGCCGGGAGGCTGCCCGGTGCTGCCCGGCCCTCCGGCGGCGGGAGGGGGCGGCCCCCGGCTGACTGTCCCGGCCCTCGGCTCCCCGCGGCAGGGGCGGGCAGCGGCGCTGGCTGCCGCGGCCTGCGGGAGAGGGGCTGCGGGGCGGGGGCGGCTCCGGGCTCTCCTCAGGCGGCGCCTTCAGCCCGGCCCCGCCGCGGGGAACCCGCCCGGCCGGGGGCTCTGCCGCCGCCACCTGAGAGGAACAAAGGCAACTTCCCCGGCCCCGCACTTACGTGTCACCTCCGCTCCGCCGCGGCTCCCCGCCGCGGGATCCCCGAAGGAAGTCCCGCTCCGGGCGCGGCCTCATTGGGCCCAAGCGCGGGGCTCTCCCCTCCCTTCGGGGCGGCAGCGCCTGAGCGCATTGGGTGCCCGCCGCGTCCGTCCGGCCCGCCGGGCGCTCCGCTTCCCTCCGCCCGCCCCTCTCCTCACGCCCGGCGCCCACCCGCCCGGCCCGCTGCGCGGGGCGCCTCGGGGTCGGGGCGGCGGGGTGGTTTCGCGCAGGGGCCGGGGCAGCCGAGGCCTGTGTGCCCGCCCGGCCCCCGTCTGAGGGGGCAGCGGGGCCGGAGTGACACCGTGTGGGACAGGGCGCGTGTGGCAGCCGGTGTGGCACCGCCTGGGACAGCCGCAGGGCAGGGGGTGACAAGGCCTGTGGCGGTTGGAGGGTGCCCGGCCCCCGCAGCCACACCAGGGCTCAGAGGGGCCTGCGGGACGCCCGGCTCCTGGGCGTGAGAGGTCTCGTACTGAGAAGGCGAAGTCCCGAAGAGCCTGTTTTTATAACTAAGCGCCGGATTAATTTACACCCTGCAGCAGATTAATTTATTTTTTTCATAGGTCGTTGACCGTACTTTGTTTCAGGGTGCCGGCCGCACCCAAGAGGTACTGTGCGTCACGGCCTTCGCCGCTCTTTGCCTTTTCCTTCTCCAAGAGTCACACGCAGGTCGCTGGTGAATCGTAATTCAGGGGCAGAGTATGTCTGTGGTAATGTAGTGCTCCCAAATGCCACAGTCGTGCGTAAAAAGGTGAGGCAGGTCTTACGGCGTTTATCCTTAATCACCATAATTTCAGAATTAGTGTAACTAGAGTTCTCTCTACTAGTGTAAGGAAAGAAAAGCAACAACCAAGACCCAAGCTAAACTAGAAGTAATAATAAGCAAAAAAATCAAAGGCATACTCCAAAGTTATTTTTTCTAAATATGTCTAACTTGTTGATCTGTGTTTTTCACAGGCATTATTCTGGCCTCAAAAGAAAAACTACATCAAAGAGGCTTAAAGATTTGTTATTCAAATATTCTACATATACCAGTAATTAATAGCAGTCAGTACCACAAGCTGGTATGACTTCTATCTAAATGTATTTCAAATTTACATTTGTTGTCTTTTAATTTAACGGAATGCCATGCTCTCTGCTTGAGGACCAAAGTGTTCAAAATTACGAGTCAGACACCCAGAAAGAAATTGTACTTGCTTTGAAATAGTGATATTTTTTTAAAAAATCATATTCTTTTCCCTTGCCTTTAAGAAGCTTCCTGAAGTTCTTGAAGTTACAGTTAAAAACTTTTGTTAAAACCATGAGTGTTTCAAATTGACTTATCTTCCTGCAGGTTTATAGAATCCATTTCTTTCTCAAAGTAGTCCCAGTAGGTTTCTTAGTAGCACCCAAACTCCAGCTTCCCTTCCTCTCCCAGACTCCTTCAGAGATGTCCTGTGCATTTCTGCATTACCAGGCTCCTCAGGCTGAGCTCAGTTAAGTAGAATGAGACTTTGAAATCACTGAAGATGATTTATACTTCAGTATTGCAGCTATTCGAATTAGTTAATTTCTTGTGTTTCCACTTCTTGCTGACATTACCTTTCATAAAACCAGTCTACACCTTTAGTTTTGATCACTTTGCACTGGAGAACACTTGGCTAACCAGCAACTTCATCTGAGTATGGTAGTCACTTTGGGATATCATTATGATGAATAGACATAATAAATTTAAGAGGACACTGAACTGACATCATTATTTAATACCTATTCCAAACACATTTAATTGATTATGTTGCAAATATACTTCATCTGCTTATAGAAATTGGCAATATCATTAACAAATGCTGAGACAAAAGCAAATGAGTATCTCCTTTTGCTTAATCAAATATTACTTATATTCAGTAATAGCTAGTGATATATCTCCTTTTCAGCTCATGTAAATTGTGATTCTTCATGAGCAAACCAATTAGAGTTAAAATGAGGAATGCATTGGGAGCAAGGGACTGTTATGTGAAGCTATTAGGCAAATTTGAATTGGAAGTCCCAAAATAGAAAGGTTTGGACCTAAAAGAGACTGTAATATATTAAAAAGCATTAACTTAGTTGCTAGGAGAGGAATGTTGCTTTGACTAATCACTGAATAAGTTACTGATATAATCAGAAAAGATGGGGGATGAGTGCTTTCTGAGCTATGTTGTACCATGGGAAGGTTGCAACAGGGAATTCATGGGCAGGCATTTATACACACCTATTTATCATCTTTAGCTTAATTTCCTAAGTAAATGAGGCTTGTGCAATCAAACCGTCTGTCAGTTTGTGCCTTGCAAGTACAAGTGGTTGGCCAACGCACTGGTAACCAGGTTGTAGAAGTGTTGAGCAAAATGAAGTTCCTATAAGTTTTGAGAAATTAGAGGAGCAATATATAAAGTGTAACCCTGTAAGTTCCCTAACACAAGGAAAGGGTACATGTGCTCAGCCTCAGCTGGATAAGAGAACCTGTTCAGGGGAGAGATGTTAGAAATATCCCATTTCTTTGGGACATGGGTTCTCACCATCAACCACAAGATGTGGGTAGCCAGTCCCCAGTAAGTTTGGACATCACAGAACTACATGGGTTTTTGTTTCCTTTGTTTGTTTTCCTCCTCTTAATGTAATTCTCTCGTCTTTTCTGTTATTTTTTCACTGTCAGTTTTACTAAGTTTGATTCTGTGATTATTTTGTAGCTAGGGATACCAGTTTCTAATAAAAATAATCATCGAACAGCTTTGAATTTTCCAGAATGATCCAATGAACACAGCAGTTAAATAGATCAGGCAGCAGGTCTTCTATTTTTTTTTAAATCCTACCAATCAATGGATCAGGGATCCAAAGCGATGGAAATGTACAGTGAAGGTTGTCCCATGCAAGTCACAGCCCATTCATTTGGTTGCCAGAAGTTAAGGAATGTACTGGCAAGGCATATGTTTTTACCTCTCCAGCTACAAAGTACATTCCAACTGCAGATGTTTAGGCAAGAATGACCTTTTTGTCAAGTGACTGAAGCTTACTAATGCGTACAAAGATTGTTTTAATGCTCAGTGTCATTTATTAGTGGTCAGGAACTGAAGGAATAAAAAGGTTGGACTTGAAGAGGTGAATGCTCCTGGGAAAATTGAATTTATCCTTGCCTGAGGTCATAGTTTGTGCCATTAGGGGAAGTCAGGCTTTTTATAGTTGACCTATCAGCTGCCTGTGTCTGAGCGTCCAGCTTAAGTAATCAGTTGAACTCTGTTTGCTGATGTCCTAATTTGAGGTGAGGACAAGGAGGGCTGTGTTTTAATATAGAAAGTGCTATGCTACTTAATATTCTGAAAAAAAAAAATCAAACATAAGGTATCCCAAACTGGACACTCAAAATTAACACAGCTTTGACATTTGTTTTCTGGTGCCTCAGTTCAGGCTGTAGAACAGTAGATGATGACTGACTTCCACCTCATGGATGCATATAAAGATACATTTTTTCTAAATCACTCAGCATTCATGGTAGGAATGGGGATAAAACACTGGTAAGAAAATTCTGCGTAGGTACATAGAACAATTTAAACAGGATTCCATACTGAGGTGAGAAACTGTGGTTACTAGTGGAGATGAGTAAGGAGGCTACACTCTGACTTTGAATATCTTGTTTCTGGTGCTTCCTAACTTAAAAAGTCTTGTCATTTTACTGGCTCCAAAAGATTATCCTTTGTAAATAATTAATGTAGGTAAGCAGATGCATTAAAATGTACAGTTATTTTAACAGGACTAGGAAGTAACAGAGCTATGTATGCCACAGATCTACAAATTCACCATACGTGTGACACATATAGGACGCACTTGGAATTGCCGTACATTACTTACGTCATTGCTATACAGTCACCACAGATGAACTTCAAAGGGCAGTACTCCAGTGTATCCTGTGTTGGAGCTATTAGTTGCCTGTCAAGGCAGAACAAGTTCTAAGAAACACTGGAATTTGATCAGCCTTTTGCTGCAATCCCCAGAAAAAAACTCCTCAATACCATTACATGCTCCATTGTTCTTAACATAACAGCTATCATAAAAACTGATAGTAAACACTTAAAACAAATATTAGGATCCCAAATCATTTAAATACCATGTTAAGTCATGAATTGACTTTAGACAATGGTCAGATGATCCACCTTATAAGAAACTTGCAATTGGAAGCCCCTGTGTTCCTGAGGGCTGGCATTTTACAAAAAAGAAAAATAATAATGTTTGAGTGCTAATGATAATATGAATACTCGTACGATTAAGGGGCTGGATATTTGAGCCTTTAGGCACTTATCTAACACCATGTTATTTGCATAGAACAGAAGTGCTCCGAGACAGGGATCTGTGTGTATTTTGCTTCTGTGTGTTTTGTTCATACTACAGATCGACCTGAACCACTACGTGAAATGCAAACAACAATAACGCTCAGCCTGCACCACGCAGGTGGATGTGTGTTGTAGTATGAGCAACTACACATAAAAGACATGGGGCTGTGCCTGCAGTGAGGTGGGAACAGGAGAAAAATCTAACTCCTGGGGGAGCAGCATGCAAATAGAAGAAGAACAGTTTGGACACAGGAGCCTGGTGGTTTTTCCGCGCAACAGAGTGTTGGGGAATCCTGTGTCCTAGCTGAAAAATTCTGTGAGGGAAGTGGGTTTCCTCATTTTGCTGTTTCAAAAGATAGCAGTTGCATTCCATATTTTATGAGTTAGAGGAAAATGTCGAACTTGGGAATGCTGGCTACAGACATTGTTTTTTCTGATACACAGAATAATCCCCAGTGATTACATTTTCCTGGTGCATTTCCCATTGGGCTGTCCAGACTGGAGGCCATGGCAGATGGAGGAGTAAATAGGTCAGTGAATTTTGAATTGTTCCATCCCCTGCTTTTTCCAGTCTTGTCGGACTTGTCTATTTTTTCACAGTCTTTTGGTTTTCCAGCATCTGAATAAAAGCCAGGGTCTGATATCCTACAGCTGTAAAACTGTCTGGCCTTCCAGGAAAGAGAAACCTCATCTTCATAATTGTTTCCATCATCATTGCACTGTAAGATAAGGTAGTGACTGATGAACTAATGCAAATTTCATTGATATTTATATCTGTGATATCTTTGTGATTTTTTAAGGATCTGAAATGGAGACTTTTAAGCAGAGTTTGGAAAGAACTGTTTGTAGAGTTAATTAGAGGAGAGAAAACAAGCACTCAGGAACTTATGTATAAAATCTGAAGAAATGTAGATAAAGAACTTTAAATGAGATTAAAATGAACTCAGGACTTTAACAACCATATTCACATTCATTTTCACCTTCATGGGACTGCCATCTCCATTAGTGATATTATCATGGCCTGCCAGAGTCAGAAATAGAAACTGTTTTTCCGGTCAGTTACAGGGTTATCCCTGGATTGTAGTTTTATTTTAATTTCAGTTATTTACTTGTAGCTTTTGTGCTGCTCTTATACACCAGGAAAATGTGTGCAGGCTTCTCTCACAAAGCATGACTATCTGTCCTAATTGTTAGTCTTGGAAGTACTTTGCTGTTACATTACAAAATAAAGTTAGTTCCAGTGCAAAGGAATTTTACAGATTTGTTTGGGAACATAAAAGAGTATTGAGGAGTGGAGGAAATAGCTGAATTTGAGAAAGACCTGTCGGAAAAATCTTAAGCTCTTCTCCTGAAACATTTGTACCATTTCATGTTTCAAGTGTCACTGTTGAACTCGGTAGGAGTGGTTGCACTTAAACCCATATGTACTTGTTTGCAGTGTCTAGGCCTCAATTTGTAAAAGGCTATTGAGGAACTCACTGAGCTCTTGCTAAAGAAAAGAAGCCCTTAATTGAAGTAAAAACCCTATGCATTTGTTGTATTTTAGAAAATTCTGTAATTCCCCAATTTTTTTCCCCGTGTGGGGGTGGTTTTGGTTGTTTTTTGGTTAGTGTTTACTTTCTGTGCAAGTATTTGTCTGACTGGTAGCTCAAATGCCTTGAAGAATTTGAGTGGAATGCTTATTTACCATGTGAGCTGCTGTAGGATTAACATGGTTCTGGTGTTCAGATGGCTCAGTGCATGTGACTGGACACCCTAACAGATGATGATCCTGGTCCCCAGGTTTGCAAACCTTTTCTCCATTTGACTGATACAAGTACAGCTCTTCACTGTGTTTTAAATCGTTCATCATTGTGCACTGTGAATATTGTATGTCTGAGAGATCCAAAATTATGTCAGTCCTATTGGTAAGGAATTACTCTTGACTACTTCCTTTTGAGAGAATTATTGTTTTTTGTTTGCTACCAAAAACTCATTGAGCCACATTTTGCCTGATTCATTTTCTGTTTGAGTTCCCTTCACAAGGTTTTGTGTAGGACTCTCTCCCCCTCCTCCCATTTACCAGGAGATAAATGCCTGCTCGCAGCTCTCAGTCACTCCACATCAGTTTTCCTCACAGCTTTCCCTGTTTGTCCGGCTCGTCAGTCTGTCTGGGATAATGGGTATTCTTGCAGAGATTAGGTTTATTATGCATGCACATGTAAGTGAGGATGACAAAGTAAAGAACCACTAAGGACTTGTTGTATGAAGATGGTCCTGAAAGAAGTAATTAACGGTTATACCAGTAAGGTTCTTGAACTAACTGTAGAAACGGCATTGGAAATTGATCTTTTTGTCTGTGAAAAAGCATAGCTTGTCTTTTGGCTTGGATCCGTGCAGTACTGTAAGGACAGGAAAAAAGATCCCTGGAGCTGTTTGTTTTTGCAGTTATTAAAACCGATGAGCTCAGTGTTTGGAAATGCTGCAAAAAGGGAGAGAAGACCTGGAGCAAAGCAAGGGAAATGCATATGCAAGGCAGAGAGAAGAATCTCAGTCTCGGGCAATCCCAGATAGTCGGTGCCACCTAGTGGGAGCTCTCCAGAAGACTGAGTAGAACCAGGCTGCTGCTTTACACCCTAAAGAAGTCTCACAGAGGTCAGGCCGTGGAGTAAAGCAATTATTAATGAGGGTGTGGGTGCTCAGCAGCATCAATAAGCAAGGCAGGGAGTGTGTGAGATGAAGGCAACAGCTGGTGGACCGTGTGTGGGTGAAAAAAGTAAAGTTAATTAAGTCTCTGATACAGCTCCGTTACAAGGGGACTCATGTCTTTTAGAGTTAGCTAACAAAAAACACCCTAACAACACTGCTCAGTCAGTGTAGAGGAGCTCTTTGCCTGTGATATGACACAAACTAACTGGAGTATTGCTCTGAAAGGTTAGGGAGAGACAAGAGACAGTGTGCACATGCATGATTTGTTAATCATACCTGAATTGTAAGTGCTTTGA